>NC_092238.1:25991902-26214402 GCF_036320965.1 Panulirus ornatus
CTTCTCAGAACTGACGAAGGTCGCCTGAGACAGTTGATTTACAAGGAGGAGGAGGAGGAGGAAATCCCCGAGTGTCAGCATTTATGTCTCCTCAAGCCCCAGGCGGCAGCTCCGATCGCGTGTTATAAGCTAATTGTCGAAACTTCCTTTGTTTCATTCTGACGAAGGAGCTTCTTCAGCATCTCGTTGTCTCATCTTGCTATGTGCTGATCCGGTTACCAAGTCGACTGCAACGCCTCAAGATCTTTTGCGAAAAATTTTCAGCGAACTGGATTCATATCTCTCCTTGTTCTGGTAGTCATGGATATCTACCCATATGTAAGGAATCCGTGCTACAAGTTACCTAAAATACAAGAGAAATCATTGACATATTTTCTGTATATAATATAATGATAGAGTCAGATTGAATATCTTATTTATTTTGGCGTATGACCTAATCTTGAGTCCTAGGATGGGAGTTCGAACCCCAAAGTCGGACAACTTTAGAGTTTCCTTTTTCCTGTGTGTAAGAAAGCAACTGACCTTTTCAGTACATTCAAGGATGATGGCTGGGATTTTTGTACTCATTCGAGTGAGTCAGAGAATCTGTGAAGGTGTGTGTCTGTGTGTGTGGAGAGAGAGAGAGAGAGAGAGAGAGAGAGAGAGAGAGAGAGAGAGAGAGAGAGAGAGAGAGAGAGAGACGAAGGTCAGGTACGTGGGGTGTGACATTACAAGCATCGCCTCCAACGTGAAATCCATTAAAAAGTTACGTGCGTGTGTGTGTGTGTGTGTTGGGGGGAAGGAGGGAGGGAGCTTGCCTAGCCCCAGCCATCCCCCCCTCCTCCCCTTCCAGCCTGGGGAAGATAGAGTCATCCTCCGGGAAGTTTAAATTCCTCCTTCATTCCATTCCATGAAGAAAGAAAAAAAAAAAACTTTTAGTGCCCCGAAACGCGAGTGAATTCACGCGAGAGGATCCTTCTTATTTCCCCTCCTCTCAGCTGTAGGCACATGGGGGGCACATAATTCACGGGAAATGGTTTATAAATATCGCTTTTTAAGTGTGCGGATTTGGTGAGGGCCGTTCGTCTGCCTATTAAACACTAGTAAATAGAGTCATTTATGTTCTCTTCGCAAGACATGTCTGAACGTCGCTGCTGCTGGAGGGTTAACGTGCGGATGTGGCTTTTTGGTTTTTTAATATTGTCTAAAAGAAAAAGATGAATTCATAGACTATACGAATCAGAGTCTTTGTGCAGCCCTGGTCCATCCAGGCGCCCCCTCCGCTTCAAGAAACTTCACTAATTTGCGTGAAATAACCTCAAGAGTTCGCGGCACCTTGCCTTATATATATATATATATATATATATATATATATATATATATATATATATATATATATATATTGGTTTTGAAAAACTGTTGGAAAGTATTCCATTTGGCTGGAATAAGTCCTGTGTATCTCTTTATTGCTTATTCATTCCCGTTTGAATAATCCCGGTACAGATGCCGGAAAAATAATTCCATATGCACAATGTACTGCACTGTCCAGTGGCAGCAAAAGCTTTAGTGAGTTAGTTGTAGGAAGAACTTCAATTTTTTATTTTCTTTTTCCACTTGTGCAAGGTTCCAGTCACGTCCAGAAGTTCTCAAGTCCATGTCTTCGGTAGAAGGGAGCAGAAAATTCCAGGAAAGAAAGAAAAAGACGGAAAAAGATCTTAAGAAGCAAGAGAAACAAGGAAGAAAGACAGATGTGTAAAGTATGGAAGGGAAGGAGACTTTGACCGTAGCCCAGCCGCTGAATTCTCAAGAGGTTGTAAGACCACAACAGTTGTGATTGTGAATGCACTGGTCCTGGGCATCACTCCCTTGGGCGGCTGCTGATTATAACCTACTGACACGGTTATGGATCGGTTCTGGTCATCACTCTAGCATTCTGAAGTCAGGAGGGTTGTACTACCCTGAGGCTGCTGCTGTCTACGACCTCCTGACGCGGAGGTTGTCAGCTGGTTGTAGATAGACATACAGAAATCCTCCACATCTCGTTCACTGTATTAACATACTAACATCCAGGGATATTATTACCAGAGCCTCGCCTGCTTCATAGTAACATGCTAACATCCAGGGATATTATTACCAGAGCCTCGCCTGCCTCATATTAACATGCTAACATCCAGGGATATTATTACCAGAGCCTCGCCTGCCTCATATTTTCAGGAGTCTCATCTACCTCACATTTGTCAAGAGTCAGCCCTTCCTCATAATTACCAGGGCCTCACACTTTTCGATCAAATCTCCGTCGATGGTGAGGGGAAAGATCAACGATATTTTTGCTTCTGGTCGTTTTATGAATTAGCTCCCCTAGAAAAGTGTCTTTAGTCAAGTTAATTAGTCTCCTTTCCCTTTATCCCCTGTTACGTAATCGACAAAGAGAGAGAGAGAGAGAGAGAGAGAGAGAGAGAGAGAGAGAGAGAGAGAGAGAGAGAGAGAGAGAGAGAGTGTCAGATTACACCTCGTGTTACTAAGGGAAAGGACCGGACTTTTACCGAATTTCATAAACTTGTGAATACATAATTTCGCGCCATCTTGTCGCAAGGTCTATACTCCCCCCCTTCCCCCCACCCCCTCCCCTCCCCCTCTCCTCCCGTGTTATCACGACCCACATAAAAGACAAACTTGGTAAATCCATCGCCTCCTGATCAAGTGCCCGTGTGTGAGCCGAATGAACGAGGCAACCTAACATGTATTTGATGGAGATTTAAAGAATCGGGAGAGTATAAGTCTCTCTACCCGCGTCACATTTTCTCTTTCTTAACTTCGTATCACATTGTCTTGCTCCGTTTCCTCACCTCTCTTTCTGTTTCCCGACCTGGTAGGTATGTTTCCGTCACTCGTCGTACGTATCATTAGCCGTGATGCTCCAGATAAAGATGGATAAGGGGCAGAGCTCCGACACCACACACTGGGACAAAACCAACCAAACACTTCCTTTACGATGGATGATACGTTTTGCCCGTCCTCAGCCAACCGCAAAGAAACACCTGTTCACCAGATTGATAGAAAGTGAAGATTATTTACCAGCATGATGAAAGATGAAGATATTTACCAGCATGATGGAAGGGGAAGATATTTACCAACATGATGGAAGGGGAAGATCCCCTCTAGCCAAGTCTCCTTTTAAACAACTTCCAATTTCCGGCAGCAGCAGGGAAACTTCTGATCCTCATTAGGAAACCCAAATAGTCTTTCAATGTGGAGATGTTTCCTTTCTAATGAGCGTCTGACTGTGAATATATAAATATTTTTTCCTCTTATCTTTCACAAGTCGATTTCTTAGTTTCCGGATTTTGGAGTGTGTATCGTGCACGATTCCCTGTGACAATGTGATGGATGGTCAGGTGTCTGTGGTGTTCCTCATACGAGTCTCCTCCAGGATCTGTTCAGGGGAAGTGAGGATCACTTGAAGAAGGAAGAGAAAGAACTGAGCTGAACCTTGAGTCAGTGACAATCTAGATGGGGAAACTGGAAAATGCAGTCTTAATGATAATCTACAAATGTGTCACTTGTGATCTGTTGTTCCCTCTCTCTCCGTGTCTGTCTGTCTGGCTTCAGTAGGATTTTATTTCATAACAAAGATACACAAGGTTCATATAATACATTTCAGTCATGACAATAACTTCTGAAACTTTGAGTAAACTTTGCTCAGTGTTTGACGTAAATGAACACGATTCACTGGACAGATGGGAGTTTGGTAGCAGAGGAAACCCAGGCAGGAGTTGGTAATTATATTCTTGACACGTGTTCCGACCTGACACTCTTCCTCAGAAAGGATTGCAAGAACGATGCACGTGTCAAGATTATAATTGTCTGCTCCTGCTTGTGTTTCCTCTGCAACCGTGCATCGAACAGTCATAACGTAAACCCTTGTTCTTCCCATTGCCATTAGTAATTCCTTCAAAGGAGATCAAGAATTTCCTTCATTTACTTCACTGTCTAATCTATCTTCAGTATTAGGTGTAGTAAGGTATATTTTAGCGTATTACAATGTATATTGTATCAGGAATGATGATCAGGTGAATGTGCTTAGAGGAAAGAGATTCTGTTAGAGACCTTTACATTTCCTATATAGAGTTCTGTGTTTTACGCTCCATTTTTTTTTATTTTTTTGTGGGGTTGGTGAGGATCTTGAGCTCTTGAAGACAAGCTTTGATGCTTTATTCCTGTAATTTGTTCTTATCATTGATGCTCCTGTACAAGAGTCGTCCAGGTTATCCATAATGCATTATCTTGAAACAGTGTTGGTGTTGATGATGGACATATATTTTATTCCTGTCATATAACTTGATTCCGGGATCTAGTATGTCTTGATCTTCCAATCCACTGCGGTTCATATGATCTGAAAGTAACAGGACTTGTTTCACGTTCGCCAGGATTCATTTGTCATGTAGAAAGGCTCATTTGACGTAATGCATTTTTTTTTCCCTACGTGCATCAGGGTTGAAATTGCATTTCGACAGGACCCACTTCATGTTTCATGGGGCTCTATGTCTTTTCCTCCCGATCTCTGTTTCCCACAGGACAATTCTCTTCGTTTAACAAGCACTTGGACTGATCATCTTAAATTTTGAACTGCAGATACAAGAAGACGCACCAATCAGGGTGCATCTTTCCAAAACAGATAAGATTTTCCGTACTCATACCAACAAAGAGCCACCGATAGGTTCCCTCCTGGAGTCATTAGACTGTCCTGCCAATTGTACAAAAAAAAAAAACGTGGTGATGATTGCAGAGAAAACGGTGGTTTGATGATAGCGCCATCTGTCATCGCGCAAGACAACTAAAGAAAACCCAATTGTTGCTTGTTTTTCTCATTACCAGATGTTACTTCCTCTGTTCATGGGGAGTCGTCACCATTTCGCGCATGTGCACTGGTAAAATAAACACACGAAGGTTATGTAAAAGATTGAACGCTGGTAAACTATACTGTGTAATGACCTCAATACTTACCTGTTATGAGAATTGCTTAATTTTTAGAGTATGGAGTTACAGCCTAATGCTGTGCTCGGAGTTGAATTTGCATTATCCCAAATTTTTGGAATATTTATATTTATTGGTCTCATTAGATAGACAGTAATGCGTAATGAGATGTAAATCAGCCATATTGTTTATGAAATTGTGTGTGTGTGTGTGTGTGAGAGAGAGAGAGAGAGAGAGAGAGAGAGAGAGAGAGAGAGAGAGAGAGAGAGAGAGAGAGAGAGAGAGAGAGAGAGGCAGCTTAGTGGCAGTAATTTTATATATGCTGTATGCATGTACGAGCGAGGAAATTACGTAGACAAACACACACGCACACAAACACGCATATATAAGAGAAGCAGACAAATATAAACGTCTACAGGCGAACACGTATATGCAGATAAAAACACACACTCACACACACAAACACACACACACACACACACACACACACACAAACACACACACCCACACACACACACACACACACACACACACACACACACACACACACACAAACACACACACACACACACACACACACACACACACACACACACACAGCTACTTGGATGTCATAAGCCTTTTCTTTATTCATTTATTGACTCGAAATTGGAACGAACACACACAGTAACTTCTCAGCAGTCACAGTTGTTCCAGGTGATCAATACCCTGATGGGCGATCCTGCTCAATATTCCTGTTACTCGGTCGGCTGAGTATGTCTCGAGATATATATATATATATATGTATATATATATATATATATATATATATATATATATATATATATATATATATATATATATATATATATATATATATATATGTATATATATATATGTATATATATATATATATATATATATATATATATATATATATATATATATATATATATATATATATATATATATATATATATAGCTATATAGATATATTCGTTTATTTTATTTTAGATTTTATTATATTTTATTTTTATTATATTTTATTATTATTATATTTTATTATACTTTGTTGGTGTCTCTCGCGTTGGCGAGGTAACGCAAGGAAACAGACGAATGGCCCAACCCAACCACATACACATGCATATACATGACGCCCACACACGCACATATACATACCTATACATTTCAACGTATACATTCATATACATGCACAGACATATACATATATACACATGCGCAGATTGATACTAGGTGCCTTCATCCATTCTCGCCGCCACCCCTCCACACATGGAATGACACCCCCCTCCCCCGCGTGCGCGCGAGGTAGCGCTAGAAAAAGACAACAAAGGCCACATTCGTTCACGCTCAGTCTCTAGCTGTCGTTTGTAATGTGTGTGTGTGTGTGTGTGTGTGTGTGTGTGTGTGTGTGTGTGTGTGTCTGTTTGTGTGTGTGTGTGTATGTAGAGTGCTAATATGTACTAGTATCTTATCTTTAATGGTACGAATACTGAGACGATCACACACTGTGGTAGAGTTCCCTAGGGACCAGCTGATGTGGTGTGGAGAACCAGCAGCTCTGGCGCGAGGCGAAAGAAGGAAGAGTTCTTGACACGTGAATGAAAATTAACTTGAAGTGAGAGAGGCGTAAGTCCAGAAATGGGAGAGGTCACTTGATGTGGCAGAAGGAAGGTGTTGTCATGAAGGTACGTTGACATGTATGGGAACCTTACTTACTTAATAGCTGGTGTCGTTACGTCAGGTATACGTCAAGCGTACGTCAGGCATACGTCAGACATACGTCAAACATACGTTAGGCATACGTCAGGCACACGTCAGGCATACGTCAGACATAACGTCAGGTATAACGTCAGGTATGCGTCAGGCACACGTCAGGTGGTAGCGTGTCGTGTGGTTTTCACTCAGTGTTAATGGTCGCACCAAGGGATTGTTGTTCTTGTTGCAGTCCGCACCCACGCTAAGGACCATTACTAAAAGCAATTCTATTTTGGTCTTAATCCTTATGGTAAGTAATGGCGTTGACACCGTGGATACGTGTTCGTTAATCCTGGCATCAGGTTCGTTGAACCTTGTCATTTCGAGTGCGTACGGCTTAGAAGTGAGGGAGTTAACAACGTCTTCTTGAGTTCCTCGCGCGTCGTTCAACACGGCGTCTTTAATGACCTGTCTGAGGCGGACGTGGTTTAAAACACGGAAAAGATTCGTAAGAGAGTTCAGACCATGAACAAAAACAAAAACAAAGAGAATCTTGAAGGTGAATATGGCCTCTGCCGTCGGTGGGCCACTTTTAAGTGTGGGTTCTGCTGCCTGTGAGATGTTGGTATGGGTACCTGTTGGCTGTGAATGTGAGTCGTTGCGAAGCGTGGGATTGGATCCCTGTTGTATGTTAGATGTGGGGTCGAGTCCCCGTGAGGTGTGGGTCGGGTTCGTATTAGGTGTGGATCCTGTTTTAAGTGTGGTGTTAGGTCTCTGTTATGTGCTGGGTCTAGTTTTCATGTTGGATGTAGGGGGCTCCTAAGAATTGTGGGTTCAGGAATTTATTGAAGTCAAGTCCCAGTGTGATGTAAGTTCTGGTCCCTGTTGAGTGTAGGGTCAGGAACCTGTTACAAGTGGGTTCAGGTCGCCGATAATGATGGGTATGGGATCAGGTGGGTTCCTGGTACAAGTGAGTTCAGGCCTTTGTTATGTGTTGGGTCAGGTCCTTGTTCCGTGTGAAATCAATTTTAAAAAGGCAGGAAGGTGCACTTGATATGATTATTTCCTGATCCGTTTATATAGTTGATAGATATTTCCGCTCCATATCGACTCAAATGTTGTCGAAGACTCTCACCCACTCATGTGGGCAACGGTGGCCTAAAATTACGTAAGCTGTTCTTATATTCTCAGTGCCGGATCTCAATTCCATTAGTCTTGTCAAGAATTGGTGTCCTTCGCAGTTGATAATCTGGACCAGTTACAGCCGCTGGTAGGGACTGCAGTCGCCTCATCGACATTTCTCTCAGCCACTGTGGTGGTACTGCGCGTCCGGCGATGGAGGACAGAAGTCTTTGGTAGTTGTGTCTATGGCGCAATATCTGTACCATGTAGGAGCGTAGAGGGAGCACTGTTGTGTGGTGTGGTATCTGCGGTCTCGTGTGGCTGGATTTCAACTGGAACGATGAATATTGCAGGTGATTCGCCGCTACATTTCCATCCTGCTAGCTACAAGGTCTTCCAGGAGGGAATGAGTGTAAGGACTCTGGACGCTGACTGCAAGTAATTTAAAGTTTAGCTCCGTGTTGCTGCCTGAGTGACGAAGGTTGACCTCCGCTAGTGCCCGCTGGCGATGTGGTCCGTCAGCCACCATCCACCCACCTTTCCCCGACGCTGCTTGGAAATGTTATTTTCATCTGCGTCCTCAGCTGTTTTCAGCTGTTCCCTCAGTCGTTTCAATTTATTTTTTTTTTTCACTCGACGATCAAGAGAGAATTAAGGACAGAGATGTCGTTGTTTTTACGTTTTTTTGTTTTTTTTTAAATATGAATTGTCCCAAACTTTGTGATAAATTAGATTAAATCAGATATTTGGCGTTGACCTTAATCTGTTGCTTGCAGTTTTCACCCCAGAAGAAATTCCTTGCTGTGGGGGAAAGTTTGTAATCCAGTTTTCCAGGCGAGATTTATCCAGTGCTGGGTTTCCAGCACGTCACATGACAGCAGAAGCATCATGGGATAATCTTTTATTCCACCTCCCTCGTGTCTGACACTTCCATGAGTTTTACATGATGAAATATTCTCATCACTAAACTCTACGGCGTCTGAAATCTTCAAGCTTTAGCACATCTCTTATATATATATATATATATATATATATATATATATATATATATATATATATATATATATATATATATATATACATATATAATCGCTTTTATAACTTTAAAGTGCTGTTTTTATGAACATGCGAATGTACTTGTAAGGCGGAGAGGCTCACAGCCAGCGACACACACACAGTGGGGCCTGGGCGACGTCTGGAGGACCCCAGATGGTGGAAACTCACTTTAACTTGAACAGTCTCGGAGGAGGAGTCTCCAGCCGGGGAGCGAGGTCCTTCTCCGTACACTCCACACTCTGCCATTCGCCGTCATCTTCACCTAAGCGAGAGATACTTCTGTTTAGAATCTCTCTCTCTCTCTCTCTCTCTCTCTCTCTCTCTCTCTCTCTCTCTCTCTCTCTCTCTCTCTCTCTCTCTCTCTCTCTCTCTCATTTAGTAGTTGCCAAGTGTCATTTCCCATCAAGCATCATCTGTGTTTCGAGCTCCTCCGGATCTTTTGAAACAAAGAGGCGTTGTGGTTCTAAGGCATCATGTTTTATAACCCTTCTCCATTCTTTGTATTCTGCAGCACCACCTTGATAATCTGAAGTCGTCTCTGAATATGGAGAGGCCAAGGTGGAAGCTGCTGCTCCTTCTGTAGCCATACGATGTCACATCGTGAAAGCGTCTGCCACTTCGATGCATCCTGAGGAGTTCGAGTTTTCTTTCAGCCGAACATTTGGCAGAAGAAACACATTGAGATGTGATCTCACTGATCCCGCTGTGTCAGGTACATCGTCCAGTAGATCTTCCACAGATCAAAGCATATTAGCCGTACTGGTAGGCCACTTCTTTGCCCCAGAAGGTATTCAGATAAGGCATGTGGGTCAAGGAGAGACCCAAGGGAAGAATTTAGGACGGCAAGTAAAGAAGTTTTCCGAGTTAGGGACGCGTTCAACTTGCAGGCGAGCTCTCCTATTGCGAACTGTAGTTTGTTCCAGCATGGGTGAGGCTTGGTGTAGCACGGCTGAGGCCATCGCGATGGAATGGCTTGTAGGTCCACGGCGGACAACTGGATGATGATGATGGCTGGTTCCCAGCGTCGTCCCAGGTCGTAGCTGGGGGGAGGGAAATCAGGGCCATGTTCCCTTGTAAAGATCAGCATTGTTTATGGCAACATTTGCGATCCCAGTTCTCTGGAGGCTTCAGTGGAAAACATTAAACCTGGAATGGTGATCTGAGAGGCAGTGTGGTTCCCAATACCTTTTAGCGTAACAGGAAAGGCTGCTCGTTTCTACTGGGAGTTGTATAAGCGTAGATTCAAGGTCTTCTTTTGGGTAGATTGCAGTGCTTTATCATATTCTCTGAGGTTGTCAGTGTCTGAGAGATGCTGTAGCCATTTGGACGCCATAGTCCCAGTCAGGAGGGAATGCTTGTCATGATTGTCTTCAGTATTGATTCTGTCTTCCTTTTTCCCCCATCATCCACTCCACCTTCTTTACCCAAAATGGCGTCGGTTGTCCTTGAACCTGAGGAGGTGCCGAGCAGACTGCTGCCTTCCTGTTTAATGGTTGCACCTCATGCCAATATTGCGGATAAGTCGTCGGCAGTCTCTGGGATGGAGGTGATGACCTTGCACTTGGGAAGGTTAACGGGGGAAACGCCGCAGTTCCTGAACGTCTTTTCCAGAAGCGTTGGCTGCAGACAGTGGACTCATGCAGTCCTTACCAAGGTGCCGTCATCCAAGAACAAAATGTTAATTTCTTAGGGACATCGTGTTGTTTGGACACTCCCGTTAGTATACCCTAAAGATTTATGGAGAAAAGACAAAGGAAGTAAAGTGCAAAAAAAAGATAGGAGCTTGGTCCGCGTAGGGAGAAGATGGTAAGTTTAGTGTGGCAGCTGAGTTATAGTACGTCTGTAAGTACGACCAGCAGTCCTATCATGGAGGGTGTAGGTTGGCTCTGGATATCGATTGGAGTTTGGATTCCGAAGTGTTTTGCCTGTAGTGTGTATATGGACTAGGAATGCCTGTATTGCACGGTGTAGTAGGCTACCTTATGGAGTATTTGTATGTGAATGGTGTTTCATTTTCCTCCCGCTCGTGGAAAGTTGAGTAAACGCGGAATATAAGATTCCAGAGAAAAGCATCTTAAAACTGTACTAGAAACTGGAAACTGCCGTGTCTTAGCTGTCCTGTATGAGGTATGGTATACCCCTGGAATGTTGTCTCCAGTTCCAGGAAAGACGACAGGAAAGACCCAGTAAGTGATCTCGAAATAGTTTAGTGTTGTACTTCTCTTTATATACGTTTTTTTTTTTTATGTCGATTATCACTGGTATGGCAAAGACGATCCTCAAGAGGCCGAAGGAACGGCCTCGTTACTATACTTCACTGCTCCTGCAGCAAGACCGAAGAACCTCCTGTTGAAAGTGGAAGGTCGAGTGGCTTACCTTTTTCGCCGATGTGGATTCTCCATCTTTTTTTTTTTTTGTTCGGTGGAGGAAGGCCTCAGAGATAAGCCTGTGAGCAATCATCCGCTTACACCCGAGCAGGAAGAAGGTACTCGTGTTGAAGATGTTTAGACTAAGGGTTTTCAACAGCCAAACTCTTGGAGAGGAAGACCGTGGGTCAGGCGCAGTGTTGTGTTGTGTGTGTGTGTGTGTGTGTGTGTGTTCCCAATGTACATTTACCTTTAATCGTAGATTTATCTTTTATCTCTGTTGTTTGAGTGACCATTCGTCAACAGGCTCCTCAGGTATACAAGAAAAGTTTACACAACCAGCACGAGAATGATTCAGTGAACCTTTACCCCTGGTAGTTGCAGATGTAAATGGGAAAGCTCTGTAGGCTTGTTGCTGTGTCACAGTTTGTTCAGGATGTCAGAATATGTTTTGAGGAGAGTTGTTGGTCCATGATCGCAATGTTTTTAGAACACCAGTGACCCACACTCCACTAGACGGTACCCAGAACACTGTTACACATGGGTGTGGCAGAACAGTGTATATATATATATATATATATATATATATTTTTTTTTTTTTTTTTTTTTATACTTTGTCGCTGTCTCCCGCGTTTGCGAGGTAGCGCAAGGAAACAGACGAAAGAAATGGCCCAACCCCCCCCATACACATGTACATACACACGTCCACACACACAAATATACATACCTACACAGCTTTCCATGGTTTACCCCGGACGCTTCACATGCCTTGATTCAATCCACTGACAGCACGTCAACCCCTGTATACCACATCGCTCCAATTCACTCTATTCCTTGCCCTCCTTTCACCCTCCTGCATGTTCAGGCCCCGATCACACAAAATCTTTTTCACTCCATCTTTCCACCTCCAATTTGGTCTCCCTCTTCTCCTCGTTCCCTCCACCTCCGACACATATATCCTCTTGGTCAATCTTTCCTCACTCATTCTCTCCATGTGCCCAAACCATTTTAAAACACCCTCTTCTGCTCTCTCAACCACGCTCTTTTTATTTCCACACATCTCTCTTACCCTTACGTTACTTACTCGATCAAACCACCTCACACCACACATTGTCCTCAAACATCTCATTTCCAGCACATCCATCCTCCTGCGCACAACTCTATCCATAGCCCACGCCTCGCAACCATACAACATTGTTGGAACTACTATTCCTTCAAACATACCCATTTTTGCTTTCCGGGATAATGTTCTCGACTTCCACACATTTTTCAAGGCTCCCAAAATTTTCGCCCCCTCCCCCACCCTATGATCCACTTCCGCTTCCATGGTTCCATCCGCTGACAGATCCACTCCCAGATATCTAAAACACTTCACTTCCTCCAGTTTTTCACCATTCAAACTCACCTCCCAATTGACTTGACCCTCAACCCTACTGTACCTAATAACCTTGCTCTTATTCACATTTACTCTTAACTTTCTTCTTCCACACACTTTACCAAACTCCGTCACCAGCTTCTGCAGTTTCTCACATGAATCCGCCACCAGCGCTGTATCATCAGCGAACAACAACTGACTCACTTCCCAAGCTCTCTCATCCCCAACAGACTTCATACTTGCCCCTCTTTCCAAGACTCTTGCATTTACCTCCCTAACAACCCCATCCATAAACAAATTAAACAACCATGGAGACATCACACACCCCTGCCGCAAACCTACATTCACTGAGAACCAATCACTTTCCTCTCTTCCTACACGTACACATGCCTTACATCCTTGATAAAAACTTTTCACTGCTTCTAACAACTTGCCTCCCACACCATATATTCTTAATACCTTCCACAGAGCATCTCTATCAACTCTATCATATGCCTTCTCCAGATCCATAAATGCTACATACAAATCCATTTGCTTTTCTAAGTATTTCTCACATACATTCTTCAAAGCAAACACCTGATCCACACATCCTCTACCACTTCTGAAACCACACTGCTCTTCCCCAATCTGATGCTCTGTACATGCCTTCACCCTCTCAATCAATACCCTCCCATATAATTTACCAGGAATACTCAACAAACTTATACCTCTGTAATTTGAGCACTCACTCTTATCCCCTTTGCCTTTGTACAATGGCACTATGCACGCATTCCGCCAATCCTCAGGCACCTCACCATGAGTAAATAGGGAAGGAAGTAAATAGGAAGGAGGTAAATAGGGTGCGTAAGACAAGGGAGCAAATGGGAACTTCAGTGAAGGGCGTAAATGGGGAGGTGATAACAAGTAGTGGTGATGTGAGAAGGAGATGGAATGAGTATTTTGAAGGTTTGTTGAATGTGTCTGATGACAGAGTGGCAGATATAGGGTGTTTGGGTCGAGGTGGTGTGCAAAGTGAGAGGGTTAGGGAAAATGATTTGGTAAACAGAGAAGAGGTAGTAAAAGCTTTGCGGAAGATGAAAGCCGGCAAGGCAGCAGGTTTGGATGGTATTGCTGTGGAATTTATTAAAAAAGGGGGTGACTGTATTGTTGACTGGTTGGTAAGGTTATTTAATGTATGTATGACTCATGGTGAGGTGCCTGAGGATATATATATATATATATATATATATATATATATATATAAACATACCTTAGAGAAAACGAGTAACTACTGTATATCCTTTATATAAGATGGAATCTCCGGATTTCAGATCTTTCTAGTTAATGGTCTTGATTAACCACTTTTAGTTTTTGAAGATGACGTCTCAGCTCATCATGCCATCACGAAGTGTTGTTCAGGGAAGCCTAAATCAAATCAGAAATATCGACTTTCATTTCCTTTGCTCACCGGAAGGCAAGAAAAGTCATAGATTCATGTTATGTACCGTATTTCATCTCCAGCAAGTGAAGAGAACAGACAAAAGCTTCGTTTCTTGGATGTTGAGCACACATTTCCGACATTGGCTAATATTACCCGCTACGAACCAGTACAGACGTCCTCTCAGAACTCATATTAAGGATTTTGTGGTTTGGTCTCAGCTATAGAAGCTTGGAGGGATGGCTTATGAAACACATGCTTGCGTACCTTTTTAGCTTTTTCCTAAGCAATCCTCAAACACTGTCTCTCGTGCTCAAGTTGCTGAATCTATTGACCGGAGAGAAAGTCAAACGATAAGACTTGCTGCTCTGTATGGTAATCCTGTGATTTTTTTTCTTCGCCAGAGATACAGTCTTATTGAAAGCCCGGAGCAAAGGGTCCACTGAGACTTGAGGAGAGGAAAAAAATATATATATAAAGACGTGAAGGTGGTATTGCTACCAGCTAGGCTTTGCTGTAAGGTTTGCAGGAAATTAGCTATCATGTTTCCACTCATTCACGTGGAATCAGTTCCACCTGAACGGAAAAGGTGGTGTAGGGGCGGCTTGGACGACATGAGAGAGAGAGAGAGAGAGAGAGAGAGAGAGAGAGAGAGAGAGAGAGAGAGAGAGAGAGAGAGAGAGAGAGAGAGAATCACATATTGATAAGTGGCTAAGATTCAAACATCATTGAGTGAATATAAGCTTTTATATGGCTGTTGGCGAATGAGTCGCTTTGGGTAATGCTCCATTTGATACTCTCCCTGTGGGAATATATATATATATATATATATATATATATATATATATATATATATATATATATATATATATATATATATATATATATATATATATATATTTGTTATAGATACTATATGTTATATCGAGTATTCTGTTTTGTTCTTAACCAGTCCCCTGTGCATTATAACAAGTCTGGAGAACATCAAGAAGAGGAGCTCTTGATGCCACTGTAGTACAACGCGGTCTAATAGAAGCCATATGAAAATTAGCGACGTCGCTAACTATATTGTAGAGCGAAAACCTGTGACGATATTCGCATTGAGGGATGCAGGATGTGGCAGATGAAAGCCCCGAGCCCTAATTGGTTATTTGAATGCTCACATCCGTGGCCAATGGGATTAACGTTAGATGTAGGATGCATCTGTGTGGAGAGGACTTTCATGGGGGGATGGAGCATCCTGGATGCCCATTACCTCCCTCTTCCCCCTCTTGTCTTGGTGGAGAAGGTTTGCGCGGTGCGTCGGGATCCGCTGTTCACGTCTGGCCTGCTGAATATTGTATATAGCTCTCATTCTTTGTTTAGCTCACTCTGTCTTCTCATTTCTTTCTCTCTGCTTCTTTCTTTGTCTTTCTTACTCTCGTCTATATCTTTTCTTTTCCTCTCATCTGTTTGTCTATTTGTCTATCTTGACTCTGTCTGTCCATCTCTCTCTCTCTCTCTCTCTCTCTCTCTCTCTCTCTCTCTCTCTCTCTCTCTCTCTCTCTCTCTCTCTCTCTCTCTCTCTCTTTTACACACCTATTGTTTCTCGCTTCCATTCCTCAACACAGTAGGCTTACGGTCGATATCCTCTGACCATCGCCCACATTTCACTCTCACCATTATGAACTGCCATATGTGCTCCGCCTACAGGAGCGTGGAATGGTAGATTCGATGGGAGACGTGTAAACAGATATATCTGAGGATTTCCCCCATTCCCTTCAAGATTTACGGATCAGAGGGTTGCGATTCCTGGTAGTAATGACAGAGAAGGACCCATCATCGTATGTCAGAAGGGGCCTCACAGCTGTTTGGTGAGCGCCCGAGAACCCATCCTACCCCTTAACAACTGATCAGGTGATCGGCTGTTACAATTCCAAGCTTCAGGTATTGTTTCCATGGACCGTCGAGTCTACTCACGTCTAGACTGGAACTGTGTGACACTTTAGTGTTGAAAATTACCTGTGTAAAAATCTTATTCTGAAATATACCCAGTGGGAAGCGCTAGTCGTACTGAAGTTTGAGGAAGTTTAGCCAGTGGTATCCAGTGGGTGACTGAGACCAGCTGTACTAACAAATGACCGAAAGATCTCTGTTATGTATGTTTATTGTGCCATTAATACCAGACATTGCCAGGTAATCGACCGACCGGAAGAGTTAATTGGTATGGTCGTATCGTTTATCTGGCTCAGCTATATGGTTATGGCGTGGCCTCAAGCATGGCAAACATTGCTTGATTAGTACACGCTCAGGCAGCATACTCACGTAATGCACACGCTCAGTCAGCATACTCACGTAATGCACACGTTCAGTCAGCATACTCACGTAATGCACACGTTCAGTCAGCATACTCACGTAATGCACGCGCTCAGTCAGCATACTCACGTAATGCACACGCTCAGTCAGCATACTCGCGTAATGCACGCGCTCAGTCAGCATACTCACGTAATGCACACGCTCAGTCAGCATACTCGCGTAATGTGCACGTTCAGTCAGCATACTCACGTAATGCACACGCTGCGGTGGCATGCTGACCTAACACACATGCTCGGGCATTAAGCTCACGCAATGCCCCCACTCCGGCAGCATGCTGACTCAATGCACACTCTCTGGTATCATGCTTGCCTAATGCTCACACTCCGGCACAACGCTCATCTGACGTTCTTGCAGCGCCAGCATGCTCACTAGGACTCCATGCTCCCTTAACACACACACACACACACACACACACACACATATATATATATATATATATATATATATATATATATATATATATATATATATATATATATATATATATATATATATATATATATACACCATGAAAGTGGATCCCAGTAAAGTCTTATTATTGCTGTATTACAGATATCTGACGAGCTCGGGAGATCCATTATCCACTCACTGTGTGGTGTATCATCGGGAATAACTGAATTGTTTTGCTGAAGTTAGACAGATTAAGTGATGTCTGGTTGACAAGGATGAGATTGATTGAGCAGGTAAAGGATGATTACTGAGGCTCATGGTTAGTGGAGACTCAGGGTCATGGTAGGTGGAGACTCTGGCTCATGGTAGGTGGAGACTCTGGCTCATGGTAGGTGGTAAGTCAGGGTCATGATCGACGATGACTCCGCTACCAGAAGGTCATCCCAGGGTCATCCCAGGGCTGAGGAAGACTTGTCTTCTCCCAGGATGACTGTGTGATGGCACTACGTGTATTGTGGGTGAACACGTACCCAACCAGCGAGGAAATGTATCACATGGATGGACACATACTTGAATACATAGATATATGTATACAGACGATACGTGGATGTGTATACAATACATACTGCATCCTTAAAGCTTGATTATCATGCTTAATGAATCTTTAGTGCTACAAATACTTTAGATAAAGATAAGCTTAATGAATCTTTAGTGCTACAAATACTTTAGATAAAGATAAGCCGCGTGTGGGCGTGGTCTGTGGTTGGGCGTGGTGCCTCAGACCTCCTGCATGTTGTTGTTGCTGTTGGGGACGAAGGTTTAGCTGTTTGTTGGGTGCATTGGTACGTGCACGCTGACGGGAAATGTAACGTGGTGGAATATAGAAGTACAGAAGGGCCACAGACTGGCATTTGTGTTACAGAAGCCGACGTGGCACGGGTATATGACGTGTCCTAATCATGCCCATCTCCAGTCAAAGGCGAGAATTGATTAGGATGGAAAATAGATGGATTTGAGGTCTTCGGTTACTGGTGGATACGACTCATAAAAGTGGAAATGTTATAGAATTTTATTCTGGACACGGCCGTGCCCATGGGTAGACAGAGCGAATGGAATGTATCCTTGGCCAAAGGCGTATTGACTGTTAGTTTAATATTCAATATCAAATACAACAAACATGCAATACTGCGTGTGGCCATAGGCATCATGGTTAAAAGATTGGGTGTCGTGTACGTATCGGTGAATGATGAATGTGGCTGGCGGGATATTGTGTTGTCATGTCGTGTAAACTTAAGTCAAACAAACAAGCAAAAAAAAAAAAAAAAACACTCAAATCTTAATGTTTATGGGACGCTTAATAGGTCACTGACTTAACCCCTTCGGCACGACGAGCTATGAAGTACAGTGATGCGACGGTGCGACCCTCGAGCACGACGGTACGACCCTCGAGTGCGAAGGTACGACCCTCAAGCACGAAGGTACGACCCTCGAGCACGACGGTACGACCCTCGAGTGCGAAGGTACGACCCTCAAGCACGAAGGTACGACCCTCAAGCACGAAGGTACGACCCTCGAGCACGACGGTACGACCCTCGAATGCGAAGGTACGACCCTCAAGCACGAAGGTACGACCCTCAAGCACGAAGGTACGACCCTCGAGCACGACGGTACGACCCTCGGACACAACACTATTACCCTTGGGTATGATGTCCTGACGTTTAACTTCGGTACAAACTGGAGTGAAACCTGAGTTGGGCAGACCAGGTACAGACTGGGATAATCCCTGAGGACCAGGTACAGACTGGGATAATCCCTGAGGACCAGGTACAGACTGGGATAATCCCTGAGGACCAGGTACAGACTGGGATAATCCCTGAGGACCAGGTACAGACTGGGATAATCCCTGAGGACCAGGTACAGACTGGGATAATCCCTGAGGACCAGGTACAGACTGGGATAATCCCTGAGGACCAGGTACAGACTGGGATAATCCCTGGGGACCAGGTACAGGGTGGATTGATCCTGTACTGGGCAGACCAGGTAACGACTGGGATGGTCCTAAGTTGGGCACACCCAGTGCAGAAAGGTCGAGGTGTTGGAGGTAAAGAATCAGAGAAAAAAGAAAACAAATTAAAAGAGAAATTTCGCGTAGTCTTAACTCTTAACCTTCAACGTCAGTACGATTTACTTTAAAACCAGATATCATATGGCTGTTATAATTTAGGTGTATCTCATCGACCATATTGTATTAAATATTAGCATTTGAATGAATTAAGCTTTCAAAAATAATAACGCCTATTGTTCTGCAAAAAAAAAAAGACTACGGGGAATTTAGTAAATCCCACCACACTATTCCCGTAAAGTGTGTTTATAAATGAATTCTGTTCCGCGTTTTATATCTCCTCTTTTTTCAAGGCAACGCAAACACAGTTTTCCCCAGTGTGTTTCTTTGCAATATTGTTCAAGCGTCGCTCGCAGTTAGCATATGTAACTATTATATTAGGAATGATTTCCACGTTTGTGATACTGTGGGGGAAAAAAAAAAATGTTTCTGGTGTTGCTGGTCAGAAAATGAGTTTGGACACAGGGTATGTATGTCCACCGAACTTGTGGATATGGAAGTGTGTTTGGATGTGGAAGGTTTGGATAGATATTAAGGATTTGCTGAACTGGGGAAAGTGTCGGACACACGTGTTGTGTATGTGGTGAGGTATAGACATGGAATGATTGGGACGTATATCATAGTTCTTTTTTTTTTTTATTTTTGTCGTGTGGAATCGTGGGTGATGGGATATGGCGTTGGACATGGGTTATGGTTGGCTGTGGGTGGGGGAGTGGTTTGGACGTATGGAATGGCTGGGTAAATGAATGGCAGGATGAACCATTGGTAGTGATTAACGCCTCATGGCTAAACACTGTCGTAGGTAGTCAGTCATTGGTCGATACACACACACACACTCTCTCTCTCTCTCTCTCTCTCTCTCTCTCTCTCTCTCTCTCTCTCTCTCTCTCTCTCTCTCTCTCTCTCTCTCTCTCTCTCGTACACTTTTCCCTGCAGCGAAACTCTTCCCCTACCAACACTCATATTAACAGCAGTTTTTTTTGTTTTCCCTCCATCCACTCCTCTCTCCCCACATGCTGCTGGGTCGCTCCAGCATAGTGGAGCATGGTGAGCGTGGCCACACACACTCTCACCCAGCATGACGGAGCATGGTGAGCGTGGCCACACACACTCTCACCCAGCATGACGGAGCATGGTGAGCGTGGCCACACACACTCTCACCCAGCATGACGGAGCATGGTGAGCATGGCCACACACACTCTCACCCAGCATGACGGAGCATGGTGAGCGTGGCCACACACACTCTCACCCAGCATGACGGAGCATGGTGAGCGTGGCCACACACACTCTCACCCAGCATGACGGAGCATGGTGAGCGTGGCCACACACACTCTCACCCAGCATGACGGAGCATGGTGAGCATGGCCACACACACTCTCACCCAGCATGACGGAGCATGGTGAGCATGGCCACACACACTCTCACCCAGCATGACGGAGCATGGTGAGCATGGCCACACAAACTCTCACCCAGCATGACGGAGCATGGTGAGCATGGCCACACACACTCTCACCCAGCATGACGGAGCATGGTGAGCGTGGCCACACACACTCTCACCCAGCATGACGGAGCATGGTGAGCGTGGCCACACACGCACTCTCACCCAGCATGACGGAGCATGGTGAGCGTGGCCACACTCGCTGCCGTTAATCATAATTGACCATCTGCGTTAGCAGCGTCTGGCTCTCGGGTGTTGGCACAGCACGTCAGCTGGACATGTGTGTGGGTGTGGTTGGTCGCTGGGAACCCCCTATTGGGTCCTGGTGACTGCTGGGTTTGCTATGACCCAGGATTGCTGGGTCTGGGTGGGTCTTGAGGCTAGTGGCTCTGGGGGAGTGGGTTCTGGAGGTATAGTTCCCAGGTAATTCCTGGAGATGGACTGAAGAAGTTTAGTACTGGTGAAGGTAATTAAAGAAAATGGGAAATGGATGCCTAATTAGGAGACTACCCAAGCGTGAGACAATACGGATTTTAAGGAGGTCATTTGTAACGAACTTCTGAAACTTTAATGAGAGAGTAAGTTTTCTTTTAGACAAATATAGAATAGCCAGAGGTTATAGCATGAAATATAGCTTTCAGAGAAATATAGAACAGCCCGAGGTTGTAGCATGAAATATAGCTAGAAATTTGTTAGAAAGAATCTAAATCATTTTTATGGTTTAAGGGCAGAGGCCGAATGAGAGAAACTGAATGATGAACTTATGAGTGCTAACAGCTCACAAAAGTTTAGAAAGTTGTATGATGTTCATAAATGTTTATGTGTCGGTGTTACCGGACTCTGCTTGCTTGGAGTGACACCATGAGTTAAGAAATAAAAAAAAGTCACCATTGTTGAGGTGGTGCAGTTACGTCAAAGAACTTCACATTTCCCTGATGCTGGAGGTAGCGCAGCCCTTGACTCCAAGAACCTTTAGAAATGTCTTGGGTAACACCAGGACTCTCTCCTGTTGGCTGGTCCTCAAGTAATTATTAATAATTAAAGAAAAAAAAAAGGGCGGACTGTGTCGATCGACATCACTTGACACCAGTGCAATTACGAGCTGAGGTGGAGGCGGCCAGAGTGTGTAAGAAACTTGCATCAGATTACGAATAGATTAACATTTTTTTTCAGTCAGACCTGAAAAACAGTTTTATTTTTAGTTGCATAATTTGAAATGTATTTACTCACATTTTCCCCACATTTCCTGCGTCCGTCAGCGCTGTGTGCGGGGATAATTAATTGGTTTCCGATGACACTTAGATCCAACTGGGGAGGTAAGAAGTCCCTGGGGGAATGAAGGGAGAATATTTTCGTTTTCACTTAATGAAAATTAAAGTGAGATTGACGTCAGGAATGGGACTGGGTGAGCGGCCTACGTTATTCCTGCGATGGGCGTGAACACGATGTGTGGGTTGGACACTCACTGGCTTGATAACGAAACAAAATTCGATGTTGTGAACGAATGTATGGTATTTCTTGTAATATATCTAGCAGTGTCGTGCACGAATGCCCTGAGCAGTACTAGGAACTAAGACCCTCTAACTCTGGAGTACTTGGTGTGTGGTAGAAGTTACTTAGGTGAATCATCATCATGGAAAAAACAAAAACAAGGTCAAGCTTGACACAAAGCTTGTTAGCTTAACCTCATGGGTTTATCATCATGGATAAAAAAAAGTTAAGCTTGACACGGGGTTTTTCAGCTTAATCTTCTCACTGGTGTATCATCATAGGTAAAAGTTAAGGTTGCCAGAGGATTAGTCAGCTTAATCTTCTCACTACAGGATCATCATGGACAAAGATTAAGCTTAATCGTCTCGTTCGTGTGTGATTATTATTTTTTCTTATTAAATGTTTGCCGTTTTCTGACGTCAAGCGTGAGGAAGGAGCGGGCTATCTCCAGGAATTACAGAACATTATCACTTGCTTTCATCATCTTCCTTTTTAAAGTTGTCTCGAATTTTTCTACACACACACACACACACACACACACACATAGCAGCAGCAGCAGCAGCAGCAATAGTTCGCGCTGGTTGCCGAGCGATTAAATCATAGCTTAATGATTCGGTTAATGCGCAGTCAAAATAATTTTTTGTCCATGACTGATGCAAGATGTGTACATCCCTTTGAAATATTTATCAAGGTCTTAAATGATTTATTTGGACTCGTAAGAAAAGAGAAGAGAAGTACTCATGCATCCCACACAAACCAGCATACGTGCACATACGAGAGAGAGAGAGAGAGAGAGAGAGAGAGAGAGAGAGAGAGAGAGAGAGAGAGAGAGAGAGAGAGAGAGAGAGAGTGTACCCACCTATGTGTCCCCTTGCCAATAGGCAGGTGTGGCGTGTAGTGCTCACTGCACGTCTTGCTTAATTATTGATACTGTTGTTATCCACTGCAACGCCCGTTGTACGAGAAAGGGAACCTGCTCACGAGTACCCGTGACGATACATGCAGTGGACAGGGCTAACGCGTAGCGCTCACCGCAGGAAAATTTAAGGTTAATGAAATAAGGTACAGATGTTCGAAGTGTTACGCCCCCATGCTAGTGTGAGCCAGCTGTTGGTAGCCACCGACCTATCTGCGTGAGCCAGGTATTGGTAGCTACCGACCTACCAGTGTGAGCCAGGTATTGGTAGCCACCGACCTACCAGTGTGAGCCAGGTATTGGTAGCCACCGACGTACCAGTGTGAGCCAGGTATTGGTAGCCACCGACCTACCAGTGTGAGCCAGGTATTGGTAGCCACCGACGTACTAGCGTGAGCCAGGTATTGGTAGCCACCGACCTACCAGTGTGAGCCAGGTATTGGTAGCCACCGACCTTGTCGTCTTAATGTCATTTGTCTTCCAGGAAGGTATTCCTCCACGCCCTGATGGCAACACACATCTCAGACCTTGGTACTTTTTTCTCACGTGTTTTTTGTAGGCGTATCAGCACACTACCAAATGCTGTTATACCACAGATAGACGCGAGAAGTTTATGCAAGGACGATACAAGCCACTTCTGCCAGACTGGATCAATAAAACCCCTCGTGCCCAGAGGGCATTGGCTATTGTGATCAATTCTGTGTCTGCCAGAGTTTGTGTGTGTGTATCTGTGTCCGCCTGTAGGCTCCGTCAGCGACGGGCACTTCAAAACTTCAAGTACAAGCGAAACAACAGTTCCAATCTTCGTGGAGTTTTCTTGGAGGGGTGGAGGTATATCTGGGGCAGAAGGGGGGAGCATTTCTATGGGATATTTTTGGGGAAGTAGATGTATGTGTTGGGCACACAGAAAACACCGAGGGACACATACGTACATGGAGGGAATGTTACTGAGTAAGGATAGTGTTTCAATTACAGCATAGAAAACACGTCTCTTAGGTTTGAGCTGCTTCTATGTGGAACTGTGTTGTTCGATTTGGTCGCTGGTGAGGATGTGCGTCGGGGAAGAGGTAAGGAGTGTGCGTTGGAGGGATCACCAGGGAGATGCCATCTAGCTGGGTAAATGTAGCGAGATGATTAACTCTCATGTGTCATATACAGGACAGCTCACGAGTACTGATTACTGTATCCGTATCTATGACTGTATTTTTTTTTTCTCTCTCTCTCTCTCTCTCTATTTCTCTCTCTCTCTCTCTCTCTCTCTCTCTCTCTCTCTCTCTCTCTCTCTCTCTCTCTCTCTCTCTCTCTCTCTACATTCTCATCAAAGAACGTCCCACTCCAGAGGAGTCCACTTTTCCCTGCTACTGAAAGTAGTGCAGCCTTGCGCTGCACAGTCGTTTAGAAAGTGGTCTTGGGTACCATCAAGACACTTTCGTAGAAATTGGTCCTGGGGTCGTTATGGATGAAACACTCATTAAATGTACGTATCTCGTTTTCAAGACATTAAGTCGAGGCTGAGAGATATAACTCCGGGTTGTACATGTTGAAAAAGAATGGAAGAAGAAAGGAAAGAATGTTTGTCCCTTGTCCGTGTGTGTGTGTGTGTGTGTGTGTGTGTGTGTGTGTGTTTTTGTGTGGTGAGAGACAGGACACTGGTGGGTAGGAGGCAGATAGTTCAATTTAGGTAATAAAAAATGGGTTGTAGGATTGGTGCCTGGGTGAACTAGACAACTTGTAACTGGGTTAACTGGAGAGAAGGGACAGGCCACTCTCGTGGGAGAGAGAGAGAAGAGAGAGAGAGAGAGAGAGAGAGAGAGAGAGAGAGAGAGAGAGAGAGAGAGAGAGAGAGAGAGGCAATCTATTAGGCGGCAGGAGATTGTTTTCAGTGTGATTTCCCCTCCCCCCCCAGCGAGGCCTCCCACGTCCTCAGCCTTAGGGCCTGAGGCTCCTCACAACCTCAGCGAAGGTCGTCCACATTCTCGACATAGAGGGCTGTATGCCTCGCCCCTGAGGGCGGGAGGGAGGCACCAACACCCTCGCCAGTGAGGGCGGGAGGGAGGCACCAACACCCTCGCCAATGAGGGCGGGAGGGAGTCAGTACTCGACCCTATACCATGAGCCAGTCCTCACCGCCTACCCTGGCTGCAGGACACCGTGCCGACCACACACACTTCTCATCAGATTCACGTCAAAACCAGTTCTCATTCTTGAGCGAATCCAGCTTGACGTACCCACACGTGTTGGCCAGGGGTGGTTAGTTCTCTCATGTGTATCCCCAGTTGAACGGAGACGTATTTCATGTGCTCGATAGACATTGAATGTTAGAGGTTCACTCCTTCAAACGACAGACACTACGTCCTGCAGGAGGCTTCACTGGAACTCTGTGTGCTGTTATATATATATATATATAATCCATGTTCTTTGATTTCATAGAAACTGAAAACCACTTTATGTGTCACCTGCAAAGCATGGAAAACACTTAGGGTTTCCTTTATGTGTTTTCTTTTTTCCGTCTATCCATCATCCATCTTTGGGAATCACATTTTAACATCAAACTTTAGTTATAGCAAGAAATGTTAAGTTGAATATGAAACTTTATATACTCTCTCCCAGCATCTAGATACTAAATTGGAGTAAGGCCCATAACTCTAGGTTTGATTTTGGAGGCATCTCATCAAAAGGATTAATCTGGGATTTATCTTGGCTCATACTTTGAAGAAAATTCTACCTCTGACCATGGAACATAATAAGGATGTTTTTTTATGTAACTACACTGCAGTGCAGATGACACAAATATTCCATGGAACACCCCTCTAGTTAATTGGATTTTGTAGAACCCTTCAAAAGGAAGCTTTCATTCATTTATGTTTGTACTCTTCCACTATATCTCCCCATGGCACAGATGATCTTCCTCTAGCAATATCACCTTCAATTGTCCTATCATACACTCCTTGTAAACTCCCTATCTTCCATTATGATAGCATGCCCAAGCTACCTCAAAGTATTACGTTTCACTTACCTATCACTCCTTAATTCTCTCCCTTTGCATTTCCTGCAATATCACAACACTCATACACCCCTTCATTTCTTTCTTCACTCCATCCAGTCATACCACATGCTCCTCAAATAATTCCTTTCCACAGCCTGGATTCTTGACTTCTGTGACTCATTCCATTTCCGTGTTTTGGCTGCAAAGGGCAGGGTCAGGAGAACTGTGCTGTCCCTGAATCCTTTCATCATTTCCATACTTACACTTTCACCCTTTGTTATTCTGTTAAGGGACTCATTGACTCTTCTACTTTATACTGCTCTCTCTCTTATTTCTTCTTCCATATCACTAAACTCATCCAAGATAGATCCTAAATATTTAAATTCTCTTACTTGTAGGCTTTTTCTACCCATATCTGTAAAGCAGTTTAGTACACTTTCTTTTCTTACTCTGTAGGGATTTGCAAAATCTATGCTTTCACTCTGTTTCCTTTCAAACACCATTACTTTACTCATATTTACCATTAATTGCTTATGCTTACACCCGTCATAAGATGTACGATTTTCTGCAACTCCACCTTCATATATATATATATATCCCTGGGGATAGGGGAGAAAGAATACTTCCCACGTATTCCCTGCATGTCGTAGAAGGCGACTAAAAGGGAAGGGAGCGGGGGGCTGGAAATCTTCCCCTCTCATTTTTTTATTTTAATTTTCCAAAAGAAGGAACAGAGAAGGGGGCCAGGTGAGGGTATTCCCTCAAAGGCCCAGTCCTCTGTTCTTAACGCTACCTCGCTATCGCGGGAAATGGCGAATAGTATGAAAAAAAAAAAAAAAAAAAAAAAAAAAAATATATATATATATATATATATATATATATAGATAGATAGATAGATAGAGAGAGAGAGAGAGAGAGAGAGAGAGAGAGAGAGAGAGAGAGAGAGAGAGAGAGACACGCACCCTAAGGATTCCTTTCATGGGGCTATAGTTTTTTTTTTATATTAACAAGAGAAAAGAATAAACAGACACACACACACACACACACACACACACACACACACACACACACACACACACACACACACACACACACACATACACACACACACACACACACACTCCTCTAGTCTCCTTTCTCCCTCTCCAGACCCCCTGCTTCCCCTCCAGACCCCCTGCTTCCCCTCCAGGTCCCCTGCTTCCCCTTCCAGACCCCCTGCTTCCCCTGCAGACCTCCTGCTCCCCCTGCAGACCCCCTGCTCCCCCTCCAGACCCCCTGCTTCCCCTCCAGACCCCCTGCTTCCCCTCCAGACCCCCTGCTTCCCCTCCAAGTTCCACAGTCAACAAACCTTCTCTGTGTCACTTTGGACGATGATAGTAAAGTGAAAAATCACGTTCATACCATCAGTCTTGTGAACACTTTCCATTGATCTAAAGCATTTACGTCTCCCTTACGTTGGTTTCTCTAACACTAATCATCAGGAGGAACTGGACTTACTGGTCGTCCGGCCTCTCTCCTGGTGTCATCCACCGGCTTGGGATGAGACTAGCGCACCATACCCGCCACCGTCAGCTCTTCCCATGTGAGATGCCTTGTCCCGGAGTTGAAGTTCGATACTACAGTCGCATCGGAACCGATATAAACCCTTTACAAGCCACAACAAGAACAGACCCATCCTACCCAACGCCAACATCATTGTTATTTAGTTAATTATACACAAACTTCCAACTTCGGTGCGAAGTTTGTCTGTCTAAACCACCCCTCATTATAACTTCCGTCTATTGCATTTATTTCCTCAGTGTATATTCAACTTTTGGCTACACTCATGTCAATGAATAGATTATTATTGTTATTATTATTATCATTATTATTATTATTGTTATTATTATTATTATTATATTATTATTATTATTATTATTAGTATTAGTATTATTGCACATCCATGCTATGCGAACCTCGCCCTTGTAGACATTATAATTAGTGACGTCTCTCTTGCCAACATTTAAAGCCGATGCAGCACACAAGTTGGTACAGGATACCCGCTCTGTGTCACGGGGGACCCTGCTGCCTCCTAGGGGGGTAAGACAGTGCTATGTTGGATATTGCAGGACTATGGTGGGTGTTGCCATGGTGGATTATTATCATTCTGTGGTTGGTATTTTACACTGTCGTGGTGGATATCTTCGTCCTATAGTGGATATTACAGTGCCATGGAGGATACAACAGTGCCATGGAGGATATTACTGTGCCATGGTGGAGATTACAGTGCCATGGAGGATGGAACTGTGCTGCAAAGAATATTACAGTGCCATGGTGGATATTGCAGTGTCTTTTGAGACAGCTACTGTGCCTTGAAGAATACAACAGTGTCATGAAAGATACGACAGTGTCTTAGAGAATATCACAGTGCCATTAGGTATATTACAGTGCCATGCAGGATACTGCAGTGTCATGAATGGTGTAACTCAGCTCCGGGGAAATATTACAGCGGTGTTCTGAACCTCATTTACCTAATAACATATTATAACCACATGTGTTGTAATGCATACTGATATACAATAACCATATATATATATATATATATATATATATATATATATATATATATATATATATATATATATATATATATATACACATGACATGTAGTTTTCCTTCTGAGGGGTCCACACGTACTTACATCTGAAAGAACCAGCTCACAAGTACTCACACCTCCAGCTTGAAGTGTTCACCACACGTCTTGCCTGACGAAGAGGATCCATTCCTCTGCGCCGCCGCCAGCAGTACCGAAGTATCTATCCTCGGATCATCTGGGACTGATGTAAACCCTCCTCATGTCAAGTCTTGTTTTAAATGTTGCCCTTAAGTGTTCCAGTCGTGTTTCTTCTTCCTCCTTGGCAGGATGCTGAAGAGTCGTCCACGCTTCCTGGTTGGCCGGTCATACGTTATGTTATGTTATGTTATGTTATGTTATGTTTTCGATGTTGTTCCATGGTGATATGACTTAACAACTGGGCATCTTCCCTCGTTGAGAGGCTTACGGGGTTTAACGCATTCTAGTATTGTGCCTGCATTGTGTTGCCTTGCGTGGAGAGAGAGAGAGAGAGAGAGAGAGAGAGAGAGAGAGAGAGAGAGAGAGAGAGAGAGAGAGAGAGAGAGAGAGAGATTCGAATTGCAGTGTTCCTAGCTGAAATTTTCACTATAAGAGAATTGGGAATACGATCCCATCTTCCAGTCGAATGGACGGGTTCGCTACCATTCCCAAGCCTATACAATTCCAGGTGTGCAAACATTGTCTTCTTTATTCCAAATTTCAATTTTTGTATTTTACAAGAGACGAACTGTATTATTTGTGTCAGATTCTTTTCCTTACTTGGCTTTTCTCTCCTTAATGAGAGTTCCATCAGTGCAGCCCCTCTGTCCCACAGTTCTTCTGCCGGAGAACCGAACACAGATGGAAGATAATGCAGTGACTAATTCTTGAGCGCAAAATCTTTATGAAGTCTTTAACATTAGCATGAGAACACGGAGGAAAAGGCTTGAGATAATTTCTCATGAGAAATCGCCAACCTTCTGACAAAATTGTGAAACATGAGAAACGCACACACACACACACACACACATATATATATATATATATATATATATATATGTGTGTGTGTGTGTGTGTGTGTGTGTGCATACATAGGAGTGAAGACATGGCATATATAAACATGGTTAAGAGACGGAGCAACACTAGCGTGGAACTCTCTCTCCATGAAAGACAAATACTAACCACACAAGCGCAAACACAGGGAACACTGTACTGCCAAACAGTTATTCTCTCTCTCTCTCTCTCTCTCTCTCTCTCTCTCTCTCTCTCTCTCTCTCTCTCTCTCTCTCTCGCTGATAAGAGATAAGTCTAGACATAGCCCAACGGGCCCCCCCCCCCCTTTTGACTGTCTTTCCCATGTGCTCCTGTGTACACACTCAAGAGACAAGCAGTTTCCTCAAAGTTTCCTTAGATTCTATTTCCCATCAAGTCTTCACATCCACTTCCTATAACACAGTAACTAGGTGAAGAGCGTTCGTAAAGACCAGCCCACGATACCTCCTCCCTCCTTCCCTCTTGGTAGCCTTACATGAGTACATTATTTGCAAAAGAAACGGGTCCTAGGTAACCATCCATCTCATCAACTCCTTTCCCGAATTCCCCATACCATCCCTCGTGTGTTTGCTCAGCGGACCAAAGACCCCCAGCACTCGTCGCCTTCTTCGTCCTGCAGGGGCCTGTCCTGTGTAAACAAAATTTCCCTCACTTCCTGAGATTATTTAGCCGCCCTGATCCAATATGGGTCCTGTGCTGTGTATTCAGCTGGCAAACTTGCTCCCAGCTAGTATATGGTATTTCAGACATGAAAATGTGTTGGAAAGGTTATGTATATATATATATATATATATATATATATATATATATATATATATATATATATATATATATATATATATATATATATTGGTACAGAACATACTCAACACATAGACTAGCGCAGACCGGGAAGGAACAGTGTGGTCTCAGGAGTGGTAGAGGATGTGTGGATCAGGTGTTTGCTGTAAAGAATATATGTGAAAAATAGAGAGGGGCGAGTATGCATGCAGTGTGAGGATAATGAGAGGACCTAGGAAGTGAGTTAGTTGTTCGCTGATGATACAGCATTGGTGGGAGATTCGAGTAAGAAGCTGTTGTTTGAGTTCGAAAGAGTGCGTGAAAGGAAGTTTGGACTAAATGTGAATAAAAGAAAGGTTACTGGGTTTAACAGGGTTGAGGGACAGGTTAGTTAGGGTGTGTTAGAAAATAGAGGTTCTACATCATAGCACAGATTGACATGGTTGGAAGCAAGACGCTAGTTTCAACCATAGATGACATGGTAGACGTGATGGTGCCAGTGCCAACCATAGATGGCACTCTTGAGAGCAGATGACTTCTTCCTTGCTGGAGGTAGCTCAATATTCACTCTACTCAGGTTTTCCTCTCATTACCAACTCAAAAGAATCCAGCTGTCGCCCCTACTAGGGAGCCGCCTGGGTTCATATTATGGTTGAGTAGAGCAAGAAGTGTTCTTTTTTATGCTCAGCGCTTAGATAAAGTGGGTTGCCTGACGACGCATGATAATAATCAATAGACTCCGCTCACTCACACCTCCAGACTACATCACCAAAGTTGCATCTCCCTTGGCTACGTCGAACATCTTTTTTCTGTGTTATGGAATAACTGGTTGATCTACCTGGACTATTTAATCTACCTTAACCAATTAATCTACGTGGACCATTTAATCTACCCGGGGGCCATTCATCTTCATAAAATGCGTACCCCTCATCATGGTAACACCGACTTGGGTGGAGGGTAAGCTAATCTTAATAATCATCATTTTTCTAGAAATTTAAGATTTTTTTAACACTTACCAACACACTATATATATATCTATATATATATATATATATATATATATATATATATATATATATATATATATATATATATATATATATATATACATGTGTTTTTTTTTACAAAGTCATGGGATAATATCGTAACTATATATTTGCATCTGAAGAAATCGTCAACGTGTTGCCAAGTTTATGTAGCCCAGGACCTACCTTGTTCAGATATTAGTGAACTGCTCTGGAGCACACACTCAGCTCCTGCTGCAGCCAGAAATAAGGTCACACAATCCATGAATATCTACGCATCACCTGGTGACCATCTTTAATGTGAGCAGGAAACCTCCGGGTATTTCGAACTGCCACACACACACACACACACACACACACACACACACACACACACACACACACACACACACACACACACACACAGTCGTTCTCTGCTCCACACACTCTCCACGAAGAACCTCCAGTCCTCTCAACTAGCATCATGCAGAATAAATGAATAAGCAAAATGAGTTGATAAATGATTGATAAACAGAATAGATGAATAGATACATTTGAGGATTATCTGAAAATGCAGTAAACTCTTCATCTTTCTTTAATGAACCCAACATATTGCACACACACACACACACACACACGTTACCAAAGCATCTCTCCTCAAAACGCGTCACATACGGTGCTTCTGCGCGGTGTTGCTTTCCGTCCATTGACTAATTGATTTCCGCACATAACCCATCCTCGAGGCACCACAACCCATCACGACCCCGCGAAAGATCAACACGAACAGGTATACATACATCACAGAGGTAAACGAAACTCCTGCAAGCCGGAATAAAGTTCCGCTTTGCAACTAGGGACATTATTGTCTTAATTATTGACGTCCCATAACTCTAACCCAATGTCCTGTGTTGAGGTCATCGTAGACCCGAACACTGAAACGGTTATGTGCAAGTAGGCGTAATATTAACCTCCCGAGTGTGAGTTGAAAGTCAGTAATATGAGTGTCAGGTGGTGAGGACGGAATGGGTGTTGGATATGTCCCTTTTTTCTCTCCTCGTACGTGACTGTAGGTGGTAGTGGAGATGGTCAACACACACAGTACACCCTAAGCATCTACAGCAGATGTGTAGCTTCATCATCAGGTGTGGTTTGTGGTTATGGTTGGTGGTGTAACCATCCGATGTGTCCTTCCCTCTCTCGTCTCACCAGATTCTGTATATCGTAAAGTTGCTGTGAGGTTAAGGGAATGACAGTAGACAACCTGTAAAAGTAGTTCTTTAGCCGTCCTTAATGGACAACAAAACTAGAAGTGTAGAAGGGAAACGGGCAATACTCTAGAAAAAAAGAGGATAATACATTCACAAAACAATGATAATCTAATAAGACTTAGCTCTTGAATTCTTCCTCGAGTTTGTAAATGACGAGGTGGCAGTCAGCAGACGGACTTCAGACTGGCAATCCTTCAGTCATGGTCTGTACTTCGACTCTGTGCATTTCATGGATGAGAATACAAACTCGTCAAGATATATCCATCCACAGGAAATGTTCTGCCTCAACATAAAGCACTTCATAACAGGAGGTAATTTTCTGCGTCCACGAGGTTTTATATATGTGGCTTCTGCGTCCACAAGATTTGTATATGTGGCCTTTTTTTGTGTTTTTTTTTTCCTTCATTGTTGGCACCTTACAACACATGTTCCTCCACTTCCGTGTGAAGATGATCATCTTACGAACTTGGCCTTTACGATACCGTCAGATACAGGATTATATTTTCTTTATACCTGTTCACCGTTTCCCTGGCTTATATTTGAGTGGTGATCATGAATACAAGATATCTAAAGATAGTGTCGGCATCATGGACTTCCTGGGATTATTATTATATATTAAGGACGGCAAAGGATATGATTATGAAATGAAAGAAAGTGGAAAGTGGCAAAAGTTCTTAAAACTGGAAGCCAGAGATGCTGCGATCTGTTGGTTAATTATACTACATCTAGAATAGACAATTGGTCGCTCCTTACAAACTCGTAATGTACCGCACCACCAAAATCAATGTTTTTGTGTCTCATTCGTTGTAGAATATTTGTACAAGGTCATGTTACCCAATGACCAATTACACCAACTTCGTATTTGAAGATCATCACAACTGCTACCATAATAATAAGTGAATCTTTATTGGTCTGTAATCACCTCACGTAAATGGAGACATGGAGAACATCATTGGTCTTCTGCAGTCAACTCACGTATCTTGGAGACGTGCTATGAGAGAGAGGGAGAGAGAGAGAGAGAGAGAGAGAGAGAGAGAGAGAGAGAGAGAGAGAGAGAGAGAGAGTGAGTTTGGTAGAGTGATGGGAAGATCATTTTCAGAGACGCGGGCGAAGATCTTGTATTATGTCCCACTGAACCCAGACCCCACACTGCCAGTTGGCTGTGACAGCCATGAACCCTCAAAGGAGAAATCAAACACACTGTGTGTGGCAGCTCCTCCGCTCAATATCCTTTACATCTCCAGCACCTGGCTTCGATGACTGGGCCAGTGTCGCTTAATGTGTGATTATGACGGAGAAGGCACTAAAATTATGCAAATTTAGCAACGAATCTTTTCCTCTTAAAACTGAATCGAGTATTTACTTTGATCATCTGAGAATTTGACTCAACAGAACGACACTGAACAAGTTTCATCATTTGGAGAATATGAACTGCTTTCTTCTCACAGAATGTGTATGTATTTGTGCATGTGTGTGTGTGTGTGTGTGTGTGTGTGTGTGTGTGTGTGTGTGTGTGTGTGTGTGTGTGTAGTATATTACGATGTTTTTTGTATCGTTAGTTGTTATTATGATATGAATATTTGTGCATCTTCTTAAATGAAAATATATCGAAGGATTTTGCTGTATGATATGAGGTGATAATATCCTCATATAATCTATATTAGGTCCTTCCCTAATGACCTGAGCCTGCCAGTCATGAGTCATCTGGATCAGTTTATCTGAGAGACTTTGACGTATACGATAGCCAGTCATGATGACTGAGGCCACCATCAGTGTCTCTTTGTCTTCAAGTAGGTGTTCTCCAACCCCTTCCTTTACGACGAAAATCGACCATATCGCATCTAAGTGTATATATGTTTTGGCTCGAGTCTGGGGGGGGGGGGGGGAGGTGTAAGTAAAGAACATGATACACCAGTGAAGCAACCTACCCATCCTCGTTTTTCATCTCATTCCTCCACTCACATTTTTGTTTTGTTGTCTTCGCTTCCTCCTGCGCCCCATTCAGGAGCCGGCATCTGCCTCACCACGGTTGGTTGACCAACAATTTCTTCTCTCTCTTACCACATCAATTTTAGAGCCTCCATTTACGCTTCCATAAAGCCCGAGGCTATACGATATTCCCATCACTCTCTCCGTCGCTCTGACGTCCTGGGTTCTTCCTCAAGTTTATTCAGGCTTACCATTTTCTTGGCCTTTATTGCTCAGCTCTTTAAAAGGATTTGTGTTATATTTTTGCCACTAGAGAGAAAGCCTTAGGCTTTGTCTTTTATTTCCCATTTTCTTCTTCAAGCATTTTCTTTTTTTTTTATTTTTGTATTGGAAAGGTTTATCCTTGAGGGGACTTGAAGCTCATGACTAGTCACCTTTCACGTAAAAAAAAAGAGAAAATGACTTGAGATACGTTGTGGTCTGACGAGAGGCGAAGACTTTAGTTTGATTCTTACAATGATAATCTTAGATATGTGTGTGTGTATATATATATATATATATATATATATATATATATATATATATATATATATATATATATATATATATATATGTATATATATATATATATATATATATATATATATATATATATATATATATATATATATATATATATTTTTTTTTTTTTTTTTTTTTTTCATACTATTCGCCATTTCCCGCGTTAACAAGGTAGCGTTAAGAACAGAGGACTGGACCTTTGAGGGAACATCCTCACCTGGCCCCCTTCTCTGTTCCTTCTTTTGGAAAATTAAAAAAAAAATACTGAGAGGGGAGGATTTCCAGCCCCCCGCTCCCTTCCCTTTTAGTCGCCTTCTACGACACGCAGGGAATACGTGGGAAGTATTCTTTCTCCCCTATCCCCAGGGATATATATATATATATATATATATATATATATATATATATATATATATATAGAGAGAGAGAGAGAGAGAGAGAGAGAGAGAGAGAGAGAGAGAGAGTGAGAGAGAGAGAGTAACCTCATGATGTTCGCTGGTACCCAAGTGGAGCGGCATTACCAAGTGCACATTTCCGTGACGCAAGGGCCTGTGTGCTCCCTGCCACAACAGTTAACATTGTGTATATACATGAATGTCTGACTGGGAATGGCATCATTGTTCTAGGTTTTGTTATTATCACAGGATGATCATGAAGTTATGTAGTGAACAAAGGGATTTGTTATTACAAGATGGTTGCCTCATGTTGCGAACGAAGGAGAGGTTAGCTGGGACAGGTCTCTCTCTCTCTCTCTCTCTCTCTCTCTCTCTCTCTCTCTCTCTCTCTCTCTCTCTCTCTCTCTCTCTCTCTCTCTCTCCCTCTCTCTTTCCCCGTGCACCTGAGAGGCAGTAGTGTACCACCGGTGTTGACCTGAGATCCCATTCTGCTGGACTTGATCTTTCTGGGAAGTCGTTCAACAAGTACCAGCGTTACTGTGTGAGTCAGAGGTTGTCATTCTGCTTGAGATGAATCTTTGTACCAACACCCACGTCTGGTGGTGGCCACTACACCTCTCCTACACCCACGTCTGGTAGTGGCCACTACACCTCTCCTACACCCACGTCGGATAGTGGCCACTACACCTCCCCTACACCCACGTCTGGTAGTAGCCACTACACCTCCCCTACACCCACGTCTGGTAGTGGCCACTACACCTCTCCTACACCCACGTCGGGTAGTGGCCACTACACCTCACCTACACCCGCGTGTGTTGCTGGCCACTACACCTCACCAACACCCACGTCGGGTGCTGGCCACTACACCTCACCGACGTAAGTGGCTGTGTATATCTGACGCAAGAGAATTATACGGCACAGGTCTTTGGCCTGTCCAAAGGTGAATACATTATACATCTGTTGATATTTAAAGGGTAACTGTGGTGGAAGAGAGGCCACCTTAGGTACAGTGTTGTACTGTAATATCCATTCAGGATATGATTTCATTGGGAAAATGGAGGTCATGATAAGGAAATATTCTTTGTTATTATCATCAATATTGTTATTATTATTATCATATTATTGTTATTATTATTATTATTATTATTATTCTTTCTTTCTTTCATACTATTCGCCATTTCCCGCGTTAGCGAGGTAGCGTTAAGAACAGAGGACTGGGCCTTTGAGGGAATATCCTCATCTGGCCCCCTTCTCTGTTCCTTCTTTGAGAAAAAAAAAAAAAAAGAGGTGAGGATTTCCAGCCCCCCGCTCCCTTCCCTTTTAGTCGCCTTCTACGACACGCAGGGAATACGTGGGAAGTATTCTTTCTCCCGTATCCCCAGGGATATTATTATTATTATTATTATTATTATTATTATTATTATTATTGATAATATGTCATGCACACCCGCAACCCACACACTCTCATGGATGAATATGATAACAGAATGAGCATATTGAATATGTAGAAAGGCACGAGGCCCCACCAGTGTAAAACTCCCTCCACTTCGAGTGCAGTTAGGCAACTACAATAAGTAATCACACACACACACACACACACACACACTCACACACACACACACACACACACACACACACACACACACACACACACACACACACACACACACCAGGCCATATTCCCTCGTTTCTTGCCCTGAGACTGAGCCTCATTCATCACTTCAAAGAAGATTCATCTGTATTTTTGTATTGGTATGATCGCCATTGCAGAGGTTTATCCCACGATCTTCATCTCTGCATAACAAAACATTCATTCTTATACCCCGACCGTAGAAACCCAGTGTCTGCTTCTGAACTCATGATAGATTATGTTATACTGTTCGTCTGCGTAGGTTAAGCAGCCTTTACAACACGTTCAGGTACAGGTACGACGGAACACATTCGCCTACACAGCCCAATGTATCAGTAACCCAGCTCCCCTTCCGCTCTTATAGAGGGTCTGTTCCATTCCAGTGGCCCTTCTTATAGATGTTCTGTTTCATTCCAGAGTCCCTTCTTTGTTTGTATCAAATGTCTTCCCACTCTGTAATACAGACTTTGAATAAATAACCCATACATGTGCAGTTTATCACGTGCTATATACAGATCCATGAGACTGTGATCAGATTGTAGATCGCGAAAAAAAAGAAACTATTTTGGTTTTTGGTTCAGAAGCAAGAGATGCAGTTGGATAGTGAGGCGGTCTAGGCACTCACACAAGCCCTGCCAGCCAGCCCCTTTACCTCGTGTGAATATTAATCCACCTTAATCACACTGTCCATAAACCGACTTTGCAACATGCACTAACTAATCTCCAGGCAGTCCTTACACCCGGGACTAATCCTTCCTCTCTCTATTCAGGGGAAGGATAATTGAAAGTCCTCTTTGGGTTCCCCGCATGAAGCAATAAGACGCCCCTTCGCTTACCACGTCTCCCTCTCACAGAATTCTACCTCTTCCCTTCTACGTACATGGTCATGTCTTTCCATTACTGGCCTGGAACGTGATTTATTGGTTACCTGCATCTCTTTCCCTCTTCTCGCAATTGCCAATCGCGGGCCCTAATCTTTTCCTCTACCCATAATCACGTCGCTGTTAGAAGATCTTTTCTTACAGTCGAGCAGCAGGCAGTCTGTCCTCAGGTTATCCTCCTCACGGTCATTTCCCTCATGTGTAGTTTCCTTTGCATCATCCTTAACTATTTTATCTGTGATTGTTCCCATGTTTACATTCTGAGGTGTTCTTAACGCTCTTGCTAATTTCTTTGCCCTTCATCTCTTTCTTCCCGAACATATTACGTCCCGTGTCCTCCCGAACTTATTACGTCCCATGTCTTCCCACACCATCCTCTCGTTTCTCCCGTACTCCAGCGTTGACTGATAAAAAAAATCTCCTCATATCCTGGACAATTATCCCACTTGGTTCACAGCTTCTTTCATCTTCATTATTTTTTTTCTCCCTTAGATTATTTCATCTTTATCTCCCTATTTATTCCACCCATCATTTTTGTTTCAACTTTTCATACAACTGTGTCTTCATGTCTCTCGTATTTTGTCTTTTCCTCATCGAGTCTCTTCCCCTGGAGGCCGCGTAACGCCATGGTTATTATTGCAGTTATAAATCATATGGCTGACAGATTTGTCTCGTATGAGGCGTCCTGGAGATGTCCCAGTTACTCACCCCAGAGAACTGTGTGTGTGTGTGTGTGTGTCTGTGTGTCTGTGTGTGTGTTATTTTTTCCTAATCCAGTTGCATTTTCGTACTCAGCCTGTGACTAATGCTTCGCTTACTGGGCCATCATCTTTCACATTTATGTTACACAAAGCTGGTAATTTTCAGTGAAACAGAAAACAAAGTATTATCTTGTATTCTTCGTTAAGCAGTCGGAAAGATCACGCTCAAAAAATTAAGCAGTTTCATAACCCACACTCGTCTTGCTCTCAAAAAGCAAACAGTTCACAGTTCACACTCAAAACGTAAGGTATTGACTGCTCACACTAAGAGAAGATAGTTAATAGGTCACATTCGGTAGTTGATAGGTCACATTCGGTTGTTCATAGGTCACATCCAAAGTGACCTGAGAACAGAGGAGTGTCACACCCTCATCAGGCTTTACTCACCAAGCTGAGAGGTCAAATGGCGTTCCCATCTCATTAACATCAGCCTGAGGTTTGGCTTTATCGAAATTATCTTACCAAGTGGCTCCTCCTCCTCCTCCCTCCTCCTCTTCCTCCTCCTCCTCCTCCTCCTCCTCCTCCCCGACCCCTCCGTCTCCTCCGCCGGCTCTCTGGTCAGTGCCACCACCCTGCCTCTTCCCTCTCGCAGTGCTGAGGTCATGACCATCAGAGAGCATCTCCGTCATCACCACCTCCCTGCAGGTCCTCATGTTCTCCACCTCAGCTAAGGTCATGACCACCACCCACCCAGCACGTCCTCCTCCTCCTCTCTCTCTCTCTCTCTCTCTCTCTCTCTCTCTCTCTCTCTCTCTCTCTCTCTCTCTCTCTCTCTCTCTCTCTCTCTCTCCCCAGCATGTCTTCCACCGCTCTTGGGATCATTACCAGCGGCCGGCATCATTAATGACGGTGCCAGGGGGGGAGGGGGGAAAAAATGGGCGGTTACAAACATTTGCGACGGAGACACTCGAGAGGAAAGAAGGCGTAACGAGAGCAGCATACAGGGTTGTTTTCAGATCACTTGATCGGTAGGAGATGAGCTTTATGGCATCCTCGTCTTCCCTTGTTGATCCGACCCCCACGGAAACCTTCCAGACCCCAAGGGACCCGTAAAGGAAATCTGTCTCACTTGTTTTTGCTAGGACAAAGGAGGTTCAGGGAGGACCTCCGAGGTTCATTTGTCATTCAAATTCTCGGTCTTAATTTGGAGAGCCTGGGTGAGGGGGGGCTTGCCACAGTGTGGGTGATTCAATTACGATGTAAAGAAATTTGATAGATGATTACTGAACAAAGACATTCTGGGGACTGGAAATGATTCAGGTATTGGTACATTAGAGGCAGACAGTGATGTAGAGAGAGCATGAGGTTGTGACCAGTCAACGGTAATAGCACGGAAGAATATAAATCTATAAATGGTTCCTCACGAATGAAAAATGCCTCATAAAAAAGAGCGAGGCATTAAAAAAGGAAAATATCATGCGTGTGTCCAGGCAGTAAAGAGATGACAGCCTCCATTCATAGAAGGAATTACTTCAATTGGATCACCAAGGACTTGAGCCACACCATCAGAACGTCGGCACCAAATGACAGCGACTACCGTAATTACCTGGGCGTTTTATCCCATCTCATCTCGAGCCGGAGGGACTCGTAAACGAGGCTCAACGAGACGTTAAACTTCCTCGGGGAGGGACTCCGGTGTAGTAGTGTGGAGGAGCGGGTTCAAGAAGAGATGGTTGAAAGACCGAATGAGCCTGATTAAGTACACCAGCCGGAGGAGGGAAGATCTCCCCCGGGTCTTGATATAGTTTCCTGAGAAACCTTTGCCGAAGAGGATTAGTCGTGCAAGCTGACTGCCACGGGAACTTAACCCCAGTGGAGGCGTATCGACGCGGAGGAAGGGGGGGGGGGCGCCCGAGCCTGTGGGCCGTATTTGTACTGTATGTGTGTCGATGTTGGAGATGTTTGCAGACCTTGCAAATGGTGGTGTTGCCTCTCCTTACATACGTCTGCAAGTTCGCTGATATCACCTGAGGGAGATGGGAGTCATGGACTTTAATCAAAAAAGATTTACTCCGATATTTTTTGTTATAAATGGAATCGGGTGAGTATCCAAAATGTCTGATGTTGCTCAATGAAATCGCGTCAAGTCCTGCCGTGAATCTGGTAACAAGGGTTGAGTCTACCTCAGCAAGGAGGGCGTTCGTGTCCTTTTATCACAAGTGTACTGGGTTATCTCTTGGGGGGGCGACACCTCCGTTCTGTAATGTGCAACGATAGAGGGTCAACAGACTTGGTAGAAAGTTATGTATGGATGACAAGATATACAAACCTTTTTGTTTATTAAGACCATCAGTTCGTTTCGCCTAGTTTATTGGGAAAATATCTTGGTTTTCAACGGTCGTGACCACATGTCTGATGCAGGGTTACCGGAGAGAGAGAGAGAGAGAGAGAGAGAGAGAGAGAGAGAGAGAGAGAGAGAGAGAGAGAGAGAGAGAGAGAGAGAGAGAGAGCTATGTTTTGCTCTTGATTTTCTTTTGTTTCTGTCTGTGTTGTTCGGCCTCCTCCAGGGAGCAAGACAGACTTTTATTCAATATATTTTTTTTTCCTTTACCTTCGTCTGCGAAGAATTTTCAAGTGTCATGTCCTGAGGCCAACGCTTAATTACTTTTTTTTTTTTCTCTAGGAAGCTGGCAGTTTCCGCACGTGAGGAATTACATTAGTCTGGGATCTGGACGTGTAAGCCAACGTTACTCCTCAACCTTGAAATAAAAGAAAATCAACATTATTGCAGAAAGAGAATAATAAAGAAGCTTGACAAATATTTTCCTGATAAGAAATACCAAGTTGAATGTGTGTGTGTGTGTGTGTGTGTGTGTGTGTGTGTGTGTGTGTGTGTGTGTGTGTGTGTGGGTCTGTGTGTGTGTGTGTGTGTGTGTGTGTGTGTGTGTGTGTGTGTGTGTGTGTGTGTGTGTGTGTGTGGGTGTTGTTCAGACTTGTGTACCAGTGTCATATATTCAAGTATGATCTCTCTCTCTCCCTCTCTTTCTCTGTCTATCTATCTATGTATCTATCTATGTATCTATATCTATCCATCTATCTATCTATCTATATCTATCTATCTATCTATCTATCTATCTATATCTATCTATATATATATATATATATATATATATATATATATATATATATATATATATATATATATATATATATATATATATATAGACTTATATGTAAGATACTTGAGACCTGTATTAATGGTATTGGATAACGTCAGCAGGTTGAGCAGATTAAGCAGAAAATATAAGTTTTTTCTTGCTAGTATTTATTCATTTATCAACAAATGTATTCCCACACGTATCCATGAATTTATTTATTTGCTTTTAATCAAATCCGAGTTTGCGAAGTAAACGCAACGAGTCTTTCAGGAGCAGCAAAGAGTTCATATGATTTCTCTTGGAAACGAAAACATGCGGAGTTGGGAGGAATTGGGAGGTGAAAAAAAAAGGAGAAAGAAAAAGAAATATTTCGAGAGAGCGACTTGCTGCAACAGGAGAGTTAGCAGTGTTGGTGGCGCTGGGGTACGACAGGAGAGACTCCTCAGTAGATCTGTGGTTTGGGGTCGACAGTAAAAAAGAAAAAAGAAAGAAAAAAAAACCCGTAGCAGGAACCTCAAGTTAAAGCCACCGTCTCCAGTATACTTACAGGAGGAGCCTACACTACAGCTGCTGCAGGAGCCTCCGGGACAGCTGTGCTAGAAGCCTCTGCTACAGCTTTGTTAGAAGCCTCCGGTACAGCTAAATGCGAGAAGCCTCTATTATAGATATGACAGGGCACTTCAGACCGACGCCTGCCCATGGAAACGCCGCGCGGGCTGCCTCCATGAAGGAAGAACCGCAGCGCGTACCTCCACGAAGGTGCTAAGGCAGAATCCGCTCGTAACATCCTGGAGTTGTGATAGCCCACAACACCCACACAGGCCACAGTGCCGTAGTTCATGGACGACTGTTCTGTAGAGCCCAGGGGAGGGGAGGGGATGAGAACTCCAGGGATGCCATCACTATGAGAGTTTATGGATCTGCATTGGTCATAGGAGAGCTCTCTTAGTGCCTCGACCTGCCACGTTTGAAAGGAAAGTTTTTCTCCTTCCTCAAAAACTCCCAGATGCTTCATCATCGTCGTCTACGTCTTCTTCTTCTTCTTCTTCTGCTGCTGCTGCTGCTGCTGCTGCTGCTTCTTCTTCTTCTTCTTCTTCTTCTTCTTCTTCTTCTCCTTCTTCTTCTTCTTCTCCTTCTTCTTCTTCTTCTTCTTCTTCTTCTTCTTCTTCTTCTTCTTCTTCTTCTTCTTCTTCTTCTGCTGCTGCTGCTGCTATTGCTGCTGCTGCTGCTACTGCTGCTTCTTCTTCTTCTTCTTCTTCTTCTTCTTCTTCTTCTTCTTCTTCTTCTTCTTCTTCTTCTCTTCCTCCTCCTTCTGCTACTGCTGCTGCTGCTTCTTTTTTTTTCTTCTTCTTCTTCTTCTTCTTCTTCTTCTTCTTCTTCTTCTTCTTCTTCTTCTTCTTCTCCTTCTTCTTCTTCTTCTTCTTCTTCTTCTTCTTCTTGTTCTTCTTCTTTATCTCTCGAGCTGTTACTAAAATTCCAGTTACGCCTGGCCTTTGGGGTCTGTGACTGGGTCCCTCCTCATAAAAACGAAGAGAGGAAAATGCAGTCGTAAAGCCTTGGAAACACATGACGTAGCTCATTGTGTACCATGTTACCTTCAGCAATAAACGTTCGAAATGTTCACGCAGCGTGGAGGTAATGCAAGTGCCAGGGTTTCCTTAAAATAGTTAGAAAATGATTCTCTTTTCACCATCAGATGTTCCAGTGATTAATCAGAGCCAAAGGAATGTGTACACAGACTTTAAGGGGTATGCAGTCATTCGTGATTGAGTCAAGGAATGTGTGTGATTCGAGATTGTTGTGAGAATCATGATTCTCTGTTGCATCTTGGCTGATCCGTGACTTATAACTAAGCTGATGACTTTCTTGAATTCCTCGTGACCTCTGACTAACACCTGACCTGTGGCTGACTGATGAGTTGTGTCTGTTTCGAGTCGTGACTGCAGTGGAAATATGAACTCATGTGAACATCACCTGAGAATAGGAATGACATCACCTGATAATGGGAAATGAGGCAGGGATGGCTGGTGGAGCGTATCGCATACGCCCCTTGTTTCATGAGAGAGAGAGAGAGAGAGAGAGAGAGAGAGAGAGAGAGAGAGAGAGAGAGAGAGAGAGAGAGAGAGAGAGAGTGACGTACTGTTGCCTCTCACAACTCACAGCGTCCTGTCGGAGGCAATAAGCAGAGATGTAGGTGAGAAGGGCGTTGGGGGACGATGGTGGGGAAGTGTTGGTGGCGATGGGAAGTGATGGCGATAGATGGAGGTTGCTGGTGGCTGTTGGGGATGTTGGTGATGAGAGCTGAGGGGTACAGAGGAGGAAGACTGAAGAGCCAGATAACAGGAGATGTGATGGTCTACATCGAGACAATATGCCATTGGACGATAATATGGTCCTACAGTCCAAATCTATATAGATGGAGACAAGGGAAGTACAGCAGGAGGCTCCTTCCCACCTACCGCTTCCTCCAGTACATCACCCAGCAGGAGGACAACAGCTGTGAAGCAACACCAAGCAGTATGAGGACGCTATAGTGCTATGGATAGCCAAGGATAAATGAAAACCATTTCAACACCAGTTCCAAACGCATTCTAATCTAGTACCCGCTGCAAGATACACTGATCTAATGAGAGCCGCAAACACAACCCGATCTAATATTAGCCGACCAGTTATACTCCTGGGAATAAGGATTTCGTTCTCTCCTCTCCAACAAGATGTGAAGTTGTACAATACATGGCTAATGTATCGTCTTAGCAGCGAACATCAATTTATTATTTGCTGGTAATTTGAATCTCCAGTGTACACGTCTGCTCTTGTTTTAGATTCAGTTAGAGTAAGTGGTGTAGACGTGTTTGATTGCACTTTATGCCAGTGTTATGTAGCCGTGCTGCTGAGGAAACCTGTGCCCTTAGTTATATTATATCTTTCCCTTATCTTTATGTTTCTAGATAATGTATCTCTGTTCCCTCATCTTTAAACCATTATTTCTAGATACATTATTTCAAAATATTTAGTATTTTGAAAGCATCTGTTGGATATTTTTAGGGTTAACCTCTTTTTTTCATGGAGAAAATTTTTTCAGTCTGTAATGTTTGCTTCATAAGGTACATATTTGAGTGACGGGATTAGATATTTCTTTTTTGTATTGGTTCTGTTTTTTTTTTTTTTCCCTTACTCTCTAAACTATATCTTGAGTTAGGGGTGCCATCTGCACCAGATAACAGACAGCCCTGTAGCATCCTTGTTACTTTCATTATTTAGCCACGGAAGTCTTGTGGGTCCTTCATTCTCGTTGTGATTAATTTTCTTCATAATAATCTTCCGCCGACACCCGTTTTCTTTCCACAGTGTCTCTCTGATGTTATGTCCATTCCATGACTCTCTGGATGATGATCACTTTGCATGCATTGCCTTTTGCATCTTGTTATAACTCGCTTAATTAGGCATTAGGCCTGGCGTTAGTTCTTCATTATTATTTTCTTTTTCTTCCTCAGAACATCATCTTTGAAGAAAATTGTATTTCTTAAGATCGCATCACATTCTTCACTTTGATTTACATGTAGAATATTGATCCAGTTTATAACATCTCGATGCATTTTCTTAGTTTGTTACTGTAAGCATTTGGCATCACCATCTCATTTGCATATATAGATCAATACGGAGACTCAAGATTCAACCTGATGCTATTATGGCCATAGTTATCAGTCTTCTGGCTTGGTGTGGTTGAGACATAGCGTTAGATTGCGTTACTTTCTGTTAGATCAAGAGCGATTATATTCGCAAAGCAGTCTTTGATCATGTGGATTAATCTCTTTCTCTCTTGGTTATCGATTAAGAGATTCCTCTTGTTATAATCGACTTGATTTTATTGTACACTGTAATATAATTACTCACATAGTTTTCTGGGATTGTGTGTAATAGTATCATAATTGTTTTGATGGTCTTTCCAGTTACGTCGATGTACAGAGGGTTGGATGCCTCTCCATCAGTTAATATTTGGTAATCTGGTTACATGTAGACTCCCCCACTTGCCTTATGTAATGATTTATATGAAATTCTTACATATCTTGGAGGAGTTACTTCTTAAAGTATTGGTGTATCTCGCTTTAAGTTTTTTCTTCTGGCGTGGGTACATCAAAGTTTAAGGCTACAAAAACTTTGGGGAGCAAATTTTCTAGAATCTGCTTATTATTATTTCAAACTTGCTCTTAAACTTGATTCGCCTGGTTTCTGACGTTACCTAACCTGACCTGACCTCATCTGGTGGCCTCCTTCCTCCGTTTCCTGGCTTGACTGACAGTCATCTCTGACCTCCGCCTCCTAGATATCCCAAAACTATACTTAACATAGACATGGTAATTGTCCCTGCGCCTTATGTGTGCCTAAGACCGTCCCCAGCTGTAGCATTCCTAGATAGTGATGATGTCGGAGTATTCATGATCGTGGGGGAGAGGTTTGTTGGTGATGGGGGAGTGCTGGTGGTCATGGGTTATGTGTTGGTGATCATGGGAGGGTTATTTGGGGGGGGGGAGGGTTTAGTGGTGGTGGCAAGGAGGAAGTGGTGGGGATCATGAAGGAGTGTTGGTGGTCAAAAGAAAAAGTTGGTGATCATGAAAAATTATTGGTGGACGAGGAGAACTTTTGTTGGTAATGGGATAGTGTTGGTAGTGATGGGTGAGTGTTGATAGTGAGGGTAGTAGTGTTGGCAGTGATGGGTGAGTGTTGAAAGTGAGGGTAGTAGTGTTGGCAGTGATGGGTGCGTGTTGATGGTGAATGGCAGTACAATAGTCTGGGTGGTATGGCTTAATAGTATGGTGGGATGAGGATGAATGAAAAGATAAAACGAAAGAGCATAACAGGACGTTCTGGAGAGAGAGAGAGAGAGAGAGAGAGAGAGAGAGAGAGAGAGAGAGAGAGAGAGAGAGAGAGAGAGAGAGAGAGAGAGAGAGAATATCACAAGATGGGCAAAAATTGCACATAGAGGCAGCTTTGTTAAGCTGTGAGATGCAAAGAACTGGCATCATTTGCACGCAGAAAGCGACGGTTTTAGAAGGAAAAAAAAATATCGTCGCGCCCTCACACCCCAACTGTGCAAAAAAGAAAGACGAAAAAAAAAAAAAAATTGCATAGAAATCATTTGCAAAAAATGTAAAATTCTAAAATTTACTGTAAGCCTCGGTTGGGGGAAAAATATTTATGTATGTATACATAAATATATATATATATTTTAGAAGTCTGAGGCGCGAAATGAGATCATGGTGAATTCTGATGAGGGACTTAATGATGATGGGTTATGGTGAAGATACTCATGATGGTGATGGGTTGTGAGGAGGATAGTGAGGATAGTGATGAGGATTTTTGAAGATGACGGTGTTTTTCTTTCTTCTTAATTTTCCAAAAGATGGAACAGAGAAGGGGGGCAGGTGAGGATATTCCCTCAAAGGCCCAGTCCTCTGTTCTTAACGCTACCTCGCTAACGCGGGAAATGGCGAATAGTATGAAAGAAAGAAGAAAGATATATATATGTGTATATATATATATAAGATTGACCAAGAGGATATATGTGTCGGAGGTGGAGGGAACGAGGAGAAGAGGGAGACCAAATTGGAGGTGGAAAGATGGAGTGAAAAAGATTTTGTGTGATCGGGGCCTGAACATGCAGGAGGGTGAAAGGAGGGCAAGGAATAGAGTGAATTGGAGCGATGTGGTATACCGGGGTTGACGTGCTGTCAGTGGATTGAATCAAGGCATGTGAAGCGTCTGGGGTAAACCATGGAAAGCTGTGTAGGTATGTATATTTGCGTGTGTGGACGTATGTATATACATGTGTATGGGGGTGGGTTGGGCCATTTCTTTCGTCTGTTTCCTTGCGCTACCTCGCAAACGCGGGAGACAGCGACAAAGTATAATAAATAAAAAATATATATATATATATATATATATATATTTATATATATATATATATATATATATATATATATATATATATTCTAGCCTTAGCCACGCCCACAATTTATCGATCAGTCCGTAGGAAAGGATGAACAGCTGGGTTAACTGCGGACCGACTTCCGCGACCAGGATTCGAACCTATGAGGGCTCAGTCCTTGATGGCCCGCAGGTATATAGATAACAAGATTATGTACGAGTTTGTACGCAGAGATGTTTGAATGTAGGGATAGAACAATATAGAGACCGTCTCCCTCTCCACCACCCTCAGTCAGCAACAGCCGTCAGGAGAGAGAACGGGAGGTGGACTGTTACCTTCCTGGAGGAAAATAGAAATTGAACATTTTCAGGAAATAATAAAAGTGGAATTCTTATGTACACTGTCTTACTCCACTGTGCTGCAATACACTACGCTACTGGATTAAACTCTGACCTGTTGTGTCAGTTACCACATGTGCTTCCGGTATACCACACCACACATATTTCTTGCAATGGTTACGGTCGGGGGCATCGATCCGTGAGAGCGGAGTGGGAGAGAAAATGGATTGTAAATATCTCTATACTTTTCAATCCTTTTCATCCACTGCGCACTGAAGCTGATGAAATATTTGTCGAAGAGATTTTCAAAGGCGCTTTTATTATTTGCCTTAACAGCGTTTAACGGTAACTTGTTCCGATATTCAACGGTTATATATGCAAAGAAATTTCACACCCTGGTTTTACAGTATTTGATGGAAGAATCTTTACATATTGCTCTAGGAACTGCAGTTTTTTTTTTTTTTTTAGCGCTATGTCTTTATAATTTATGTTGTCTAATTTATTCAGAATTTTGTGGTCTTGTATCAGGTCACGTCGAAGTCTACGCTACCCAAAAGATACAATCTTAATTTCTCTTCAAACTGTAGGCTCTTAAAAGCTGGAATTAGTTATGTTGCCCTTCTTTGTACAGGTTCAGGTTTTTCAAGTTACGCTGCCCTACACTGTACTTATTCAGCTTTTCTAGCTTTGTTGCTCTTTGTACATTTTCGCTCTGCTTCTCGGCTTTGTTTATCCTCAGATTTTGAGAGCTTAGCTTTGGGACCAATTCTCCATCGTTTATATACATGATAAAGATTAGTTATCCGATAAATAGAATTCGAGACCAACCTACCCTTGAAGATGGTATGTTTGTGGCGTCCAGTCTTCCAGATGGAATAGTCTGCAGCATTCGTGCATGGCAGGATCAGTGCTATAATCGGAAAAGTTAAAGGAAAGAAAAACCTGATAAGGAGGAGGAGGTGCGGAAGATAGTTCACAATAAACTCTGCCAAAGACAGGACGGTCTTGTTGGGCAATTTGAACGTCCATGTTTGGTGATGATGGAGACGGAATCGAAGATATGATTGGGAATTTTGGCGAACGAGGGCAGGACCGTGTGGGAGTGCTCCTGATGTGTGTGTGTGTGTGTGTGTGTGTGTGTGTGTGTGTGAGGAGAAGACTGGAGGTAATGATCTTTAAACACTGGGAGTCATACAGACGGGATTGCCACTTATGGAACCATGAAACAGACGCGTGAAAACCACGAACTCCAGGATCGGCTCTTCCTTATCAGTGAGAGGATGATGTACATAGTTGAGTAGTGTCATATGTATTGCATGATTTAGATTGCTGGTTGGTATGGAAACACAACAGATAGAGTAAGAGACAATCTGATTATGAGGTGTGGCAAAACGGGGCAGATGTGGCTCACATAGATTGCCGCTGGAGTTGTATAACGCCGCTGGAAGGAGCCTGAAGTGATGTGATCTTCGTCAGATCCAGAAGTACTGAATGAATGGGATTGCTCACACGGGTATGAGCTTAGGCTATACTTTATGATTATCACCCTGGGAATATCGATCCTGTGACACATTCTGAAAATGCGTAGGAATACTCCATTTGAGCGTTGAAGATCAGCCGTGGCCGAGAAACCTTAGGCCAGCTCAGACCGATTCATACCCAGGGAGAGACACAAGGGTTATAACGCTAGGTCTTCGATGTATCAACACAGATACGAGCGGAATACCTTCCAGTGTTGGACATCGCTTGATTTATAAGTATTCCACAGGATCCCAGAGTGAAGACTGTGACAGAACCTCCTCATCCCTCACAGTGGAATCCGGAAACTACTGGTTCGAAACATCAGGCTTGTCCATGGTGAATGTGTGACCTCAGTTTAATAATATGAAATTCATTTTTGTCACATCTGGTTCTAGACTAGACAGCGTGTTGTCTTGACTCCTGCTTATCTCGTACATCGACTATGATTTCTTTCATTGAGGGCTCTGACACCTTCATGTAGGTAGATGGTATTGATGAATTCCAGCAAACGCCCAAGGATCAACAGCGAACAATCAGTAGATGGAATTCGACCTTGTGGTAATAGGATTCTACATCAACTAGCGCCGGAAGAACATCGTTATGGAGTTGATAGAAATGCCTTGCCTCATGTCGACGTCGAGGTTCACTGTTCCGACGTCTAGTATGAACGTATGCATCCTCTGTCTAACCCTAAGTGGTAAGACCAGCTGCAAGGTTCCGTGTACCTTCATTCTTCTACGGATTCTCGTCCGTAGATCAAAGTACGTGGACGTCACCAAGGCTGAGGAGATGACTGATCAGGGAAATGTAAATGACAGTCCGCAGACTGATCTTTGGAAATCACTCTCACGGAGAGAGTAAGAAATGACGTCGTCTGCGAACGCCTTGACCTGGAAGCTAATTCTGGAAACACTGAGGAGGCCCAGATGAAATGGTCTGGTGAAGATTATTGCCGGGGAAAGGGGCCCAATCATCTTCCATGATTGGCATCCTTGAGGCAGAAGTCTCCCAGAGAGGCCGAGGAAGGCGATGAGCTCGGGATACAGCAGCTGCTGGCTTGGGAGGGATCGACGATCCTCACTGAATATACTTAGGGGAAAAAAAAGAAAAAAGAAGATCAGCTCCCTAATGAGCGGAGGAGCTCTTGGTGGAGCTTCGTTAACCAAACAAAACCAAAAAATTGAAGGCATCCCGCAGCGCTCGCCATGGAGGCAAGGGGATCATGATGAGTGTGGTGAAATGTGGTGGTAATGATGATGATGATGATGATGGAGTATGACTGCGGGTTCTGATGATGCTGGGGTGGTGGTGATAATGCTTGGTTTTGTGTCGATGTTGACGGTGGCGGTGCTGCTCTGGTGTGGTGTTGATGATAGTGATGATGTTGATAGTGATGATGGTGACTCTGGCATAGTGCGGGTGTTTGCTGATGATCCTGAATTATTATGGTAGAGATGGTGATAGATTGTGGTAGAGATAGTGATAGATTGAGGTAGAGATAGTGATAGATTGTGGTAGAGATAGTGATAGATTGTGGTAGAGATAGTGATAGATTGTGGTAGAGATAGTGATAGATTGTGGTAGAGATGGTGATAGATTGTGGTAGAGATGGTGATAGATTGTGGTAGAGATGGTGATAGATTGTGGTAGAGATGGTGATAGATTGTGGTAGAGATGGTGATAGATTGTGGTAGAGATAGTGATAGATTGTGGTAGAGATGGTGATAGATTGTGGTAGAGATGGTGATAGATTGTGGTAGAGATAGTGATAGATTGTGGTAGAGATGGTGATAGATTGTGGTAGAGATAGTGATAGATTGTGGTAGAGATAGTGATAGATTGTGGTAGAGATAGTGATAGATTGTGGTGGAGATAGTGATAGATTGTGGTAGAGATAGTGATAGATTGTGGTAGAGATGGTGATAGATTGTGGTAGAGATGGTGATAGATTGTTATGTCGATTCTTTATTGTGGTGATCTGGATGATGGTAGTAGACTAGGATGACGATCCTGACTTCAGGATGTAGTGATGGGGATGGTAATGAAAACTGATGATCATGATGGAAAGGAAAGGGGATGTGGGGGCCTGTAATGGTGAAGGTGATGATAATAGATGATGAGAATACAAATGAACTTTACTTAATGACGATATTGAAAATGGTTGGTGACACTGTGGGTGGCTCTGGGCACCACAGGAGAGACCCATGGCGGCTGTAGCAAGGCCCAAGCTGTGTATGGTGTTGCCATAGCAACCTTCCGAACCCCCTCTCCCTGGTTCGTGTAGGAGGATCTACCACAACAAAGGAAGGACGTCAGCCAGACTAGGGAGATGGTCTGCGTTGAGAGCCTGGACTGGACGTCAGGATGGTGGTCGATAGATCAAACATCTATCAAAAGAATCTCGTAGGTTTTACCTCTTTTGATTCCTTTGTATAAGGATTAAAGAAATTAATCCTGTTCGATATTTCTCCTTTATCTCCGATGTTATCATACTTTTCCATTTCAAGTATGTACGTATCTCAATCCTTGCCACATTCATTCATAACCCCTCTCCCAGTGGTCTGTTGCTGTCTGAATTCCATTTTATTCCTGTGTATGTAGTATGGGGAAAGATTTTACTAACATGACAGTGTAACAGATGAGTTTATGAATGGAAGACACGTTCTCATTGCATACCATACGTCGAGTAACTGAGAGAGAGAGAGAGAGAGAGAGAGAGAGAGAGAGAGAGAGAGAGAGAGAGAGAGAGAGAGAGAGAGAGAGACTTCTAATCTAGAGAAAAAATAGTTTGATACATATGCATATTATATTGTCTCTCTTGAACAAGCTTATTCACTGTTGATTGAAATCATAACAGTATTTGTCTAGTGGTGATTTAAAAGTATTGATAGTCATTGCCTTAACAATCAGTTGTACTTTATTCTAGTGTTTATTAAGAGAGAAAAGACTTTCGTATTACATCTTCCCTTTAAGTTTATGCCAATACTTCTGGTCTTTGTATTTCTGTCTTGATCTGACACACAAAAATTATGTTACGTTGACGTTGCATAGAATTTTTAATATTTGGACAACTTTTAACACTTGCTCTCGTAGTCTGTCTGTCTGTCTCTGATTTTCTTTTTCTTTTAGATAAAATGACTTAATATCTCAGTCTTTTTTTTCTATCATGTTTATTACTGTACGGTGTTGCTCGTCTTTGTATTTGTTCTTGTTTTTCCAAGATTCTGATGTTATTCAGTAATTGGACTGAATTGTGATTCTTGTTCTTTGAATGCAAGAGAAAGGAAGAGGATAGAAGTGTTAGCAATGAAATAACTGTGGTGTGAGATATATTGATGTGATGGTTCGGAGATACGTGGAGAAGATGGAGAAAGAGAAAGACTAAGAGGATTTACGTGTCAGAAGTGGAGGGAGAGAGGGGAAGGGGAGACCGAGATGGGGATTTAAAGAGGCTTTTGGGTATCGGAGCCTGAACATTCAGGAGGGTGAGAGGCATGCGTGGGATGGATATAATCGACTCGACGTGGTATGTGGGGAGCGGCGTGCTGTTAATGGGCTGAACCATGGTAGATCAACTGGCGAATATAAACCATGGAGCAGTCTGTGGTGGTTTGGCTGTGATTGGTAGAGTTTAATCTCAGTACATTGTACATGCGACCCAGACAGTTGGTAATTGCTAACTAGTTCCTGATGCTACACCGTTAAGGCAGGAAAACCAATCAGGCAAAAAAACGCCTGAAGCCTTGGTGTCATCCATACAGGACCTGGAACTGAAAGTCTTCAACCATCCTGTCTTGTTCCTCTCATCTCCCGTGGATGACGTCCTGGAACTTAGGAATATGTTTTCAGAATCCTAACGTGATCGGCCTATTTGTCCGAGCTTAAGAGCATCACGAGAGGGGATTCAAAGGACTACATAGTCGTTTCGGATTTCATGGTCTCCCGTTCCCCTTCAAGTTAACACCCATAGTCAAAGCCTTCGATACGCATAACTCTTAAATGGCAGGTTTTGATAACTTTTCGTCCGTCGGTGAATCTGAAATTTCTGAATTCCTCCGTCGATCGACGAAGGAGAAGAGTCGTGGTCTTGTCGCCTCTTGTCTTTGAGAATTGCTCAGGCCATCAAGCGCTGATGCCTCAACCTGCCTGGGGCGCATTCGCCACTCGCCCACGTAAGGACAGACGCCACCTGATCGTGGATTACTCTTGAGGTTCAGTAATGTGTAACAAGTGTCCCAGGTATCAGTAATATTTGATGCGTGACCCGTTTGTTAGTTTTGTGCTTTGCGTATATCATGTTTGTGGGTTTATTCGCTGCTCTTGTTCTTATATCCGCTGAGGGACGGTGCCACGGATCTTGCCACAGGGTCACCAGCAGGTTTATGGGACAACGAAGTGGCCGAGTGTATCCCAGCAGACACTCGGCCGCGTCGGGCCAGACAGCGAACACTCTTGCCTCCTGGAAGTCACGGGCCAGATGTAATTTCAGTTCTATTTATGGCAATGGCAGAAACGGGGACCTGGTTGGTCGACCAGAGAGGAGGAGGAGATTGCGACTCGGTGGAGGATCGGAGATGGAGGGAGGAAGGATTAAGGGGTTTAGGTAGAGCCCCGAGGCAGACCGGCTGAATTTCTTACATGGTAAAACCAATACTGGAGTCTCTAGGCCCATCGCCGAACCGGGAGGCTTGATGCTACGGACGAGGCTCTGATTGAACTGCCGGTAATCCCCTTCAACTGGGAATAACTCGTGTACTTATTCGTATGACGTCAGAATTATATGACTGACGAAATGGAATAAAAGAACCTTTGAAATACCAATATCATGATCCCGAAGTTGGCTTATTATATCCTAAGAATGAACTGAGGTTGTTAGAAAGGTTGTAACGAGATGGAGGGTACGAGAGAAATGAACGCTGGTAGGTAATAAGAGAGATACACGTGGCAGGTGGAGGTGTGACACGTGCTGGCAGAGCGGAGGAGTGATACATTGCTGGTTGGCTGCACGGGAGGTATATGTCAGCAGTGTGGAGGCAAGATACATACATACATTTAGTTAGGGTGTAGGAATGATGCGTGTCAACAAGGGTCTACTGATTAGGTATATGATCGTATGTGCTGAACAGCTGCTGTGTATTGACCAAGTTCGACCTGGTCAGTGTCTATGATATACCAAGTGATACGTGATGACCACTTCTGTTCTGGGCGTCATCTTGCGTCGACACTTGTGCCATTATCACTTGACTCAACAGGAAGTGATAAACTTTTCCCACAGGATTTCCTGTTTTCTTTTTAGCCACGAACTAGTAAGATGATACGACCATGAATGGGGTTATTGTCTTATCATAACAAGCATCATCCTCCCGGAAATTGTGGTCTGAAATTCCGCTTGTAAGGTGAGGAGCCAGCTACCCAAAGACCACATCCACCGGGCCTTCCCTTGGCGACGTCATGGCAGTTAAGGCTACCACAGTCGCCTGCGTTGGGCAGAGAAGGAATTCTCTCCTTGGAGAACATAACGCCAGTAGTGAGAACAAAACAACGGAGTATAGAACAGCTCTTGACAGTTTGCAGCAACAACGTGTGTGTGTGTGTGTGTGTGTGTGTGTGTGTGGTGTGTGTGTGTGTAGAAACATACCAGCATCGCAGTTGGTAATACTTTAGAATTTTACATATTATTTTTTTTCCTGCCTATCGTCATCTTCATTACCATGGAAACTGTTGACTCCTTTTAGAGAGAGTGGAACTAACTAGAGTTTAAGAAAACGTAGTGTGAGATTTCATGTTCAGTATTCATTTTTTTTCTTTATCTCTCACATGATGATCTACTTTCCCTCACCCTCTGTGGGTAATTCATGTGAGTAGTGCAGCAATGACAGTCTCTCGCCTCTTAAGTTGTCTGGAATTGTATACAGTTTCTGGGTCATGGACCATAACCTCCAGCGGTAATTTACCTCTTCATATACGACAGACACAATACATACTTCTACTGTATTTGCGTCATGGCTGTGAGAGTTATTCTCTCCTCATCCTCTTTAGTAAGTATAAACTCACTGGAAAACGGTACTGTAAATCTGTTTTTCTTTCAGAATTGCAGTTCTCTTTTACTCTGATACTAATTTCATGACGTCAGATTTCCCATCTGTCTAGTTCTGCCTTTCCGTCACTCAGGGAGAATAAGTTTCAGGCTGTGTTGAGCAACTGGCTGACCTATACAGTGGCATGAATCATTCAGTTCACGGGTGAGTCAACCAGGAAGTGCATAACCAAAGTTAACTTATCGTAAGGACGGCCTTCGTCAAAGGTCGACCAAGTGATCGCTGGGCACGTCACGTGTTTATTTTGGAACTTCGTTGCTACAGTGTGCGGCCAAGGGATCGAGGTGGTGTTGCTACAGTGTGGGGCCAGAGGGTCGAGGTGGTGCTCAGCGTAGCATCACCAGTTATTCATTGGGACATTGTGCACTGTTGATAACTGGGATCTAGTTGGAGTCACTCACTCGGCCGCTTCGATCAAGACAGTGAACACGCTTGGCTGCAAAATTGTAAGAATTTGGACGAGCGCTCTTTGTTGGTTTTCCACGTAGCCTCACTAGATGGCTCTTGGGATATCAAGGTTTTGATGACTCTGACGTAACGTCGTTAGGCAGCGTCGAACAAGATATTACGCGCTCGTGGATCCTTGTGTCTGGAAAGATTTGGCCGGGTTTTCATGGTGGGTAGCGCCACGAACGGGATCAAGAGACGACAGAATTGAGAAGGTGGGTTCTCTCTCGACTCAGCTGCGACGACCGGGATAAAGAACAACCTATTGTTGCTGGAAATCTCAAAGAGACAAATGTATTCCAGTTCCTGTGATGGTGATGGGAAGGTCAGGACCTGGTTAGGAGAGTCGGGTGGAGAGGAGGAGGAGGAGATCTGGACGACGATGAGCGAGTGGAAGGATGAGTTTCTCCTGCAGACTGCTCATGATCACAGAATTTGGTAGACGATGTGTGGTATTTTCAACTGCAGTTGCATGTTCGATTGAACGAAGGCAAATGCCAGAGTCCTCTTTGAAATGTTCATCATGATCACTAACATCTGTTTACAAGTTATGGTCAATAAGATTCTTAATGCAGAAAATGCACATGAGGAGACTTATGATTCAATAGTAAATGAGGCGACATGAACTTTAGAACAGAGATCAGAATTATGTGAAGATGGTTACCAACCGTAGACAAATGATACCAATATATGTTTAATAATCAAGAGAGGAAATCCTTTTCGGAGTAGTTTCTACCTACTATTAGCTTTCATGAACTAGGATTAGACTCGGGGTGGACGCCATAACAAATTTCCAAAGTGATTCTCTAGTTATTGAGCTGCAGATGTAGTGGACATGGAAGGGACATCATACTCAAGAAGCACACTATTTTGATCTGGATGATGATGATGATGATGAGTGGCATCGGATGATGATGATGAGTGGCATCGGATGATGATGATGATGAGTGGCATCGGATGATGATGATGAGTGGCATCGGATGATGATGATGAGTGGCATCGAGAATGTAAGCACCAAATCTCTACGAGGTAAACTGCCTCCAAAATGTTTATGTAGTAAGATGCCTCCAAAACCCGACAGGAGAACATTGGTCTTCAGTGTTAAGGAACTCAGGCCGGCACACTAATCTTTCTAAGCCTACCTTCAAAATGGCTGTGGACACAACAGGGCAAAAGACATGCGTCCCTTATTTTTCTCGGCCATGAACAAGGAAAATCCGTAAGGACCTGGTGACACACGCTGCAAGCCGCATTATACTATGAGTCCTGATTGAGAACATGTCATTATGTAACCGGATAAAACTTTAGTCTCTAACAGAAGTTCTCCTACGAATCATTCGGATATTTTGCTTAGAAAAAGTACAGTACAGCAAACCGACATTTCCACAACAAACAACGCCTCTGTCGCATTATGAAAGGGAGGGAAGCAAGGGACAAAATCCATCAGAAATTCCCTAAACTCGTAGAAATGACGTCGCTTAATTGTTACACGCGAATCCCCTCACATATTAATGAGCGTCGCCAGTAGCCTGGGATGATGAAAAATGAGGAATATTTGGTATCAGAGTAACGTGTCTTCCCCAAGGGACTGGATGAGCTGGCCATCTGCCAGTCTACAAGGGCTGGGGGGATGGGGGAACACCAGGTTATTTTCAGGAGGCTTGATCCCTCTGAAACGTGCCGGAGCTCTGGCCAGTTAGCAGCTGATCCACCGTGTGAGAATGGTCGTCATGTCGACGGTACTACACGATGGCGAGGAGGGAAGGCTATGAGGAACACGGCCGCTTGACTCGTCGCGTCCACGAAGATATTTGACAGGATTCATTCTTTTGCTGTGTTCAACAGTGGCGGTCTCTCTCTCTCTCTCTCTCTCTCTCTCTCTCTCTCTCTCTCTCTCTCTCTCTCTCTCTCTCTCATATATATATATATATATATATATATATATATATATATATATTTATATATATATATATATATATATATATATATATATGTATGATATCATAAAGGGGTCGACTTGTTGTCAGTGGACTGAACCAGGGCATGTGAAACGTCCAGGGTAATGTCTGTGGGGCCTGGTTGTGGATAGAGCTGTGGTTTCGGTACATTACACATGACAGCTAGAGAATGGATAAGAGCGAATGCGGCCTTTCTCATATATATATATATATATATATATATATATATATATATATATATATATATATATATATATATATATATATATATATATCAATATGTACATATGTATGTATATACTGCAGTAGTTCACAGTGGTGTTTCATTAACAGAGTCGTAATTACATTGGTGATGAGAGATGTAATGATATCACGACCTGTGCACAGTTCATTATGAATGCTGTCAAGACTTAAGACAGTTAAATCCTTTTACCTTCAGGGTTTGAAATACTCCATTTATAGACTAGTCGTCAGAGGAAGTTTGTTATCTTAATACTGCTCAGACTAGGAAGCTGTGAACGAACCCATAAGAAAAACCTCTAAAAAGATATGTTATTCCGACGGATTAACCTTTTTTTTCATTTTTTGTGTGTATCTTTTTTATGTATGTGTTCTCAGGCTACCGGTAAATAAAGAATCAGAGAAGATTACCTGTCATCACAAGAGGATTAATTTATCCGTTTTTCTTCGTCTGATTAATCGATGTACAGCGAGCTTAGGCCTACCATTGTTTTTTTTTGTGTTGATGTCGGATAATCACGGCTCGCCCTGCACCCGCGGGGATATTACGTGGCCAGGCTCGCGTGAGGGTGTGGTGATTACCACCTGATTACAATGTTTCTGATTACTGGTTTGTGCTGAGAGAGAGAGAGAGAGAGAGAGAGAGAGAGAGAGAGAGAGAGAGAGGTGTATCAGAGGACAGAGATCTCTTCAACCCTTTAAGGAGAATATCGTGCAGTTCATGACTGAATGAATGTTGGATTATCACTGATTCGCAGACTAACGTCCCTAGAAGCATTGCTTTGGAAACTTCATCAGTTGCTGTGCCATCCATAAATGCTTCGAGGGATTCGAACCCTCATTTTCACACTGGGCGTCCCCAGCCTCGGCCATACCTGCATGGTTAGGGTTGGGGACCCCTGTTCTGGAATATTCATTTGTATATAAAGTTCGTATCCATATGCGCTAGACCAACCCAGAGAGCGGAGACATGATTTTAGATATATAGGTAGAAAAACTAACGAACAGGTAGAGAGAGAGAGAGAGAGAGAGAGAGAGAGAGAGAGAGAGAGAGAGAGAGAGAGAGAGAGAGAGAGAGAGCATGAGGTATAGATAGATATAGATAGATAGATGACTAGGTAGAGAGATAGATCAGTTGTGAGCCTTTTGGTGAAGCTGTATGAAAGAGACTACGTCGGCTGTGCTCACCAGTTGGCTTCTGTGGTAAGAATTATCTTCGAAGATGCGTCATACATCCAAGGTGATCATGACGGATAGAAAAAAAATATTTTGAGGGAAGATGAGGCAGCGAATTCTGACACAGACCTCTGAAAGCTTCTGATAATCAAGACTGTTATCGCATGAAATAAGCAATATAGATGACAAAAATCTGGAGGGAGGGTGGAGAGAGATGAGTGTGGGAAGCAATGAGTGTGAAGTGCTGGGAGAGGGGATATGTACACCAGAAAATTGGATGAGTACACTAGGTAGGAGTAAACGTGCCGTCCACGAAGAACAATATACACATTATTGCAATAAATACGCGAGAGAGGAGAGAGTTTGGCTTGAACTTTAAATCGTCCGGTTGTGGGCAGAGAAGAGGTTCTTGAAGAATGATACGTGTTTCTGTACGTGTCTTGGATAAAAGCAGGTGTGAAAACCTTATGAATTTTGATGTTCATCTGTCTCTGTACTCTACTGGAAGAGAGCAGAGCTGAAAATGTCGTAATAATGAAAGTAAATTTTGCGCCAATAGCGTTCAACTGACACATTGGTAATCTATATGCCAGTATGTATTTGTTTTCCCTTTTTATTGGCTGGCTGTTAATTGTTCTTTCCACAGGGAATATATAGATTGATATAAGCCATGTCTGTTTGTGTGTTTATGTGGCCTGTGTGTCTATGTTTGTCGCAATTTGTTTATTATGGCATGAATGACTGTAACTTTTATCTCGATTCTTTCAGATGCCTTCATAGGCGATCTAAATGTTCTTTATGACCTGAGGAATCATATTGTTGGTTATATGGTCACATAGACTGAGAATGAATGACTCCTAGATCAGTGGAGCAGTCTCAGGTCCCTCTCTGCCATTCCACTGTTGAGGGATGCACCAAGGAGTTGTGACCTGTGGAACATATGGTGATGTGGCAGACCTGCCGCTGTATCGGGGAGGTGTGGTGTGGGAGCGCGGGCGTTGGTGAGACAGACCTATGCGTTGCATAGGTCCTCCACTCTGATGATGTATAGGATACTGGCGATGGAAAGGCCTCCTCCAGCCGAGACTAGATGTTTTATGAGTAAAGACCAAACGACTTTCAGTGGCGGTCGATATATAGCCTTTTTGTAACATATTTACTCGTCAAATCTTAATGGAGACATGATCCGTGCGCGATATATATATATATATATATATATATATATATATATATATATATATATATATATATATATATATATATATATAGCATTACGATCTGAGTTTCATGAGGAATCTGTTGCTCTAAACCATTGCTTACATGAACGTGTAAACTGCGGACCATTTTCTCTGTAGTTGTACGAGGAAGCGCTGCTGCCCTGGTGTATGTATATCTTTTACATCCAGTGATGTTATCTTGTTGTGGTCTGATGTATTGTGGCTTTACAGGTCACCTGGAGAGACCCACACAACGCATCCGTACCCTCCCTGTCAGACTCGCTCTGACAGCATCGGTTCCCATGGGCTAAAAGAGCGAACGTGTAAGGCTTTCATACATTATAAGAACAGGCCACTGTGCCCCACAGTAGGTAGGTGCCAGGATGTCAAAGCCATAGTTAAGGGGAATGCAAGGTTTCCGATACAAGTCGGACTGTGTTTTGTCTAAAGATGACATACCTCCGAATTGTTGTCAGGTTAGTTGTTTATATCAAGCTACTTTTTCTTATATTATGTCGTACTGACTGTCGTAGAAGGCGACTAGAAGGGACAGGGAGAAGAAGGCTGGAAATCTCAACCTCCAGCATTGTCTTATTCCAAAAGAAGGAACAGGGGATGGTGCCAAGTGAGTATAGTTTCTTTAAGGTCGAGTTATCTGTTAACTAACGCTACCTTGCTAACGCGGGAACCCATGAACACCCATGAAAGAAAGAAAAAACGTGTAGTTTAGTATATTCACATAGACACGCAACTCTTTTTAGGGAATACGTTAGATTTCATGGCTTAGGGAACTTTGGTTTCGGTGCATTGCACATGACAGCTGGAGAATGGATGTGAGCGAGTGCATCCTTCCTTCTTTTCGTGGCGCTACCTCCCTGATGCAGGAAGCGGCGGACAAGTGTGAAAGAAAAAGATAGATGAACCAAAAGGAGTTTAAGTTAAAACAGTTACTCCAGGATATTTTGTATTTGGTTTAGTGATTTGTGCAAATCAAACGTAAGTTTTGCTGCAACAATAATCTCGACCTTTAGATTTTAGAAAAACTGAAGCTCAGTTTTTTTTTCTGATATATAAGACCATATGAGGCAGGTCCATTTTCATAATGGCGAACTGATATTAGTGATTCTTTATCACTCTATTTTGTGAGGCGCCTCGTACCTCAAGACTTCAACGGTAAACTTTAATTTTATGCTTTGGTGTTAAAGCTCATGTATTAGTGCCTGGAACGTAAAGCTCATATTTAAGTGCTTCCAACGTAAGTTTTTATTTCTTAGCGCCTCAGATGTAAAGCTCCAATACCAGTGCTTCGAATATAATGCTCTTATCTCATTGCATCGAAAGTAGAAGCACATTTTCCCTGCTTCGAAAATGAGAGATTTATTTCACTGTTTTGAATGCAGAAGCTCCTATTCTTGTGCTTTAAACGCTGAACCCTTATTTCAAAGCTCCGAAAAAAAAAATGTTATTTTAGAGCCTCGAAAATTGTCTCGAGCAGGTACGCTTTTACGCTGATAAGCATATCCTCCATGTTTCACTTGGCCTCGGTCGGTCCTTTTCGAGGTTTTTCGCTCTTCTTCACCAGTGGTAACACCTCTTAACGTTTCTCCGTGTTTCGAAACGTTTCGTGAAACTTCGTCTGGTTTCCGTACATTTCCCACACCTCCTCGTGTTGTGACGTGCTTCGATCTGGACTAACCTTCAAATCTTTCTCCATTTTATCTTTCATCTAATTATACATTTATTTATCGTATTACAGCTTGGATTATGACATTATAAACCTGTCTCACTACATCTCCACAGGACGTATGACGTCTCTAGCATTTCCCTGTATGTCTGATGGTCTGCCAGTATGCCAGTTCCTGTCTGTAGCAGTTTATGTTTACCTAAAAGTTCTTATAGACTAGGACACATGTGAACACGTCTAGTCGCGCTGCTCACATCTTCGTATCTTCTCACAACGTGGATTGAATCCCCCGTCAACACGTCTCGTTTGGACACGAATTGATCCTAAATGTCTTAATATATATATCAGCCCATCTCTTCACGTCTGCTGTACATCACGTCCCAGAAATCCACTGTTTAAGTGGAAAGAAAAAGATATGTTTGAGTTTGAGCGAATATCGTGAAAAATATGGGATCAAATGAGTGTTATTCCTACTGTGGTGAAAATATATTCTTTTAAGTCAAGTGATGGATGCGAACTGCAATATATGGTTCCATCAGAGTTGCTGTGGATGGAATGGGCCCTTTCATGACGTCATGAGGGTTTTACTACCTGATTGGCCAATCGCTCGCGGGAACGAACCGTCGAAGAATGTTAAAGCCTTGATGGTCCAGGGAAATAGTGGTCACATTTTCCCCTGATATCTTTTTTTTTTCTTTCTTTTTCTTTTTGCGTCATCTTGCGCTTCCGACACGCAAGGGAGGGAAAGGAAGAGTTGAAAGGGAAGCGTGGACTAGGGAGAGAGAGAGAGAGAGAGAGAGAGAGAGAGAGAGAGAGAGAGAGAGAGAGAGAGAGAGAGAGAGAGAGAGAGAATAGAAGAAAAGGGAAAACAATAAGAACAATTATTGGGATAGACGGGGACTGAGGAATATAGATGACGATGAAAACTTAGCGTCACCACGACGCCATCCCCAACACACCACGATGCCATCCCCAACACACCACGATGTCATCCCCAACACACCACGATGCCATCCCCAACACACCACGATGCCATCCCCAACACACCACGATGCCATCCCCAACACACTACGATGCCATCCCCAACACACCACGATGCCATCCCCAACACACCACGATGTCATCCCCAACACACCAGGATGCCATCCCCAACACACCAGGATGCCATCCCCAACACACCAAGATGCCATCCCCAACACACCACACTACACATGACCTAGGAGATCACCTCCCTCCATAACCAGCCTCACAAAGATATCAATCCCCAACACAGCATCAGTGGGCGTGTAGACACAGCACAGCCGGTGGGGAATTGAAGCCAGCATTACTGAGAATAAGTGTATTTGCTGATGCTTAACCCGCCTCGTGTACCCGGCTCTCAATGCTATATTTACCTCATATTACGATATGCAGTACAGTATTTGGTTCTGATATCTAGCTTTGAATTTTTACCCCCCGTTTATTTCTCTTTGTTGCTAGTTAATTATATGTCCACGTATTCTCTCTCTCTCTCTCTCTCTCTCTCTCTCTCTCTCTCTCTCTCTCTCTCTCTCTCTCTCTCTCTATCTCCCTTGGGGTCATGTGTTCCGTGTGGTTCATGTTTCTCTGTGTAACTCTCTCTCTCTCTCTCTCTCTCTCTCTCTCTCTCTCTCTCTCTCTCTCTCTCTCTCTCTCTCTCTCTCTCTCTCTCTCTCTCTCTCGTCGCATGAACCCTTTGGTCTGTGTGGTCTGCAATCACCGACCAGGGAACCACACGACCGCCACAATCCTCCTAGGTATTGGAAGGGTTAATGTCGGCTGCGCTGGGACCTCCTCCGTGTAAACTCGTACCTCCTACTCGCCCATGCCCCTAACACAGGTTGCTCCATCTCCGCTCGAATTGCTCCAATTCTCCTGCTTTTCTCAGACATTTACAAATAGATACGAGAGCATTATATCCGCCCACAAGCAGGAAGTATTTGATTTACGTATGAATTAGCCAGACCGACATGACAAATTCATACGACATTCATAGCGGCGCTTGGTATTGTAAAGGTGTCCGTCGCTCCAGGCCAGTAACATCTCTCTGACGGCACCTTCAGACGTTGGTGGTTTGGAGACGTAGTATTGTAACAGTCTTCACCCACACAGCTTCACGTGACTTCGAGTCGAAGAGAAGTGTGACTTTCACACTTCGGGAGGAAACAGAACTGTAAAGCAAGGAACATTTACTATTACTCGTGAGATATGAGTAGAAGGGATTGCTCTATGTTACCTTAATCTCACACAAGTTCCTCAACATCAGGAGATGATAAAACCTGAAGTCTCTGGAAGCTGATGGAGTTATGGTACATTTTCCTGGTGCTGGGGAAGTGCACCGCAATAGGTAGCATGAGCGTCACTGGTTCCTTTGCTCGGGAGATGCATCTAAAGCGCCGGTCTGTGGACTCATGTCTCGCATTAAGATGAACTGGAGCTTTGAGTACATTTCTAAGTAAAAGTCTTGCTTGTTGACACTACGGTATCGTTTTAGCGGCCTGAGCGTCGGTATAAAACCGAAACGAATTTGGCGACTGAAGAATCCATTATTTAGCGAACAGTCATTGTAGCAAAATTGAGAATAGTTCTATTACAATCTATAGCCACTCACCGCACAGGTGTTATACTGCTTATACATTGCCTTCTAAGATCCAGTAATGATTTAGGACATGAGTAGTCATTAAAGTTGACAGAGCAGAGGTTGGAGAGGGGCCGAGTGTGGAGGGAGAAGTGTCCCTTTTCCTGGTGTAATGGCTGCTTGCTAATGCTTCATCGGTTACAGTGGAATCTTTTATTTCCATCTTGTTCTCCAGTGATACTGACGCCTTTGATCCTACGTCCCTCGTCTGCTGGGATTGATATGGTATGAAAAGTGATATACTTTTTAGGGGGGGTGGGGGCAGAGCTGGAGAGTCGACTTTATATAGATATGGACTCTGGGAGACGCCTTAAAGACTTCATTTCTCTGTGGTACGTCTGATGCGTTTTGAGCCCTTGCTAACCATTCAGAGAGGAACAATGGACAGCAGAATTAAAAATGCAGATTTGTTGAAGGAGGGAAAGGGGAAAAGAAAATGGAGGGAGGGTCTGCAGTGTTCCAGGCCATATTTCACGTGCTCTGGAGTAAGAGGTGGGTATATACGCGTAACAGTGCTTGTCTGTGGGTTACTGCGAACAGGCAGGGTTCACTGAGGCACATGAGTACGCCTAAATAAGATTAACGCAAACATGAGTACGCCTTAATAAGATTAACGCAAGATGAGCTCGATCATCAGCATCAAAGCTTTGGTGAAAGTGATATAATCAGTGTCTCTGGTGATTGTATAGGAGTATGTTATGAATGATTCCGTGAGATTCATAGAGTAAAGAATGAATAACGGGATCTGAGGCGATTTGTCCAGATCCTAAGAGCCTTAGGAAGGGATTGTGAGCCACGCAGACGAGTGAGCTTGTACTCAAAACTTGGCTACAAAGTTCTGCTCAGGACGACTTGGCTGTTGGGGAATGAGAGGTTTCTAGCTTACCTCATGAGCACACACACACACACACACACACACACACACACACACACACACACACACACACACACACACACACACACTTCGTCAAATCCCACTGATCATCCTTCACCATACACGCCCTCCTCCCGCCATCCTACAGTCTACACAAGCCAAGGGATCACATGATCGCTGCCACACCTCAGGGACAGGTCTAGGAGCGTGAGCTATCCCAGCGCATCTCCATGGCTCTGTGTCAACCTCGCCAGACAATTTTTTCTCTCTCGTAGACAATGGTTGAGATATCGGCTGACGCCGAAGGTCATCTGCATCCTTTGTAGATTTCTTCCTTGTCAGCGACACATGTCTAACCCGATTTGCTCTTGTGCGTCTGTGTAGAAAAAAAAGAGAAAAGTGTCATCAACGAAAATGTTCTTGTTTTCCTTGTAAGTTGCTGGTGATGAGGGATGTCAGGGAACGTTAGCTTCGCCGGGAGAAAGTTGCGACTTCTCTCTCCTTCACTCCAATTTTTTTTTTTAGCATAGCTCTTCATTTGTGAATATATATATATATATATATATATATATATATATATATATATATATATATATATATATATATATATATATATATATATATACGAAAGAGAGACGTATTCTGAATTGAAACTAGCCACATGAGATGTAGAAATACAGACGATATACGTATATCGACCAAGAAAACGAATGACATTATATTTCTCCACAAGACACCAGGGGGTCAGGGAAGATGACTCGGGAATGAAGTAATTTGTAGCCTTACGTGATGCTCTTCATTTCATTCTGGAATGAAATGAAGCTTGGAAAGTAGAGGAAACTTTCATTTTGTCAGTTAAGCTGCAGTGGGAGAGAGAGAGAGAGAGAGAGAGAGAGAGAGAGAGAGAGAGAGAGAGAGAGATAGAGATAGAGAGAGAGAGAGAGAGAGAGAGAGAGAGAGAGAGACTTTATTCACCCAGCTCCTCAGAACTGATCATCTCCAACGGAAGTTGAGGAACTAAGGCATCTCACAAGTTGGTAAAGTTACTATTAAACTGAAAACAGAGACGTCTCGATCGAGCAAAGTTGCCGTCCATCATCCCACTCCCTTCTCAACTAAGTCGCTCAACTTCTGCTTCAGTGCTTTTAATCCGTAAACTATGAGGGAAAAAAGTTTTTTATATATATATATTTTTTTTAACATTATCCTTCGGCCCGTCTAGGGATTTGGTGTATTAAGTTTATATCCTGGAGAATTTTTTGATGCTTAGAGGTCGGTGGTTTGAAGGGTTAAGCAAGGAACAGTCCTTAAGATTCGTGGCTTTGTGACTGCAGCTGATGTGCAACGTTCATAACATACATACACTACAGTAACTTGACATCCTTCATGGCCGCTAGTGGGTGGTTTCTAAAGGGTACGTCTCCCAGCGTCGTCAATTCGTGAGCCCCGCCGTTCCACACACGCACCGCTACGTCTGACGTACTACACCTCCTCCCCTCGTAACAAGCATGGATCCCTCACGCTCCAAGCACCTCCCCCTACCTACGTACCCTGTATTCTTGATCATACTCACGCTCGACATACTCAGCACACAATACCTCATCATAAGACACGCATCTCGCCCCCCACGCACTCCACACACACACACACACACACACACACACACACACACACACACACACACACACACACACACACACACATCAAGGATCACAAAAGACTCTCACAGCTCTGGCCATGGGCAGAGTGTCCTGAACTTCCTTGGACAATATCTCAAGCCAGACAGCAAGAAGTCTCACCCCAAGACTTTTTATCGTCGTAATAATCATGGTGATGGTGGCCGAGTCTAGCATTGCTTCACCTTCCCGTCACTTCTACTCTCGTCGAAAACCATCATTTTTTTTTTACCCACTGTCCATTTTCTCTCTAAATATATGTAAATTAAGAAGTGCCAGTAAACTTTCCCACTTTTGACCTCGTCTTGGCAATCATCCTTGTTGACCATACATCAATGTGTCATGACATCTTGTGATACATATACACTTCAATATGGTATTGACCTGTTACATAGGATTACAGAGTGAACTGATTGACATCTTGTTGAAACATCACTTCACATGACTGTATGGTCTCATGTTACGTAACATTCACATGACTGTATTAAGCTTGTAACATAACACTTGACCATTGATGTATTGATCATCTTGTTACTAACACTTCACAATTGATGTATGATCATCTTATTGAACGAGTACACATCACATTGACTGTATTGATCATCTTGTTGAACATAACACTTCACATTGACTGTATTGATCATCTTGTTGAACATAACACTTCACATTGACTGTATTGATCATCTTGTTGAACATAACACTTCACATTGACTGTATTGATCATCTTGTTGAACATAACACATCACATTGACTGTATTGATCATCTTGTTGAACATAACACTTCACATTGACTGTATTGATCATCTTGTTGAACATAACACTTCACATTGACTGTATTGATCATCTTGCTGAATATAACACTTCACATTGACTGTATTGATCATCTTGCTGAACTTCATGTTGTTAGTTCTTAGAGAAGTGTTGACGCGAGACGTGTGTGTGTGGAGCACTAAGCATGGAGGAGAGTAGATGTAAGTCACTACTCTGACCTGGTGGCGTGTTGGTCGAGGAAAACAGGCCTATACCATGGCTCACTCATAGTGAAGTGCTGTTCAGTTTTATTGAAGTGGTGATTGAAGTGTTGTGTCGGGTCTTACCGTGGCGGCCCTTGCGTACTGAAGTGTTGACGAGAGAAGTTTGGTCTTGCCTCGTGACCCATTCTTAGTTTAGTGTTCATGAGAATATATGGGGTTCCCTATCACGGTTCTTAACGTGAGATGGGGAAATAATCCCATAATGTCCGGGAGTTATAGACCTGGGACCCTCGTGGAGATTAGAGAGGTCCAGTAGCCATCTCTTCTTTATGATTATATAGATATTGGAGATCTACAGACTCGTAAGGAAACTCGTAACAAATCGCATCCTGTATCAAACCAGGGAAAGGTTAGAACACACAAAATAAGTTCCTCCAGACGAATTTGTTCTCGTACAAGGCGTCAAAAGTATTAGGAACTTTTTTCTTTATCTATTTTGTAAATTGATTAAAACTTTGGCAGGTCGGAACCCGTCCTCAAAACTGTTATGTTTGGCTTCTGTCTCACCTTTATATCAAGACTGTTTGGTGTGGCTTCTGTCATACCTTTATATCAAAACGAAAATGATCCATGATTTATATATCGGTATCGATGAGAAATCTTGCTTAGAGGTAGATGTGCAGTGAGAGTATGTCATATATTTGGAATTCTGGAATCCTGTCGCAATATCTTCGTCTCACGATCTTCAACACGATTGTTACGACTTACATTACCGCTGGAAAAACTGGAAGGTACACCTCTTCCCAAGGTTTTTATACTGCCTTCCAGACGCTACGTTCAGTCGTTCCAGAATTTAAGTGAAAAAAAAAAACTTTATATATACACGATGAGTCTTGGGTTCTTCCTCCTCGATTTTTTATCTACACTCAGTAACTTTGACCTGCCACTCGTCCTGCTGTTCGAGGAGGAATATATGGGAAATAGATAGACTTGAATTACTTTTTGAAATCTTAGAGGCGTATCAGATACAATATCGACATAAACTCTTCAGACTTGAATGAGCATCAGAGAGGCGAGATTATCTTTCGCTCCAACAAATTTTTCTCTTTGTTGCGTTGACGTTATATAAATTGGCTTTGGAAGCCAGGAGAGAGGCATGAAAAAGTACCTGGTGGGGGTGACCACAGACCACGTTGGTTAGGATGAATCATCTGTGTGGCTTCGTATTTCCTGAGGGAAAAGCCGTCGTGGTAACTACAGGGTCGTGCCAGGCTAGAATACCTGACGAACCTTCAAGAAAAGTGACAAAAAAAAAAAAAACACAAAAACATTACTAAAGTTGGGCAGACGGAAAGAAAACGGAATGGATTCACTGTGTGGCTTTTCGTCCTGTGTCTTTCGTACAGAGCATTTCATCAGGTAGCTTTCATATATGTGTTGATGATTCCCACAGAACGACTTACAATATAGTTCTGGTGAGTAGACATGAGTAGATATCACAGTGGACTACTCGGATGAGTAAAAAGCTGAGGCATTAGATTTGGTGAGTATTCCTTGCAGACAAGACCAAACGTGTTATGAACGTCGGATGATTGTAGCACATGGGGGTTCCCTACTTATCATCCGATCAGTGGATGTTGATTGGTGAGTGGCCCCCAGCTTATCATCCGGTCAGTGGGTCCTGATTGGTAAATGCCCCCTGGTTATCGTCCGGTCGCTGGATGCTCGTTAGTTAGTGCCTCGCAGCTTATCTCCCTGTCAGCAAACGGTGCGTCGTGAGTGCGTCCCAATCTTATCTCCTTGCCAGTGGTCCCCCCCCCCCAGCTTTCATCCCACTCGGTGGATGCTGCTCATGCTGGCCTCAGGTGATCAATAACTAATTTTCCGGGTCCAGACCAGATCAAGCCGTCCGCTCCATGTGTTCATTATTGCCTCGTTGCTGGTTGTTCCACCAGGGACCCCCAGTAGCAGTTTCGGTGATGCTTTGCCAAAGACGCAAATGAAATATAATAGGATTAAATGACTAACTCGACCGTGAAGTTTGAATGTTGTTAATACAGAGCGAATTGTCAATTTGTGTTTGTTATACATTTCCACGTTGTAGAGGAAAGAATGTTTCGTTGTTGATAACGTTCAAGTGATAACTAAGACAATTACTCGCGTTTGTTTAAACATCATGAGTTCCATCCATGGATGCATCCACGATCCCCAGGTCATCGTAGGTCACGCTGAGGTCCTTCGTGTCACACTGGAAGTTGGTCCCTGAGATCACACTGAAGAAGGGGCTTTTATATCAGGGGGGGTAAACATATTAGGTGATGTTAACGGAGGAAGATTCAGGTTGTATTGGGACAGGTCTATTAAGTCACACTCGAAGATAATCCTTCAAATCACGTTAGTAAAGGATATTTTCAGGACACACTGGAATTGGTCACAATAGATCACACTAGGAAAGGATCCTATGTGACAGACAGGGTTAGGATCCATCAGGACACACTAGGAGGGAATCCTTCAAGCTTAACTAGGAGACGATTCCTCGGGTCACTGTGGGAGGGAAGTCTCCATATGCCTCATTGGTGTTGGCAGGAAAGATGGCGTGTCTTCCTCACAGATGATGTCTGTTTCCGCCTTTCGTCTCCTTCCTCCACCTGCCACCTCAGTTATCCTCCACCTATCATCTCTCTCCATCCACCTGCCACCACTATCTTCCTACCATCCTATCTACCCTCCACAAGGTCGACGACCTCAGGCTTAATACAAGAATGTCTGACATCTTGACTTTTCTATCTCAAGCAGAGACGTTTACGTAACGTCTAAGAAAACAAATATAGTCATTAAATCCAAGAGTGGAACGACCACAATTTACAACATGGCCGGTTAAAACCTTCTATACCCAGTGGTTTACCGCCTTGTTGTCGTCTCTCTGGCTGCACGTAGCATTGTAAGCATTGCTGGTGCTCTACCTCTCACACGTACGTACCCAGCACCAGCCTACGTCACACACATGTGATGTAACACGCGTGGTTCTCACACGAACTGAGTACCATGTGTGTTGTTTTCGCTCGTAGTAACCAGCAGTGTGAGGACGCCTTTCACATATCTCTCGTTCCATCGTGTGTAGCTTCCACACACACACACACACACACACACATACACACACACACACACACACACACACACACACACACACACACACACACACACACGCACACACACACACATCCTGGGCTACGTGCTAATCTCATTCGTACCCTCTACCGCATGATGTCTCACAAGCGTCAATTGTCACTCTCGTTCGCACGGTGCACCACGTGTGAATTTTGTACCGTACTCTGCACCGTGTCAATTTCCCTTGCACCATCCCACGTATATTCCCATGAAATATATCCCAGGTCCACCTCCGCACTGGCCACAGGTCTCACATGTACCCTGAACCATACCTGATGTGAGCCATAGACGCATCTATCCTCCGCCCAGCTCGTCTTTGTCACCTACCCAGCGCCAAGTGTACCTCTTCAATGTAACGTACAACACCATTTCACTCTATAGTACATTTTTTTTTCGCAGAGCTTCGTGTTACGTACTTGATATCATGTACGTGGCTAAAATCCTCTGTCTCTGGAGAATCTAGGTCATGGAATTGGATCAGAATGTATTTGATTCATCCTTACCCTATACAAGACCTATGGTAGTAGTATATTGGATCAGAATGTATTTGATTCATCCTTACCCTATACAAGACCCATGGTAGTAGTATATTCTCTGGACACTGTATGGTGTTCCTTCATACGTATCTTCCTGTCGGCTGATGTGCTGGAGAGAGTGGTAGGTGGGGCGGAACTTCGTGATTTACTCTCATGTCTCTATCTATAATGGTGGGTGGAGGTGGAGCTTTCTGATTTACTATCGTATCATCATGTGTAACAGCAGTAGTGGTAGTGGTAGTGGTGGGTGAGTAATGGCCTTCTGCTGTACTGTCTTGTCTTTATCTGCTGTGGTGGGAGGAGCCTTTCTGCTTTACTGTCTCTCGTTTAGATCACCATCATTCAGGAGTGTGGGTTACTATAACTGTCGTCCACAAGATAATCTCGTCATAAACCATCTTGTCTTCTGTTATCTGGCTTTCCCATGTACTCCCACGTAACATGAAAGCATAACAAATGCCTTTTTTATATGAGATGGAACAGCGGAAGTAATTGATTGGTATTTAAGGCAATGCCAAATACTGTCTACCTTCATGTCTTTCACAATGGTGCCAGTAACGTCCCTTAGTGTCCGTGTCAGTGCCGGCCACTTGGACTTCTGCCTCCCTCCAGCATATCTTTATATTTTAATGTCCGGCTTTCTTAACGAGAAGGTCCGTTGACCCCCGTAAGGTATTGGCTGTATCTTACCGTGTGGTTATCTACGCGAGAGGAAGATGTGGGAGGAAGATGGTGTTAACTTTATTTGAATCAGTTACGCATCGTCTTTTGATCTTAACACAATGTGAGGTTGAGGTAGGTGGAAGCAACACAAGCTCGTATCAGTATATAACTAACCATTTGGCCGAACCGGCTTGAGATAGAGAAAGAAGTGCATAAAAGAGACGAAACACTAGTTTAACTTGACCCCATACACTGCGGTGTGACTTGACCTACTCCCTCAGGGGTCATTCAGCCAGGATTACCATCTAAGTGTTTTGACCCCCTGTGTCTATTATGAAATCTACTGTAATTATGTTAAGCAATTATTGTTCAGATTTCTGTTGAACTTTTATTTTTTCTGTCTGATTACCTGTTCCTTAGTCACTTGTATACCAAGTTACCTGTTTCTCGCTATTTTCTTTCCATGTTACCAGTAACTGTTACCTTTTCTTGTTCATATGTGCTTGGTTACCCATAGCTGGTTGCTAGTCCCTCGTTACCAATTCTTGTACACATGTACGTGGTCATCTATCTCTCTATCCTTGAACATCTGTTTCTCGTCACTTGTCCTTGGATAGTGATCCTAGGACATCTCTACCTCTTGTCCCAGCCCAGGTCACGTGTTCGAGGACACCTTCACCAAGGGGACATGTCCGTGGACGCTCTGTCCTCCTCAGCATCGGTTGGTGGATAGGTTCCATCACCAGCAGACGACCTCCCTCCCATCGTGTAATATCTCGACGTCTATGGCTGTACATTGAAGCCATTGTTCCTCTCTGATGACACAGCTCACAGCCACAGCGTGTGTGGGTGACGCTGTATATCTCTCCTGAGTGGTAGGAGACCATCAGGTTCCCCTCCCCCCCTTCTCCTCTAGCTGAGTGACCATCAGTTATCTCTCTCTCTCTCTCTCTCTCTCTCTCTCTCTCTCTCTCTCTCTCTCTCTCTCTCTCTCTCTCTCTCTCTCTCTCTCTCTCTCTCAAATGCTGTTACTGTCCCTTCGATGTTGTGTACCACCGTACCCTGTAGCTTGTAAATGGCACATGTCGTGGCTACAGACTTCGTGAGGTACGTATGGAAGTTACATATAGTTTAGGGTAGATGTGAGAGATATGAGAGAGTTATGTATGTAGTGTATATACAGGAGAGGTGTGTAGCTACACATAGGATACATGTAAGAACTACATATAATACGTGTGGAAGCTACAGATAAATGAAAGTTTCGTTTGAGGTTCATATATGCTACGTGGTGCGGGAGAAAGATAAACTCGGTACATTTTATAGAGGTACACTTGACATAGTGTGATGTTCAGGGTCATGCATGCTGAAGGTACATCAGAAAGGGAGATTTACTTACCCATATCTTTCTGTATCTGTTTTGAACACACATGGAACACTCTCCTGTAAGATGGTATCACATGCGTAGAGAGAAATGCTGACTACATCTGATGAGGTCGAAAATGTAGCAAGTGGTTTCCCTTGGACAGCAGCCGCCTGCTTACTGTCCCTTAGCTTTGGGATCTGAAGTCATCCTCAACTACGGTAGATTTTCTTGTAGAATCAATTCTTGAATGAGTATGAAGGAAGAGCTCTTGGTATCTTATTTCTATCGTTTAGACCTTATTTCCGTGAGTGCGTTAATGCGGAAAGTCTTCGGTCAAAGGATGATCATGAATTTCGAGTTACTGGGTGAGTGCAGTCGGCGTTAATGGGTGAGTGCAATCGGGGTATCGCACCATTGCCTTCCTTTTACACAAGGACCGAGGAAATCATCTTGAGGAGGTCCCGAATATTTGACGGGGATCGAACATTTGAAAGTAAGATTCTCAGAAGACGTGAGTTTTATCTTACTGGTACCACTGGATCCACTTTCCTCCTCAAGAAAGCAGCCAGGAATTCAGTCCGTATATAGATGGAAAGATTTACCCTGAAGAATTGGTATTGTCAATGCACTTACGCAACTCCCTTCGACCATCACAGAAAATGGGGCCGGGATTCTTCGCCCTTCGAAATACTGTGTATTTGCAAATGTCTAAATTTCGTCAGTTCAGAAACGGAACACTCAGGAAGGTGGGTAACTTGCCTCTGGCATTAAGGTGTACCATCAGCATGAGAATGTATTATTAGAGGCTGACAAAGAGATGTATTGCGCTGTGTGTATGGGTTGTGGGGAGTGAGGTACAGCATGGTGGTATGAGGATCTGAGCAAGGTAGGGGAGGAGAAAAAGAGGAAGACGACTTTGATTTATCTTGTGAATGTAAGAGACACAAAGATATAAAGACGTGCGAATATAACACGAGCTGTGTATGCCAAAATGTGTGGTATTTTAAAGCACATCAATATAAATGTCTGTGGTATATATATATATATATATATATATATATATATATATATATATGTGTGTGTGTGTGTGTGTGTGTGTGTGTGTGTGTGTGTGTGTGTGTGTGTGTTCTGTGTGTGTGTGTGTGTGTGTGTGTGTGTGTGTGTGTGTGTGTGCGTGTGTTTGTATATGTACACACCCACTGTACCTACTATTTCTCGTTCCTAGGTAGATGAAACTACACAACGGCTTTAGATATTTCAGTGGCCACTAATTTCCTTTCTCTCTAAATTAGACTCACCTTCTCTCAGTATGACTTCCCTTGACGTTTAAGAGCCATCAACCGCTTCTAAGAGTGTTGAAATGCTCTTACCTCACCCTCACATGTCTTTGAAACCGTTTGTGGGTATTTTCAGTCTTAAGGTCTTACTTGAAGTTCATAAGTAGGTTTCAGCAATTACAGGGAGTTCTCAGAAGAGGTTTGGAATCCTAATTGATTACTAGGCTTACTCAGAGTAAAGTTTAGGATCGCTTTCCAGGAACTGATGAATCCTACGAAATGCTCAGCAGCTTAAAGTGATATTTCGTTGCCACCTCCCTACATTCACAGATGTTTAGTACGTAGATTCGTATCCCCCATCATCAGTGGCACTCGTTCACCTTCAGCCATTCACTATCAGTAAAGGTCAGTCATATTCAGAGCCACTTCATACGTCAGTGCCATTTATTCACCTTCAGTAGCCCTCACCCATTTTCAGTAGCACTTAACCACTTCCACTGGGATTCAGTAACCTTCAAAGGCACGTACTCACTGGCACTCAGTCAATTTCAGTGGCACTCAGTCATCTTCAGTGGCACTTAGATACTTCTAGTGGTACCACTTTTCAGTCTCGCTCCGTCATCTTCAGTGGTGCTCAGTCACCTTTAGTGGCATCAAGTCAATTTTCATTGGCGCTACATAACTTTGTACCCTAAACGACTCCCCCAGACACGCCTCTGATAACATTACAGCGTTCTGTAACTTCCAGTAATCCTGAAGGAAAACTCATTACCCCTTTCAATAACCTTCCATCATTATAATGCACCCAAACCTCTTGAAGTCAGCGGAGGTAAAAATATTGTTTTCGTCCCACATAGTTCTAAAAATTTTCGTCTCTGCAATATTGATGATGGTTCTCCAATCTTTCCCCCCCCCCCCCCACCAACCCCCCCCTGACGACATTGTGTCAGTGATTTATGGTCGTTTCCGAGGACGGCCTCAGTACGAAGCTCGACTTTACCCCCCTCTTGTTACTTAAATCTTATGCAATAAAATGTTGTACGTGGTGGACTACAAGCATGCAGTGGCGTTGGGGCGAACCAGCCGAGGGAGACATGTGGAAGTAAAGCTCAGAGGTAAAGAGATAACATGAATTCTGTTAAGCTATAGAAGGTAAATGAGGAGAAACTTAGAAATAATATCTGGTGACCTAAAGCCAAGTGAGCATTGCAAAAAAGCAATGAAAAGGGCGAAGGAAATTCTTGGATTCTAGACTGGCAAACGTGATCGAGTGGGGAGGTCGATAAATATCATAGTAAAGAAAGAAAAATGTCTTGGAGATATTTAAGGGATGGGGAAGGTAATGAGTGACTGAAAAACTGGAAACTCTGGAAGAGGAGGATTAGCATGAGAGAGGATACGGAAAAGGATGAGAACGAACTGGAAGAGAACGATAGAAAGAACAGCAAGTCAGCGGAAACAGTTTGGGATGTTCTTGGAGTCAGTCCATCACATACCCACTATCACCATCGTCACCATGCAATCCTGGACACCTGGCTGTCGCTTACCCACCCAGCCATCCACCGTTGTCACTCGTAGTTTCTTCCAGTAACGATGATAAAAGTGGGAGAAGCAGAAACACTTTTTTTTTCTGCCAGTTTCACCGTTAAGGCAGGTCCCCCTCCCTCCCTCCACCCTCCTCGATTCTCCGTGATCGGCTCTTCGCCAAAACATTCAAGGCCATGGGTTGGAATCTCGTTTAGGTATTCATCGTAGTGCCAGTAATGCTAATGAGTTCCGAGAAGTTATGCAGTGAAGTTCTCTGGGGAAAACGATTATTATCATTCTTATTATTATTATTATTTATTTTTTTGATGCACAGACTTGTTAAAGGGTCCGGGCTGTCGAGGTTCTGTTGATAAATCGTTGACGAAGTCTTCGTGTTCCAGTGTTCCATGATTCCAGGCGACCTCCTGGCTCAACTTGCTTATATCTCTTTTACGTATGCCATTTTCTTTTATGAATGATTTGATAATGATAATAGTATTAAATCGATAATAATAATGGTGGTAATGATAATGATAATAATAATAGTGATAATGGTAAAGATAAACTCTACAATCTCTTTTTCTTTTCATCCTTGTTCGTCGTTTCCATTGGAGCAAGACAGCGCCAGGAACAGATGATAGATGATTATATTTATACATATCACTCTCCTGCTTTCATGTAAAATGCACTGAAACCAGGACCCATTCGCCACGGTCAAGTCACCCCCTGTATACCACATTGTTCCAGTTCGCTTTAGCCAGCGCACTCCTCACACCATCCTGCAAATTCCATGTTCCCTACACTACTGACCTGCATACCTCTTTATTCCATTTCTCCACACCTTTCTCGGTTCTCAAACATGTAAGCAATGTCTCCTTAAATCCCCTCTATTACTTGTCCACTTCCCTTAATTTCGCTTACTCTAGACATCCTTTTACTTTCCTTCTGTCTCCTCACAAGAGCCTCTTTTCCAAGCTCACTCACTTTCATTATCCTCTTCCCACCTGCATCCATTTTTCTTTTCTTGAAACCTCTACAAAGTTTCACCCTCGCCTCCACCAGGAAGTGTTCGCACATCGCACCGGCTGCTCCTCTCAACACGTTTACATCCAAACGTCTCTTTAGCACGCCTTTGAATCAGCATTTAATACAGTTAATGCCTTTCTACCATTAAACCCTCTCATCCTCGTATACTCATATGTGTCGCTTCATTTTACAAAGTTTATGTATTCCCAACAGCTGGCCCTCTTATCTGCATGCAGTTCCACAAGATAATCACAATTTTCATTTAATACATAAAAAAAAAAATGATATATATTGGACCAAAAGTATACTTCGTGAACTATTTCTTTTTCTTGAATGGAAGGCCAGAAAATCGAAGAAGCGGTTCTTAACAAGCACGTCCAGATTCAGCAGTTTCATTTATCTTTAAAACCATCTATTCAACTTTTACCCAGAAACCTTGCTTGACTTATATTTGAGGATCCAAAATGGCGTCTTGTCTCGAAGGAAAGTGGGAGTATATTTCTGAATTTTGATTCCTCTCTCTCTCTCTCTCTCTCTCTCTCTCTCTCTCTCTCTCTCTCTCTCTCTCGAGCCAAAGTAGTGAAACTTGACAACCATATGAAGGGCTGGCTCACTCTGGCTGCCGTCATGAACCTCTCTGATATCCCGGAGGGTAGTATTGTGGTATCCACACAATCTCCGAGATACATAGATAGATAGATAGAGAGAGAGAGAGAGAGAGAGAGAGAGAGAGAGAGAGAGAGAGAGAGAGAGAGAGAGAGAAAGAGAGAGAGAGAGAGAGAGAGAGAGAGAGAGAGAGAGAGAGAGAGTACAAATGAGTAGAATTGTAGCCGTCGTGAGAATATCCTCTACGTCTACAGGACGTGCGTGGAACAGACCCACGGCCTCATACAGAACACTGCTACAATACTTTCCTCATGTCTGAGACGAGAGTAGTTTTTGAATACCATGAATTCAAATGACCCCATTGTGTTCTGACTTCAGCCAAGCGTCTTTCGCAGCAGTAGGGAGGGATTTGCTTTAATAGACCATTCTTTTTTGACCTCTGTTGTAAGATAGAAACTTTTATATGTATTGTTGCTACTGTAAAAGATCCAGAGTTAGGATCATAATCTTTTGTGTTGATTAAGATTCACGACAGTGAGACAGATGATGATTACCCCTACTATCATCACACAAGGAAAAAAAATAATAATGTTCGAGTGAAAGTCTCTCTGACACAAAGCGAAACATTTCAGAAACGAAGAAATCAAAGCTGTTGTGTTTTCCTTACCAGTAATATGTTGCTGGGTAAGGGAGGTTACATGTTTACGCCCAGAATCGTAGGAATCTTTAGAAGGAATTCAGCGATTACAGTGACGTTATGAGAGCACCTTTGGTTGGTGGAGGCTGCCCAAGGAAGCGGCTTGAGGAGTGGGTGTCAAAGAGGTTTCGTCGAGTTCCTGCCGGGCGACGGGATTGAAGGAGAAAAATGAAGGAAGATGAAGATGTAGACGGTGAATGAATGTGATGGAGGAAAAGAAAAGAATAAAGCACAGTAGAGCTCGAGTAAAAGAGCAAGAAAACGTTATTGGAAAGAAATGATAATATGAGTGATAATAATAATAATGATAATAATAATAATAATAATAATAATAATAATAATAATAATAATAATAATAATAATGATGTTAATAGTAATAATAATAATAGTAATGATGATAATAATGATAATAGTAATAATTATATCTTGAACTACAAATATTTGCGGAAAAGCATTGGAAGCAGCCCACATACGCTCCTGAGAAGTGACACTTCATACAACTGGTGGGGATTGGTACGGCGGACCAGAGACCGTTAGCGAAAATCTTGGCATCTGAATATGAGGGGAGGAGCTAGAACTTAGCCGGGGCTGGGGAACAGGACGACCGGGTGGGGAACAGGACGACCGGGTTGGGACAGAGTACGGCGTCCATTTAGGTGAAGGAGTTATTCCTGCGGGGATACGTTGTCGTGTGTCTTTGTATTTCATTCATTCGTTTTACTCAAGCTGAAACATAAGAGAAAAATGGATCTCAGAAGTTCTCATCTGTCTTAGCTCACCACCTCAATACACATACTTGTCGTAATGAATTACATACATACAATATATATACATATATATCTATATATATATATACATATATATATATATATATATATATATATATATATATATATATATATATATATATATATTTATATATATATTTTTTTTTATTACTATTTATTATTATTATTATTATTATTATTATATATATATATATATATATATATATATATATATATATATATATATATATATATATATATATATATATATATATATATAAATGGATACCGCAGCTTAAGGATTTAGAGGGAATAAGCATTAGGACATGACTGGCTCTGTGAGTCGAGAGAATGGGTTCTGCATCCATAGAAGCAGAGGCGAGGGTCGTTGGTGGTGGGGAGTAGTTCCGTGAGAGGCCACGGTGAACTGTGCACCACAGAGGGTGTGATGATAGATGTTGCTGGTGTGTGGTGGCCACAGTGAGCCACGCACCACCCTGTGCAGAATGTTTGATTGTGTAACGAAGTGTAGCTACGTGAAATACCATTTTCACTTGCTGTAAGGGTTTTATGTTGTATATATATATATATATATATATATATATATATATATATATATATATATATATATATATATATATATATATATATATATATATAATCACTTTCTGAAAAACAGCAACAGGAGAAAGAGCCAAATGTGTTGAAAGTTCTTGGCTATAAGCAAGAGCAAAGTTGTCAGTTCTCTGAACCGTGTTTTTGTGGTGTGATTCTTGGACCTGATTGCCATAAAATGAGGAAGAGGTAAGGTAGGATGTGCTGGAAGTGAAGTACATGAGGACGATTGTGGTGCGTGAGGAAGGAAGGGTAAGGGAGTAGACGTGAAATTGTCAGAGAGAAAAGTGGTAGTGAGCGTAGTCTGTTAGTGAGGGGGGGCTGGCTGGCCACAGTATGCTGAGGTTTCCGACACGTGGAGACAAGGAAGATTTATGTGTCAGAAGTAATGGGGCCAAGTGGGAGGGAGGGAAAGGAGAAAATGGAAGTATGGAGTGAAGGAGGTTTTGGGTTAATAGAGCCTGAACATTAAGGTGGGTGAGAGGAGTGCATTAGATAGAATGACTTTGACCAATGTTGTATATGAGGGGCGATGTGCTGTCACTGGGTTGAGGACGTGGGAAGTAATCAAGGTAATGTGGAATAGCCTGTGGGGCTTGGTTGTGGGCGGTGGTCTCTGGTTTCGGGACATTACACATAACATCGGAAGATTGGATGTGTGGAGGCGAGGCCATTGGTCGTTTGTCCTCAATGTTGACTGTGGTGTGTGTGTGTGTGTGTGTGTGTGTGTGTGTGTGTGTGTGTGTGTGTCAGTATTATGCACTTTCTACATGAACAGTGGCACAACTCATACGCCAGTTATTACCACTCATGGAAACAATATCCCTTGTGAGCATTTCGTCATGAGGGGTTCAAAGCACATTATCAGTTTTGGTGGCGTGAGCAGTGCTTGATCACTCATGCAAAACAGATGTTCGATAACTTGATAATCGGCTCCATGAAAACGTCAGGGCTAAAGCTCAATAATTCCTCAGTATTGCCTTTGAGCCTCCATACATGATCAGGGAACCAGTGTCTACCGTAATCCTCGCGATGTGTGTTTTCTTCCAAAAAGACATCGATGGCGAACGACAAATGGCTTTGACAGTGTTCCAGGACTTTACTCCCAGGTACGTATGGGTCCATTTTATCCCGGTTGACGCCTGGACCGAGATTCAGCGCGGCATATTATTCTTGGCATTGTCTGGGTACAGGCGAGTGTTGCTCAGTCTGGCGGGAGAGTTGATGACGGAGGGTGAGACTGGGGAAGACCTTCATCTGTCTCAGACGCGCGAATTCTTCGCCTTGCTGACTGAACTGCCGAGGACGCTGCTTGAGCCATCCTGCTTAAGATGGTTGTGTGATCGTGCCGCTGAGCCTCTTGGGGGTTTAGGGATTCGCTCGTCTTCGGTAGCATCAGCGTCCGTGTCGTACCTTATAAATCACATCTGTATCTCTCACTTGTAGAGTGTCTCTTCGAATCTCCTCTTATTTTATCTCTTGCCTTTATCGTGTTGTGAATTTATAACATCTGGTGTTGTGCGTTCAGCCCCGTCATGATCGTTGGGAATTTCAGTACACTGATTCCAGTCACCGTAAGTTGAAGGTACGCTTTATATCAGACTAATTAACAATATCATTAACTTTTACCCAATCAGTATCCTGCTAAGTGGACTGGATTTTGTGATTCTAGTTTCCTCTCCGTGTATACAAGATACTTCAAATCCCCACTGTCATTTGTAATGTATTTTTAAGTATGTAATGCCTAACACACGAACTCTTTCTTTCCTTTTCGTAACATATATGTTTTTTTTTCTATTTCGAGTCTAGGAAATTATATATATTTTTGTTCTAGGGTTACGATCTCTGGCAGACCGCGTCTCATCTTGACCCAGGCAATCATGCCCCTCGACAACCTAATCCCACTAAATCTCCAACATATGTCAGCCCTAGAATGATTATTTCTATCCCTCCATCCCGCTTCCCTCTATACCTGCTCCATCAGGACTAGACCTTCCCAGTTTATAAGACCCCTTCCTCCTCCTCCCCCTCCAGTACAGGAGATCCTGATTTATTCATTCTATCAGTCCATGTGTTCATGATTCATTCCGTCAGTTCATGTGTTCATGATTCATTCCGTCAGTCCATGTGTTCATGATTCATTCCGTCAGTAAATGTGTTCATGATTCATTCCGTCAGTTCATGTGTTCATGATTCATTCCGTCAGTCCATGTGTTCATGATTCATTCCATCAGTTCTTGTGTTCATGATTCATTCCATCAGTTCTTGTGTTCATGATTCATTCCGTCAGTACATGTGTTCATGATTCATTCCGTCAGTACATGTGTTCATGATTCATTCCGTCAGTACATGTGTTCATGATTCATTCCGTCAGTCCATGTGTTCATGATTCATTCCATCAGTTCTTGTGTTCATGATTCATTCCGTCAGTTCTTGTGTTCATGATTCATTCCGTCAGTACATGTGTTCATGATTCATTCCGTCAGTTCTTGTGTTCATGATTCATTCCGTCAGTTCTTGTGTTCATGATTCATTCCGTCAGTACATGTGTTCATGATTCATTCCATCAGTTCTTGTGTTCATGATTCATTCCATCAGTTCTTGTGTTCATGATTCATTCCGTCAGTAAATGTGTTCATGATTCATTCCGTCAGTCCATGTGTTCATGATTCATTCCATCAGTTCTTGTGTTCATGATTCATTCCGTCAGTACATGTGTTCATGATTCATTCCATCAGTTCTTGTGTTCATGATTCATTCCATCAGTTCTTGTGTTCATGATTCATTCCGCCAGTATATGTGTTCATGATTCATTCCATCGTGTTTCTGATCCATCTCGTCAGTAGGGCCTCCGTCTCGGTCCACGTCTTCCTGGTTTATCGTTTCAGTAGGGCTCCCTGCTGGTCCTTGTGTTCGTGGTCAGTGGCGTAAGTAAATCTTTCCCTTGAGGTACGCCTTCCCCTCCCACATGATTCTCCTCACCACGTCCGCGCAAGTTGAAAACCTTTAAGACCATAAACAGTACTCAGTCTCCCAGCTGGGTCCAAAATGTGGCCGAGAAAGTAGAAAAAAATATATAAATATCTAAATGATTATGTCATAAGTTGATAAACAAAATTAATTAGAAAAGTTAGATAGATATTGTACGTAAATTTAGTGTGTACTGTATGTGAATTTAGTATACATACCAGACCATAATGTTCATGATACCAACTCGCTCTGAAATGTTAAAATGTTTCGAGTTAAAATGTACCATACTAACATTATTTTCTGTGAAACACGATTATTTCCCCTAATGTCAAACTTTTATAATTCTAGTAGATGCGATTATTTCCATTAGTTCTGAACATTTATTTTTTTTTTTTAGTAACGCGATTATTTCCACCGCGTTGATATTCCCTTTATAGGTACAGTTATTTTCACTGATGTCCAAATATCAGACTTATTATTTTGAGATCTTTTCATTCTTGCATGTAAACTTCGAGGATATTCCCTATGTTGTATTCGGAACTGAATACTCTGGGTTTCTTGCTAAGAAAGACCTCAAGTAGCAACTTGTGTCGAGTATGGAGAAATGTGATGACTTAGTGACACTACATGCAACAAGTCATCGACACACACACACACACACACACATACAACACCTCTGGGGACACTGAAACAGCCAGCCATAGTAAATGAATACGTGCAGACAACATACAGTGCAAACAGTGAATTTTATATGACTTGTTCGATCACTTTTCACTGATGTTGCTGAGGTAGGACACTGCTAAGGGAATGGTTAGGGGCACAACGTCATACTTGTCTATAAGAAAGGAGATCGGGAACAACTGCTGAACTACATACCGGTCACAATGACGTGTGTGTGTGTGGTGTGTTTACGTGCCGTACCAGGTATCCAGAAGGCCAGTGTATGACATCCTACAGAGAAAATAACATAATGAGAGACAACACGGTTGTAGAGTCAAGGAGGTCGTGTGCAACGAACATTTTAGATTTCCACGAGAGAGTGAGCTTTGGATTGGACAAAATGTAAGGCTGGGCGGATTGTTTGTATCTGGACTGCCAGAAAGCATTTGACGCTGTAGCCATGGAAGGCTGATGATAGTATAATAATATTGATAAAGTAATGATAATGATGATAATATTAATGATAAAGTAATAATAATGATGATAATAATAGTAGTGATAATAATAATAATAATGATGATGATAATAATAATAGTAATGATGATAATAATGATAATAATGAATAATAATAATGATAATGATAATAATAATAATAATAATAATAATAATAATAATAATAATAGTAATGATGATGATATGTGCTTCATGACTTGTGGTCATTGCCGGTGGACGTGGCTGATATCATGAGCGTTGCAGGAATCCCATATATAAGGTTCATGGGGGTCGTAGAGTTCAAGTGTCCCAATACCTCTGTACACAGACTTATACCTTGGGTCAGCGCCATGTAGGGGAAAAAAAAAAACACATATATCCACTGATTAATATTTTTTCTATAAATGATGCATTTGATTGATTATACATGAATGTATAGTCATCATTGAAAACCACATTTTTTGCGCAGTTGGTAATTCAAATGATGTTTTAGATTATTCACATGTCAAACCCAGAGGGCAGCCTTGACGAAACGTGCCACACACAGCTAGATACGATGGGATATGTATGTCATTATCTTCGCCTCTCTGGGAAGGGAAACGGTAATCGGTCTGCATCTCTCTCTCTTTCTCTCTCTCTCTCTCTCTCTCTCTCTCTCTCTCTCTCTCTCTCTCTCTCTCTCTCTCTCTCTTTGTCTGTCTGTCTGTTTGATATCCTGCGTGTGCACGGAGGCAGCCGACCCGTGCAAGCAAAGCATATATATATATATATATATATATATATATATGTGTGTGGTGTGAGGTGGTTTGATCGAGTAAGTAACGTAAGGGTAAGAGAGATGTGTGGAAATAAAAAGAGCGTGGTTGAGAGAGCAGAAGAGGGTGTTTTGAAATGGTTTGGGCACATGGAGAGAATGAGTGAGGAGAGATTAACCAAGAGGATATATGTGTCGGAGGTGGAGGGAACGAGGAGAAGAGGGAGACCAAATTGGAGGTGGAAAGATGGAGTGAAAAAGATTTTGTGTGATCGGGGCCTGAACATGCAGGAGGGTGAAAGGAGGGCAAGAAATAGAGTGAATTGGAGTCATGTGGTATACAGGGGTTGACGTGCTGTCAGTGGATTGAAGCAAGGCATGTGAAGCGTCTGGGGTAAACCATGGAAAGCTGTGTAGGTATGTATATTTGCGTGTGTGGACGTGTGTATGTACATGTGTATGGGGGGGGGGGGCCATTTCTTTCGTCTGTTTCCTTGCGCTACCTCGCAAACGCGGGAGACAGCGACAAAGTATAAAAAAAAAAAAAAAAAAAAAAAAAAAATATATATATATATGCGGACAAGTGTTTGCATCGTCATAATTGAATATTGATGTCATGATTGTCTTGATTGCACTGGTTTATGGCATATCCAGAGTTAAGCCTTTCTACGTCATGGTGACGCCCTTCCGTCGTACAAACTTCCTCTGTCTCGAACAAGACTCATGTCACTGAGTCAGAGGTCAGGTGTTAGCGACACGTAGATCCCCGGAGATTCATATTTCTCAAATGACGTCAGAAAAATTGAGAGGCGTTTTCGATCTGCCATTCTTTGTTTTTTTTTTGTATTTGGGTCAGTCGAAGTGAACCTCACCCCAGTGGTTCGGTGTGATATCCTTTACTACCACCAGCGTATCCAACCTTCCTTCATCCTTTTTGCCTTCGAGGCCCAAGTCTCGCTGGGATTACAATGCCATCCGTCGTAGCCTACTTTGCCCTCATAGATAGTGACCTCTCCTTCCACGTATATCTCAATGCATCAAGGACCTTTGCCACTTCACCCACTTTATGACGTCCTATAATTCCCATACTTCCATGTGCAGTCATGACCACTTCCAGGTACTTAAAACACTCCACCTCCCTCAGGTTTTTTAACGTTTAAACTCACGCTCGAGCCAGGTTGTCCCCTTCTGCATGCTAAACCTCAGAATCATACTTTTAATCCACAATGATGGAAATCTACCGCAGAGCACGTCTTGACCTACAGTGGATGTGGCGTTTAGAAGAGAATGTGAACAGCTATTACACAGGGAAGACGTGGCCTTCTGGGTTACATTGTGGTCCAGATGATCAGCACATGATAGAGTTTCCTGAGCTCTGATCATGAGGGAGTTCGACTACTCGCCTGATCCTCTGTTGTCTTTATCTACTGCCAGTGGCTTCTGCCACGTCGATCGTACTCCACAGTCGAGGTTAATCGTCCATAATCGTCTTCCCGGAACACAAGTTTCGTTTTGTCGCATCGACGAGACACTTAAGGTCTTCCTTACTGGGAATTATTTACTTTATTGGTCTATATTTGTCCGCCTCCAGGTTTCGAAAAGCAGCTGACTCGCCAATAGATGTCTATGAAATTTTTCCCTCCAGTTTATGCCACTGGAAATACAATAAATTGCCAGTTTACGATATTGCAAATCTTTCCTGTATATCCGAAGATATCGCCGCTCACACGAACAAAGCTGGCCAGCCTTTTCTACTTTGATGAATGGTTCCCCTTTTTCTTTCATATATATATATATATATATATATATATATATATATATATATATATATATATATATATATTTGCTTAGTACTTCACGAACTCGCTGTTTGTGTATTTCTCTCTCTCTCTCTCTCTCTCTCTCTCTCTCTCTCTCTCTCTCTCTCTCTCTCTCTCTCTCTCTCTCTCTCTCTCTCTCTCTCTCTCCTTCTAGGCCTTCCTCTCTTTCTCTATCTTTTTCAACAGTTGGCTTTTTTTTCTATTCATTCCGTACAACATTTATTCAGAAAGTTTAACAAGACGTCTTTTCAAAAGAACTTGAGTTGCTTTCATTTCCACACGCCTCTCCTGATACCAGCTGAATTTCTCATTGATAAAAGCAAAGTTCTTAAGACTCAAATGTTGCAACGTTGTATAAGACTCAGATGTTGCAACGCTGTATAATTCTTGCAGTCCCCCTAAGTGCAACTGAAATCTTTCGCGGAAAAAAAAAAGATCCTTTTAAACAAAACGAAAAACAGAAAAATCAGAATATGATAAATGAACAACTTGTGAATACACATAAAGCGATGCCTGGTATATAAGGCTTGAGGGCGTCCTTCTCCTTAGAGGATGATAAAAGCACAGAGAATAGTGTTTTTTTCGCTAAATCATGAAACCAGAGAACAGAAATCCATAGTGCGCATTGCACATTCATATTCTTCCTCGTTTTCTTTTTTTTTAACATCCTTATATGGTTTTTATTTTTGTCACAGGGAACGGTACATGAGTCACACGTGTAATATGAACTCGTAGGGTGTAAGACGTTGGAAGGGAGAGCTGTGTTAACGTGTCTCGTCTCAAATACGCACCGAGGATGCAGATGTTTGAGGTGTGTCACAAAGACTCTCTTCTGTTGGTACTTGTTGGCTTCATTCACGTCCATTTCATCCGTTTAGTCAGAATATAATTTACGTGGTGTACTAGTTTTGCAAGATGGAAGTAGAGATTCATGGGTAAAAGAAAGAATGACTGTATGTTGGAAACGGAATGAATGATGACATTTATAACAGTAACTGTTCTTCCATGGTCGCCTGGAATGGACCACAGAGCCGGGATCCTCGTGAGGAAGGAACTTAGTTTACAATAAGATGTATTGATCTGCTGGGAGTATTGATGTCCATATGTGGGCTTGGGAAGTTTAGGAGCTGATATATGATGACGAGAGACGCAAGAGGCAGAAGCGAATCTCATGCTCAAATGTCGATACACTGGCTTCCACATGAGTGTGTAGGGACGAGGCGAAAGAGAGGAAGCAGAAACCTCGGTGAAATATTGAAGAACCGGACTTGGAATGAGTGATATTCCAAGAAGAAGAAGAAGAAGAAGAAGAAGAAGAAGAAGAAGAAGAAGAAGAAGAAGGAGAAGAAGAAGAAGAAGGAGAAGGAGAAGAATAAGGAGGAGAAGAGGAATTGATAACATCTCCGTGGTTGTACATAAGAATGGAGAGGTGATAAGGTCTAGACGGAGTGGGAAATGAGGATAAATTTCTTGGAAAATTTTTGAATTGGTTATGTTAAATGATACGGACGATCAAGCGATGCAGTTTCCTCTGGACGGAGACACTGTTAAAACCTGGATAAAACACACTACTACTAAAGCTTAATGAAACACACTACTACTAAAGCTTAATAAAACACACTACTACTAAAACTTAATAAAACACACTACTACTAAAGCTTAATAAAACACACTACTACTAAAATTCAATAAAACACACTACTACTAAAGCTTAATAAAGTCTTCTGGAATGATATGCTGATTTTCAGGGTAATATCATTCATTTACATAGGAATTCGAGCACAGATTATAATATTGCTGGATGGGGATAAAGGTCAGAGATAACTGCAAATAGGAAACTAAAAAGCTATGAAATTTATAACAGCAACATAATAGTTGGAGGTTTAGTTGAATCTAAGACACTACAGTTCTTACAACTGGTGATTAGAACCAGCAGGGGGTTCCTAAATGACCTTATCGGAGGTCATGAGTAGGGTTGAAGTTATATTAGATATATAGGCTGAGATGAATCGAATCATTATGATGACTTGCTAAGAAGGGTTGATACTAGAATAACGTAGTAGTTTTAAAAGGAACCTTATAGGTTTTTATAGGTTTTTGGAATAAAAATTATTTCTAGTTTTTGTTCGAGAGAAATACTTTTGCGTAATGACAATAACAAGTGGTGACAGATGAGAGGCAAGACAGGCGACCTCAAGGCGAGTGAGGAGCAGAGGTGGTGTTTGGACGATGTGAATGATGATGGGTCGAGACACTGATGAAGGGGCCTGTGTGACAGGGATGGAGAGGACGAGGCTGGAGGTGGGTGGGACTCATTTCGCTGCCGTCTAATTTGTCTTGAGAGCGCTAGGGGCAGACTGCGTGGCAGAGGACATCGGTCCAGGGGTTTATAGCTCTGTGGAAGGGGAATCCGGAGGGTAACAAGTGCAAGGTTTGTTGACTTGAGTGTTAAGAGGAGGAGGAGGTGAGGTATGTGGTCACTTGTGGGGCGTCACTGGAATGATCACTGAGGAACAGTGAGTTGTGGAGGCTGTGGCGTCCAGTGAAGAACAGTGAGACTTGGCAGGGATCAGCAGTGCTTTCTCGTGATCCAGGGTGCCTTAGTAATGCCTAGGAGTTATACATACAAACCCAAAACCATTTTTTATAAACTTGAGAATATATTTGTCAGGATGCAGCACACTGTAGGCAGTAATTGAAGTCTGTGCATTAGCATGTATTTTGTCTTACCTGGAAAAAAGAAAAAGAAAACCTGTATCAAAGGAAACTGAAGTGATGGAAATAATAATCTTTCACATCATTAAACCCTCTCGATGATTTTGCCAAAGATTTTCCAAATGATCTTTACATGAAGAACTTTCATGCCAATATATATATATATATATATATATATATATATATATATATATATATATATATATATATATATATATATATATATATATACATATGAAGTAAATTATTTAATGTTAATTTGACATCCTGGTTCGCTGATTAGTAATCACACTACATTATAATGTTTAGAACTTTAGCAACAGTTTGAGAAGGTTTGGCGTGTGAGACTTTCCACGTGCACACGTCTCTCATTAGCATACGAATCACAGTGTCGTTAATGCATGACTCACAAGTATGTAGCAAAGACCTGGTTCATGATCATTTTTCCCTGCGACCCCCATATGAAGTTTGGTCCCTCGGGGGGTGACCTTCTGCGATGTCCTGTCTGGGGTTAGGTTCCCGGGCCAAAAGTTTGAAGCCGAGGCGAAATATCATCTGCCTCGTGGAAAACGGAAAGTTTGGATGAAGTCATTTTCTGGCTGGGTTCATTTTCTTCATAATTTCATCGAAGGTTGAGGCGTCAGGTTAAGGCGTGGCATGTTCACTAACTTGGGCATGATCCTCAAGTCCTGAGTTAAAGGGGTCTTATAAGGGGCTTTGCCTCTCTCATTCCCAAGATGGAATCTCATAATTTTTCATATCTCCTCCCAGTCTCATCAATGAGGGAGGGAAATCCTTCCCATGATCCCTAGGGTCCCCTCACACTCCCTAGGTGGGGGTGGACTTGGTTCTCTGTTCTTCCCCATCACCCCATCAAGTCTACAGTGTTCCCCACCCCGGAATCCGCTCGGTTTTTGCAGCCTCATGACTGACATGAGGGGGCGTCAGCTGTCCCCCTCATACCTCACGACAATGTCCCCTCATGTTGCGCCCCATGAGAGAAGGACTACGCCCCATGAGAGAGGGACTATACATTATACTGTTGCTTTTGTACGACACTGTCTTTTGTATCCTAATGATACTGAGTTTATGTATCAAACTATGCTGTGTATCATGTTTTTTTTTTTTTTCTTGTCATATTCTGTCATGCGGCCTGCTGGATCGTGTGACCTGCTGACATTAATGTTCTGATATGAAATGATAAGAATTCGCCACGTCTGAATTCTGACACGTGACAAATACGTGGTTTTGGTCTCTTGACCTTCCGACCTCTCATAGGCACTGACACGCCCCACCGGTACTGACGAAGAGATAAGAGAGGACCTGTACGTCCCGTCTCAACGCCATTCAAGATATGTGATCGTATTCTTCCTGACGACTCCTTTTGGGCGGGAGGTAAAAAGGGGGATCCGACACGCCCCGTTGACGCACCACATTATATCGAGGTTCATCCGTGTTTATTTGCTGACCTCTGTTGAATGGGGGGGGGGAACGCCTGGTTACGTCCCTCGTCCTCTCGTTAAGGACGCCGTTGACCAGGTGACCGTAATCCAAGGTTGAAAGGACAGTTCTTCCGCTCCAGGTGACGTAAAGTTCTGAGTTTGAAGTCTTGTTTAGGTGTGTTAAGAGCCTGTGTGGCAGCGGCCTGGCATTGATCATCTCTCGTGGTTTACTGTTTCCTGTGGTATACTGTTAGTTTTGGTTTACTGTTACCTGTAGTTTACTGTTTCTTTTGGTGTGGGTTGTATTTGGCAGTATGCTGTGTCTTGTGGTATGCTGCACTTTGGGGTATAGGTAGTGACCTATCGTATACTTTGGTATACAGTCTGTCTTGCTGTATGATATCTTATGGTGTACCGTGCTTTGTGATTTCCTGTTTTGTGGTAAACTCTATTGTTATACTGCGTCTTATGGTTTACTTTGTGGTATACTATGTTTATATTTGCGATACATTGACTTGTGATATATTGAGGTGTGGTATATTATCTTGTGTTATACTGTGCTTTATAGTATCATATGTTTTCCTTAGAATACTGTTTCTCTTGATATGCTCTGTGGTATGTTATTATGCTGTTGTTCGCCACAACTCACCATCCGACAGCGGACAGAGTTTGAGAGATACAGGAAGCGATGTGCGAATATATATATATATATATATATATATATATATATATATATATATATATATATATATATATATATATATATATATATATCATGTTGTTTCGTCCATTTCGCATGGCAGTTCACGTACCATGCTAACTTTGGTCATGCGTTTGGAATATCGTGACTAAACGTGTGTTTTGCATGGCCGTTTCGTCGTGTTTGGTCAACCTGGGTTTTAGGTCTGTCCACTGGGAGGGTCATCAAGGCTTTTAACTTCAAGGTCTAAAAACACCAATCGATAAATCTTGAACATCGTCTTCGTGTATTTTAAGATAATCCAAGTCCACATCTACCCCCACTGCTTATATGGCTCTTATACTCTGTGTCAGGTAGACTCTTACATTTATGTCGTGTATAGATAGAGCACAACGTATCCGCGTTGCACTGTTTGATTATAAAACTTACAACAGCGGAACAAAAATGCAACTGTTGTAATATTTCAATACGCTTAACTAAACTGACACTGTACACATCAGAATCCATTTAAGCACGACGTTACTCGAATCAAACTCATTTTTTTTTCCCTCCCCATGTTTTTTAAAACTGCATTGACGTGGCTTGTATTCATGCACTTTTCAAAATACACAGTTGACAAAACTCGTTGGGATTTTCAGCACATTTCGCACCATCACAAAATACATATATGATACACTCGATTCTCTTATCCAGCAAATTTAAGGTGTTGGTATCCGTGTACACTAGTTATCCCCGGAGTAATGAGTGTAGTTAAGTATGTGGATCACCACGTCATAAAAGCATCTTTCACCTTCTTCACCTCTGTTTACCTCAAGTGAATACGAGCAAGTTTATAAAGAAAAAAGATTGTATAAAATCCAACATGAAAATGCTATATATTTTTCTATATATCTGTTTTTACACACAAGTAAGCACCCTTAATGACCCCGACCCCATAGGATTCCCAAAGCTTTCAGGAAATGTTTTTTTTTTGAAGGTCACCAGACTATAGGATGATAACAACACACAGACCAACTTTATATAACCATGTCTTGTGTATTGGTCATCTGTATAGGAGGCAACGTGGACGGGTTATGGTAACCATCTGTGTTCAACAAGAGTTAAAGCATTCATCCTGTCACGATTTCTGTCTTTGCTGCTGACCTGTATAGATCCCTGGAGAGAGAGAGAGAGAGAGAGAGAGAGAGAGAGAGAGAGAGAGAGAGAGAGAGAGAGAGAGAGAGAGAGAGAGAGAGAGAGATTTCTACTGCCCGTTCGTATTATCCTGTGAAGCTCGAGAGAAAACGGAACGCGAGTGTGTTCGTGGAAATACCATAGTCTTCGTGATGACAAAACCCCCTGAGCCAGACCAGCTTAATATAAGTTTCATTTGGACTCCTATTTCAGAATATATCTTTCATGAATTTATCAGATTCAAGAGTGCTGTTTTTGTAGGCTGGAAATGCTTTAATTCGTAATTAACTTGCCTTAAATCTAAAGACCAGGAATCTCTTTGTTGCCAGCTAAATGTTCCAGGTTGGTCCAGCCACATTTCTGGAATCGTGGATTATGAGGCTTTGAACGGCAACAAATGAGGTTGCCTGAATGTTGGCAGGATTACTCGGACTCATATTTAAGGTTGTATGAATGTTCTCATGATCCTCCACCCTCATATCCAGCCTCATAATTGGAGCTGGGGACCATGTGGATGTGACAGTACCGACATAATGAGATTGTGTGAATGATCTCAGGACGATCCATCCATCCTCATGTCTGGAAATGAAGATCATCTGGGTGTCAGCGCCAAATTATGAGGTTGCCTGAACATTTTGTAGGGTCACCCATCCTCATGTTTGACACCGAGGAAGATGTGGGTGTGAGAAATAAATGTATGTGAGGTTTTATGTTGGCTTGGCTTTACGGAGGCTTTAGAATAGCGTCTCGTCTCTGCTGGTACACACCAGATGGGCCTTGCACAACCTCCATCATCATTCACGAATGAGAAATACAACAGCGAACGCACCCAATCGATCTCTCGTCTGTATCTTTGTTTATCTATCTGTCAATCCGTCTATCTATCTCTCTCCCTCTGTCTCTTTCTTTATCTGTCTGTCTATCTGTCAGTTCGACCGTATATGTATCTATCTCTTCCTTATCTATCTATTTATCTATCCATCTGTCCTTCATATCCCGTGGCCTTTCTCCCATCTCCAGGCTGGGTGACGCAAGCAGATCCATCTTCAAATATTTTCGTCAAACTGATCAAATATTTTCTCCATGTGTATTTCTAGTGACGAGAGGTTTGCGCGGTGATAGGATTCCAGTCGACCTTTTATGAAATATAAGAGAGAGAGAGAGAGAGAGAGAGAGAGAGAGAGAGAGAGAGAGAGAGAGAGAGAGAGAGAGAGAGAGAGAGAGGTATGTACAGGGACCACTGTGGTTGTCATACGCTACAACATTTTAGTTATTGAAATATCCTGCAACGTTATAACCAATAGTCTAGAACTCTTACAGACTTTGGATGTGAGTTGAATAAATAAACACAACCCAATATTACATCACCTCCTCATGGAATATATGTAGTACGTCCTACGAAATCATTGAAAATTCATTGCAGAGGAAAGTTCTTTTTTCTCTTTCGAAGATTAATCTAGTTGAAGATTTAATTTGTGTAAAATGAATAGAATATCAGTAGCTCACACACCCGGTGGAGTCACAGATGGAGGAAATATACAGAAGACACCAGTAGATGTTACCAGGGTCACAGATTACACGGCAGTGAAGCAGGCAGTGAGGGGTAGATGGTCACCCACCCACATGGAGTCACACATCACTCACGTAACAAAACCTGACCCTAGTTCACAGGTCACTCTGGGTTTATCAGGTCATCATCCTGCTTGCCCATGTCACTCTGAAGTAAATGTGAGATGAGGTCGTCTAAGCGAAATAATCCTCTACAACCATTCATATTCTTACAGTCAGTCAGCTGTATCAGAGCAGATTCAAATAGATTTCTGTTTATAAAACTCTATAACACTTTATGATTGCAGAGCCTCTGGACCAGCGAGTTTTCATCCATGTTAGGGAACAGAGCGCTAAATCGTTGGCCAGTGCGTACAGCGTATTTACGCTGACTTACACGAGGTGTTAAAGTCTTTACCTGTCTATCCCAAGTGAGGTAACCTGTGGGGTTTGGCTGGGGGTGTTAGGTTCTGATCTCTCTACGTTATACATAACAGTTTGAGGCTATCGTCATAGGACGAATAGGGGTACATTTTCGTCATGTTCGGAGAGTAACATGCAGCTGGGTGTAGCGCAGCCTTGAGCCTGAAGGAGAGACCAGTAAAAGGAGATCCTGGGGTTAGACAGCATCCCTGGCCTACACTCAATTCCATGCTTGTCTCTCTGTCTCCTTCCGAGAATCCATCACGTCTTCGGTCTCATTATGCTCCCACAGGCACGCTGAGGCTGCGATTCATATGCTAACACCTCGTGTGACCTTATTTCCTGAGTATGTCTCATAGAACATCATTACCTTGGGAAGAATGGCTCGTGGGTCCTGAAAACCCCAGAGCAGCTCTGGTAGAGAAACAATATCTCAACATGGGATTGCCATCCTACCGCTGGATTTGTCTCGCCGGTTTATATGCAAATGAGTTGATTGTGAGGAACCCCCCACGGTGGTGGCGGTGGTGTCAGGTCTCGTGCTTATGTCTTAACACCCCCCAAGGCTAGGGGCCCCTCCCAGGCCTGGGTGGCTGTGGTGTGCCAACCACCACCACAGCCAGGTGTCCTGGGCCCAGCCTACTGTGGCGGACTACCACACCACCACATCCCACACGGGTCAGCTGCCCACACCCAGAGATCGCCGAGGTGATTGACGCCTACGATAAAGCTTCCTTTCAACACGTTCACCCTACGCAGAGACCATCACCCTACGCAGAGACCATCCCGGCTCCTGAACTACCATATCCAGCGACCAACCTCGCCAGACATTAACTGTGGCCCACCAGCAGTACTCTAGAGACGCACCACCTCTGACCACACGCCGTTCTCATAACTCTACTGATCTCACCTCACCAACCAACCAACCAACCAACCAACCAACGCAGCTGCTACAAAAATTGGCTACCTGAGGGAGGTAGATTGGCCAGCAATCACACACTGCATAGATTCCAAGCCAAAAACTTCACTCTTGGATGTTCGCCATTCGTATATCATGCTATATATATATATATATATATATATATATATATATATATATATATATATATATATATATATATATATATAGAGAGAGAGAGAGAGAGAGAGAGAGAGAGAGAGAGAGAGAGATAATAGGGCCTGGTTGTGGAGAGGGAGATCTGTTTTCGGTGAATTACAAATGACATTTAGGGAATGGATGTGAGCAGATCCGGCCTTTCTTCGTCTGTTCCCGGCGCTACCACTTTAGCGCGGTAAACGGCATTCAAGTATGAAACAGACACACACACACAAAAAAGAAAACGACATCCAAAAGTCTTGGGGATGACTAGAAGCGTCAACTAACGAGGCTCCGGCACCAGGCCAGACAGAATACTGGACGACCTTCTTCAAGAGTGTCACAGGTTTATTGCTAATAAGTCTCACTTCACAAAGGCAGTTCCTGCTGTGCTCTTAGCTCGCTGATGGGACCTCTTGAACCCAGGGAAGGAGAGGGGACAGCCACCGGTCTCCATGTTCTAAGAATGTCCTTCTTAATTCCATGGATTGACCCTCGCACTATCACCCACAATACTGATTAGCAATGTCAATATTCTTCTCCCATCTGAGTGAGTGAGTTGGTGATTCTCTCTCTCTCTCTCTCTCTCTCTCTCTCTCTCTCTCTCTCTCTCTCTCTCTCTCTCTCTCTCTCTCTCTCATGGAAATGAGAAACGAAGGTCGAGCACCGAGGGAGGCCACCTGTCATGCATTATTATCTCCCAGCCTCGTAAGCAACAGCTGCCAACCCAGCCACAAGTTATTACAGAAGAGCCAATATTTACTGGAACTTCGTGTGTCTGTAAATGTTTGTGTGTGTGTGTGTGTGTATGTGTGTGTGTGTGTGTGTGTGTGAGAAAAAAATAATATCACGAAGAGTTTTACAACTTTTGTGGTGGCCTTGCAGCAGCAGCAGCTGGTGGAGGGAAACAACTCCACGATGGCTGGAGTCACAACAAAAGATAATTGTTCCATCGACGCGGCTGTAGAGAAAGTTGTAGGCCAGTATTGACCAGCTTTGTTACTTACTGAGTCTCTGTTGTACATGCAGAGCGGAGGAGGAGGAGGAAGAGGAAGAGGAGGAATGTAGATATGGAAGCAAGAGGTGCTACAGTACACACTGGATTTTAAAATGGCCGCCACGTATTGTTAAGATGTAAATGTTTAAGTGACATACACTTTGCGCTTAGTTTAAGTCGTAGTGATTGTTTGAGTGGGTAATTCATTTTCCTTTTTATTATTTCGAACGTAAGTCCTCATCCTCATGTGGTCTGGACAGAAAGGGTAAATGATTTTAATCCATATTTCGTCTGAAGATGTATTTACTTTAGTTATGGAGGGATTATGTACACAATTAATGCTTTCCAGTAATTGGTTATTTATTCCATATCCTGCCAGCATCTCTGTAGTCTATAGTTTTGTCCCTTGTTACAGGAGGGCTTTTTTTAAGTCGATAAAAAGTATAAGTGGTTTAACATCAGACATCGAATCCTTATCCGTGAACAGATCGAACTGCACATATCACGTCAGCCGTTCCTTTGTTCGCTAGGAACCCATGTTGCCACTCCCTAAATTCGCTCCTCTTCCTTGTTGCATTCTTTATGTACTTGGGCAATGTGGTCTGTTGGAGAGATATCCTCTCTAAGTCCCACATTGGTCATAACGTGCACTTTCCCCAGTCAACTGGATCTTGCTCTTCCTATCATGTCCTTTTAGAACTTGGTATCTATCAGTAATGCATACTATTTCTAAGATAATTCAATGGACAGATTGTCGATCCCACATGAAATTCCGATTCTTTTTGTGGTTGTCATGCATTGCTCCACCTCTGCGTAAATCAATGAGCGTTTCTGGTAGTGTATATACACATACATATCTCGTACGTTATCTTCCTCGTCTTGCAGTTCTTGCTGTGATCTGTCTCGCTAACTGATAAGATATTCCGTCAGTCATACATTGATTTCTTCCTGTCTTGGTTTCTTCATCCACTTCCTGGATTTCTGGAACGCTTGGCTGATTTCTATAACTTTATATTCTGAGGGTAATCTGCTTTAGAGATTATCTTCTGATAACTTTTTCAATGACTTTTATTTTTTTTAATATTTACTTTCCATTCCTCCATGACGTGTCTTAATCTTGTTTCCTGAGTGTAGTTTTAGGTCATGTTCTGAGTCTCATTTATTTCTGTATTACAAAGTCTTCCTCTCTTACCTGTACCAAAAATGTCTGCCTTTTTTTTTCCATGTGTTATCCATCATTTTTCCATCTAAAGTTTCCCCCCACAATCTTTTTTCACTTCGTCTCTAAACATTTCCCACATTTCTTCTAAGTTTTCAACTTCAGTAATTTCAAAAGGAAGGAATATTTTTCTTGAAATTCTTCTGTACGAGATTTTTTTTTATCTTTTTTTTTTGAGATTTTTCAAATTCAACTTTATTACAGATGCGGTTTTTGGAAGGATTCTGTATTCTTGAATGATAAACACAACTAAATATATGTACTCTCAGTTCGTCGTAACTCCAGTTAATGCGTTATATAAGTTCCTTTTTTTTGTCTTAAGATAATTAAACCATCTATGACGGATATACATCACTAATGACTCTTTATTTCTTGCGTTCGCGTTCCATCTGTATCTTGTAAATATTAAATTTTCACCATGTTTAGAAAAATAAAGGTTCACGTAATGGTGAAGTTAATTGTTTACTGCCAGTGGATTAATTATTCCTTCATTGATCCGTTTCTTCAAAGATACTGAGTATATATATCGTCAACATCTCTTCCATCAGTAAGACATTGTGGTGGTCTTCAAGTCTGCCGTGATGATAACCATCTTGTCATGCGGTGTTTACTTTAGCTTTTGAGGTTAATGGTTGTGATCCACAATCCCTTGTTGGATGATAAGGACAATTCAATAGTATGAAGGATCTACTCCCTCCGCTACCGAGCTGCAGCACCCAGTACGAGTTCAACCACCCGTGGGACACACACACACACACACACACACACACACACACACACACACACACACACACACACACACACACACACACACACACACACACACACACACACACACATTTTTGGCTTCTGCTTACTGTCTACATTCATAACGTCTTCTTTCAGTTTATCCCATTCATCCACCGCCACCCCTGTGCTATAAGAGTGCTGGTTTAACACCTATTTTGAATTAGTTTTTCGCTTGATTTCATGTCGTGTCCTCTGATCGTCCTATGCTTACGTTTCGAAGAACTGTTCATTGTCTGTATCTTCAGTCTGGCTTGAAAACTTAAATGTATTGATCAGGTCAAGCCTTACTCCTCTCTATTCCATGTTGGGCAAATGTGAGGCTTCTAGTCTGTTCCTATATCTGTGTATGTGTGTAATTACCTGTTTGCACTGTACGGGGAGGGAGTTTTATGCTTTTGTGCATGTGTGTGTGTGTGTGTGTGTGTGTGTGTGTGTGTGTGTGTTTGTGTTTGTGTGTGTGTGTCTGTGTCTGTTATCCTAATACATGTAAAGATTTCCACATGCGCAGGTCAGACTAACTGTCATGCAGAACTCGTCATGGGGAAAATATTTTCACTTGGGGGAAACAACGCCGAGGGTGTATTTATATGCAGATTAGAGCCGGAAGGTGAGAACATGATGTAAATATAAATAAGAAAAAAAAGAATCTTTGACGTCGTGAAGACTATCATATCTATTTTCCCTGAAAGAAATCTGGAGAACAATTTTCCACAAAGGGAGGAAGAAGAAAAAGGAAGAAGGGATAATATCTCTTAACCCCATGACAACACGCAGCTTTTCAGTTTGGCGACCAAAGGAACACATCCTCAAAAGCCGAGAGTCTTGGCGTTATCCTCCCAGCGCCAACCTAAGCCACACGAGTGGTACGCACCACAAGACCCTGACCACAAAAAGGTCATGTCTACCACACAGAGAAGAAAAAGAAGAAGAACAAAACTCGGGGGTCAGAAAAATGACTTTGTGTCTTTCTATCAAAAGCTTCTTTCCTCTGTACTGAAAATGATCTCTTCCAAAGGAGGCGGGCATCGGGAGGCAAGGAGATTAGGGGACGGAGGACAATCCAGTCAAAACAAGTTTAACGCGATTTTTGAGGAAGAACTCTTACGTAACAGAGCCTCAGATAAGATAGAAAAAGACGTACTCCACCCGGAGGCTGATGCAAGACCCACCCACCAGTGGATGGAACTGTGTAGTGATGATGTCTTGGAAGCTACCAGGTCAAGGGCCAAGAAAAAGAGAAGAATGCTTTACCTGAGGTGAGTCGTGAGCCCGTTTTTCTAGTCCGTCTGGGGAAGAAAGGAGCACCACAGCATCTTATATGCAATGACTAGGTTGTAATACATGTCACTATTCATAGGTGCAGGTCTAGTTGCTGATCCCTCACGCATTCGGAATATCAAGAAAAGAAACTCAGAGGCTGTAAGATAGTATGTTCGATGATTATCATGCTCATTAGCAGTGACCACACAAGACAGTAACTGAGTTACGTAGGAAAGCCAGGTTTAAGGTATCCTTTACAACCAGCCAAGTTATGACGAAGAATCATTGGTGCTTAGAAAAAAAATGACATGATTCATTAACACTGTAAGATGGATCGTACTATAACTGAACAGGGTTAACAAACGTAAAGAGATTCTAAAGATATTTTTCTTTATACCAAAAGCAACAGGTATCTTATTTCTTATTCTGTCATATTCACCCAACTTCTTTCTCCTTGTTCTTTCCCTTTTATAATCTCAAAACTTATCCAAAAGAAAATGAAAGCGTTTTTCGGAAAACTTTTGTGGTTTTTCCTTTTTTCTCTGTCCTCATCTTTCACCCTCGACAAAAGAACAATCACTCCGTTGTTCTCAATACTTCTGTCTTTCAGAACCCTCCTCCACCAACCTACTTTCTGATGTTACTTAAGTCAGTCAGCCTTGGTCTACCTTTGTTCCCAGTGACATTTACTTCCTCTTCAATTTGTCAGGAATGTTACGTGTTATTCATTTACAGACATCTGTCATGATTGTGTAAGATCAAGAGGGAGAAATGATGGTTCACTGTCATTAATGATGATTAGCCACAAATACTTTATGAAGGTCTTCATAGGCTTGACGTAGGCTGGGTCTGTGTATGAGTGAGTACAGTGTAGCACACAAGGGCAACACTCACACCCCAAACAGTAGAATAATAGAACAAGAATTAAGGACCGTCGAAACGTTGCTCTTCTTCAGATATTCACCATCGCCTCACTACACCTAGCTCAAAGACCATCGGATCTTTAATAGTAGTCCTCACCCATGATTCATGTATTCAGGACAGTCAGAATATCCGTGCTAATATTCACCTCACCAGTGACGCATCACACACCACGCCAAGGGCGCCACCAGCACTTGTCCATGAATCATCGGACCACAAACATTGGGAACCGCCACAGCTTCTTACCAATACTCCTTCCTCACACCTTTCTGAAGACAAACAGAAAACGAAAAGTTTTCTTGTTCTGCTTGTAGCGTCGGCATCTGGTGATGAGACATGTAACCTTCGTTTAACATCAAGTGAAAACGTATCACTATTAACTGATTGCCTAACACCTTGAAGGTATGTGAAAGCAATGATAATAAAAAAAAAAGATGATCCTTTATCTTGGAAGAACTGAGGAGCAGAAATGATTAAATATCCGCAGCCAATTAGGATGGTAAATACAGATCATTTCTTATAATATGGAGATCTTGCATTAGAGTAATGGCTTCAGATTACAAACCTTATATAAGAATTGGCCTCAGATCATCGAACTAAAGTACAAATTGGCATCAGATTATCGAAATGATATAGAAAAATAGCCATACATTAATATGTGGGGTAACACCTTTGATAATACCGGCTTTTGATCTGATCCTCGAGTCAACGAAGTTCACAGGTGAACACAAAGTTAGAACTCGACTTCCTGGAACTCCTCCGCCAGGGGAAAATGGCCCCCCCTGGCTTCATGAAGACTGGAAACCACCGCACTCAAGGGAACCCAGATGAGCCAGCGAAGTGGCGTCTTATATGTCCACCAGAAACTCGTAGACTCCTAATGAATGATCGGGATTACGGAGGGATGAATCTTAAGTGGCCCCAAGAGTGTTCTTAGAGGGGTCGGAAGCAGCCGGAATCATCACACGAAATGGCTGAACAGAAACTCTTGCTTTTATCATGATTAGCCAATCAGTTGAGCGCAGAGGTTGGTGGTCCTCCTCACTGGATCGTGATTAACTCCCTCTCATCTCACTCAGTCTTGCCCTCAAGTCTTCAGTTCTGAGTCGCAACTTTCCCAACTGTTGCTGCAGATCCGTGACCCCTTAGCCTTTGGGGGGGAGGGGAAGGGAGAGAGTTAGTAAGATTTTTTTAATGCAACGCCACTGGTCCGTTTTCTTTGCTCACTGGGCTGCTAGGGTTATATCTATCTATATATATATATCTATCTATCTATCTATCTATATATATATATATATATATATATATATATATATATATATATATATATATATATATATATATATATATATATATATTATATATAAAGTGCAGGGCCCTCAGCATCATGGAAATATAATCATTGTTGTATTGCTGGACATTTAAATTAGTGTAGAATAAGAAAATCCCAATTAGGTAACGTTCATAAAGATGTATTAAACTCCATATATATTATTTTCCTAAATATGTCATCCTTCCCTTTTTTATTATTTTTTTTTTGTTTTGTTATTAAACAAATTTATAAACATCGTTCCCAATATCCCCTATGACAATTAGAGATTTTTGATAGTGAAAGTCTTACGTCTTTGAAGAATTCAGACGTGTATAGTTTGTGATGCAAGCTAACCCTGGCTGTGTGAGTCTGTCTTGACGATGAAACAAGTAAATATTGAGGCATTGAATGAATCGTGCGAGGCATTGAATGAATCGTGCGAGGCATTGAATGAATCGTGCGAGGCAGTGAATGAATCGTGCGAGGCAGTGAATGAATCGTGCGAAGCGGTGAATGAATCGTGCGAGGCAGTGAATGAATCGTGCGAGGCATTGAATGAATCGTGCGAGGCATTGAATGAATCGTGCGAGGCATTGAATGAATCGTGCGAGGCATTGAATGAATCGTGCGAGGCAGTGAATGAATCGTGCGAGGCAGTGAATGAATCGTGCGAGGCAGTGAATGAATCGTGCGAGGCATTGAATGAATCGTGCGAGGCAGTGAATAAATCGTGCGAGGCAGTGAATGAATCGTGCGAGGCAGTGAATGAATCGTGCGAGGCAGTGAATAAATCGTGCGAGGCAGTGAATGAATCGTTCGAGGCATTGAATGAATCGTGCGAGGCAGTGAATGAATCGTACGAGGCATTAAATGAATCGTGCGAGGCAGGCCTGGTGCTACCGAGTGTAAAACAAGTAAACCATGAAACCACGACTAAACCCTGGGAAGTCTGGTGTTGTCGACCCTGAAATAAGAAAGCGGTGAACCCATGCATTGTATTCTTTCTAAGACCATTGTTTAATAATAGATGTGTCACTATATGTTTACCTTTCCAAGATCTATTCTTTGTTTTTCGTTGTATAATCTTTATATTATTGTTTAGTTCGTCAGTATACTGTGTGCATTGGAAGTCAGTCGAAATGTAGTTCAAAAATACGCCTGCAGGAGACTGTACAAAGCACTGGTATATAGAATGAAAGGAAATGTTAATAGGTTGAATTGCTTCCCATTATTTTTCTCTGCATACACAAAGCTGAGGATGACTTTATTCTCTTATGATGCTGACCTCTTGGAGGTGCTCAACCCCGCTGACCTCGGAGTTACGAGGCGACCTGCTGAACACAGTGTGAGGCCCTCACCTGCAGCAGTAACCATGTGGTCAACCCACTGCGCACATCCTGGAAATGTGGTAAAAAAAACAAATCCTAGACTCGGTGATGAACCTGAACGAAGCCGGGTTCATCTTGATATGTGAAGCAGTTCTGGAAAGTAGCGACTTTGAGTATGAGTTCCTCCCTGTCTGTGTGGCCGTTCGTCTAGAGAGAGAGAGAGAGAGAGAGAGAGAGAGAGAGAGAGAGAGAGAGAGAGAGAGAGAGAGAGAGAGAGACCATGGGACCGTCCCGACCCGTGTCTTTAAGGGAACCCCAACAGACTTATAAAGTAAGGCCAGGACGAGGTTAAGGTAAAGTATCTAAACTTTTGAGAGACAAAAGACTTCACCCTATTAACCTGAACGTGTCTAAAGTGCTCGTGGGAAAACGTGTCATGTTTTTACTAGTGGAAGAAACATTATCGTGAAGTGAACCAGCTTCTTACTTCCCAAGCGCTTATATTATTAATTAAATGAATGCGTGTATACTCATGCCGCGTTCTTTTTTTTTTTCCCTTACCTGGAACTTAAGCTAAAATCTGGTGCTTAGCTTTTATTCTGGGCTCATAATTAACACGAATACACGATGACTGTTGCTTGATTTCGAACGGTCAAAGTTCATGGCTTTGATTCTCTTCAGTATTATCCATGTTTTTCTCGGCGTTATTAGCAGGTGTGCGAGGGAGAGAGAACGTAAATGGATTTCTTTACACTGTATATACACGCTGGACGTTTATACTTGTATTTATGTATATTCATTTATCATACTTAATCGCCGTCTCCCGCGTTAGCGAGGCAGCGCAAGGAAACAGACGAAAGAATGGCCCCACCCACCCACATACATATGTACATACATAAACGCCCACACACGCACATACACATACCTATACATTTCAACGTATACATACATATACATACATATGTACATATTCATACTTGCTACCTTTATCCATTCCCTTATACGTTCATTAATTCTTTTGATAATTCTCCTGACATTAGAACTGTAATTCAATGATATTGTGTTTCTCTTCTTTTCATCTGTGACAGTTCCAGAATAATTCTGATGTGGTTCACTTCCGTAGATAAGAGGATTATCCGGTGTCTCTCAAGGGCATACTGTCGCTCTAGGGGCTTGCTGGACGCCAAATAGTTTCTCCGATTTATGAAGGTAAAGATATAACATATATGTGCTGACAATAGTGGTCAGTGCCTCGTGCTGACGGTGGTGGTAGTGAGCTTACCTTGTGCTGACGGTGGTGGTGCTGAACTGACTGTGCTGACGGTGGTGCTGAGCCTACCATGTGCTGACGGTGGTGGTACTGAGCCTACCTTGTGCTGACAGTGGTGGTACTGAGCCTACCTTGTGCTGACGGTGGTGGTACTGAGCCTACCTTGTGCTGACAGTGGTGGTACTGAGCCTACCTTGTGCTGACAGTGGTGGTACTAAGCCTACCTTGTGCTGACGGTGGTGGTACTAAGCCTAACTTGTGCTGACGGTGGTGGTACTGAGCCTACCTTGTGCTGACGGTGGTGGTACTGAGCCTACCTTGTGCTGACAGTGGTGGTACTAAGCCTACCTTGTGCTGACAGTGGTGGTACTGAGCCTACCTTGTGCTGACAGTGGTGGTACTAAGCCTACCTTGTGCTGACGGTGGTGGTACTGAGCCTACCTTGTGCTGACAGTGGTGGTACTGAGCCTACCTTGTGCTGACAGTGGTGATACTGAGCCTACCTTGTGCTGACAGTGGTGGTACTGAGCCTACCTTGTGCTGACAGTGGTGGTACTGAGCCTACCTTGTGCTGACAGTGGTGGTACTGAGCCTACCTTGTGCTGACAGTGATGGTCAGTTTGTCGAGTGAGGCGTTCCCTTGCTTCAAGAGGATTCCCAACAGAAATATATCGCTTCTGATTGGTTTCCAGAGTGTCGAGGGCCGGATTAGATATGGCATCAGGGTGCTTGGTCCTCTCAGTGGAATGAATGAGGCAATAAGGAAGAAGAAGAAGAGAGAGGGAAAAAAAGATGGACCTTGAAGTGACCCAGTCGCTGTGGCCACTTCCCTCCCAACAGGGACACCCCCCTACACTATGACAACCGAAGACAAATCCCCTTCTGAATATGGATGTCCCCATACGGTATGGCATGGAAGCCAAGTCCCCTCCCATCTTTGGACGTATTCCTACACCATGGCGCTAAGGCCAGCCGGCCACAATCACGTCTCTTGTTCTCGCGATTCCATATATTTAGCTCCGAATATTTCCGGTTAATTTCGAGTGGTCACTTCACCGCTGGAAACCATGTAACGAAGAAGCGACACGACGTCTGGAAACGAAATTCCCCACAAAAAAAGAGAAAAAAACCAGGTTGTATGTGTTCGACTTGTACATAGATCAGTTGGTTTTTATAAGGTCGTGTCTTTCTCGGGGAAGATGTTTTGACCCTTCCATTTTTTTTTCTATTTCTTTCACCTTTCTTGGCATCCATTCGATTTGTAGATCAGTCCGTAAATTCTTCTTTATGTAAATCATTCGTTTTGTGTGAGCTATCCCGGGCTGAGGGAAAGGAAAGGGAGAGAGATAGAGAGAGAGTAAATCAGTGGGAGGCCTTGGGTAGGTAGCTCCTCCAGCAGGAGAGAGAGAGAGAGAGAGAGAGAGAGAGAGAGAGAGAGAGAGAGAGAGAGAGAGAGAGAGAGAGCAGACGGCATATGTAAGGCTGGGGACGAAGAGTGTGGGAAGACATCAGTTGTGGGAGTCTTGGCTCAGGTCCTGTTAGGGAGGAATGTATTTATGGAAAGCAAAATGTTGGAGACGGGGTCCCCTAGAGCACGACGGTACGACCCCCTGAAGACGATGGCACGTCCCTTGAGCACGACGGTACGACCCTTGAAGACGATGGTACGCCCCTAGAGCACGACGGTACGACCCTTGAAGACGATGGTACGCCCCTAGAGCACGACGGTACGACCCCCTGAAGACGATGGTACGCCCCTTGAGCATGACGGTACGGCCCCCTGAAGACGATGGAACGCCCCTTGAGCATGACGGTACGACCCTTGAAGACGATGGTACGCCCCTTGAGCATGACGGTACGACCCTTGAAGACGATGGTACGCCCCTTGAGCATGACGGTACGACCCTTGAAGACGATGGTACGCCCCTTGAGCATGACGGTACGACCCTTGAAGACGATGGTACGCCCCTTGAGCACGACGGTACGACCCTTGAAGACGATGGTACGCCGCTTGAGCACGATGGTACGCCTCTTGAGCACGACGGTACGACCCTTGAACACGACGATACGACCCTTGAGCACGATGGTGCGCCTCTTGAGTACGACGGTACGACCCTTGAACACGACGGTACAACCCTTGAGCACGATGGTACGCCCCTTGAGCATGACGGTACAACCCTTGAACACGATGGTACGCCACCTTGAGCACGACGGTACGACCCTTGAACACGATGGTACGCCACCTTGAGCACGACGGTACGACCCTTGAACACGATGGTACGCCACCTTGAGCACGACGGTACGACCTGCGAGCACGATGTTATAGCCCTTGATCCCGACGGTACGTACCGTAGGTGTTATGACCTTTTCTTTGACCTGACCTATAAAGGTCAAATCTTAAGCTACGCCAACATACTCAAGGGTCGGACCGGCGTATTTAAAGAGTCAATCTTGCTGTAGAGGGAAAATGAATTCTTCGTTCTGAAAGGAAGTCTTAAGTGTGGATGATTGCATTTACCCTGTAAGGCGACCTTCACGAACTTAAAAGTGGGTCTGGAACATGGTTGAGGAAGTTCATCCTGATTAAGTATTTAAGTAATCAGGATGGAGCACAGTGAACGATTATCATCTTGCCGAAAAAAAACTTGAGGAATCGGTATGTGAGAAAGAATGGAAAGTTATCATTACGTTTAACCTACCGCCAGAGTCCCACTTTAAAAATACTAGTTAAGGAGACCAACTGTTTACAATCAAGTGTTAGAATTGCTTTAAGCTTCATGGACGAAGAAATATTCATAGATCTGTTGAATGTCTTCAGTGAGGCCAAACCTAGAATTCGCCTCTTTAAGTTTGGTCGCCGCACCTACAGAAGCACAAAGAGCTAATAGAGAAGGTCTAAAGCAGATCAAACAAAAATGGTGCCTGAATGAGGAAAAATGAGTTAAAGTGAAAAACTAGAAGCCTTAGGTTTGCCTAATTTGGAAGAGAGAAGAGTGAGGGTTGACCTGATCACAAGATGTAGGTTTATAAAACGTACACAGTTAACATTTCTTCGAGAGATGTAAGGATGGAGCAGTTAGATGGCATAACATTAAATTGATCAAGGAAGAATTGAGGGATGAAGGAAATAAAATGAATGAAGACATTCATGTAAATTAAGACAATTTAAAAATGTAATTGGTAACGGAGAATGAAAGAAGGGATTCTGCCAGTATGAAATCCCCCTGCCGGTACAGTACAATTAAGCTGTAACAAATTAGGTAATTACACAAAACACTGAAACGCCATTAGACTCACTATACACCACCGTCACCACGCACACACACAACCACACTTCACCATGACGACCTGACTCGTACACAACCTTCACAATCACAAAGAAAATGTAGTGAGTGTTAAATACACGTTCCAGTAACCAGCAATGGGATGGTTCTTCGAAGACTTTAACTGGTGCTGTCGCCCTTCCAGTCATGGTATTTGGGGCCTTAACAACTCTTGCTCCAAGGACTAAGGTTCCTTGACGCGTGCAGAAGGAGATTTAGGGTTTCCCTATATAGGTTGGGGAAAGAAATTATTTTGGTAAGATGTGAGGCCAAGCACACCATGGTGCCAATTTGGTCATTGTGTCTTCAGAACATTTTCTTTTACCTTAAAGGTTTAGTTTTCTGCTACACACGCACACACACACACACACACACACACACACACACACACACACACACACACACACACACACACACACAGCGTGAAGATTAACTGTACGAAAGAGATGATTAATGATACTAGTATTATATGACCCAAGAAATATAAACGTTACAACATCTATACGAGGATAACAATGAAGGCTTAGTTAAACTGGTAGATGAAGCGGTAGATCACACGCTACTCAGGCATGGTAAAGTGCTTATATTTGGGCATTTCATTTATAAAGAGAATGAGTGGAGGAATTGCAATTCTTATGGGGAGTGAGAGTTACGAAGACGCAATCCTTTACAGTGTATGGGAAAATTTGCGATATCACTATGTCAATGAAGACTTTGGGATGAGGGGGACTTATGTATTATCCTTGCGAGATCTTGTCTTCACGCATATTAGCATGAAGATATTGATAACATCACACATGATACACCAGTTGGATCCAAATTTTGTGATCATGTCATGTTTTACGAGTTCGATGACGTGAGAAGTGAGGAAGTTAAACCAGTAGAGATTAAGGGGAGAAACAACATTGCGATTGTGATTTTGTTAGAAGACAAGAAAGATTATATGAATCCCGTACACGGAATGATCACATAATCATTTGAGAATTATTACAGCATGATAAATACATGCGAATGGCCTTGCTTAGAAGCCAACACCAACTATTTCAAATGAAATGTGTATCAAGAAAACCTATCAAGTTTCCTCGTAAGGGAATCCAGACAAGATGATGACCTCACTCGGTGTCTCCATCTGACCTTTGACCTATTCTGTATCTTCAGTCATGCCTGACGTATCTGAGGATTTGTTTTCTCTGGAAATATCGTACAGAAAACAGCAGACGAGTCCCATGGAATGAATACTAGATCTCACTGGGAGAGTAACTCTCAGGGAAAATGAATGGGGAAGTAGATATCTGCGGGAGGTGGCCGAGGATCTTTCATTGTAGAATTAATGATATTGTCCTGAGGGGAAACTCGCGAATATAATCAAGTATAAGAAGAAGGCTACGACAACTGGCTGATAGGTTTACTGGAGTCTTGTCAGGTTGAAATTACAATCATCACACTTTGCATAAATGTGAGTAGAAGGTTCGAACCCATTCACTGAGGCGTTGGGCATAATCATACATGCAGAATATAGAGGGAGCAACAGCGTCGCGTGAGTCGGAAAGGCAAGATTGAAGAGAGATGTTAGTGGAAGAGGAGAGTTGATAAGGTGGTCGGTAAGGGTTTTGATTCCACTCTGCACTTGAAGAGAAACATTCCATGTTGGCACTGACGACACCTCTGTACTGAGGCCCTAGTTACTCCCATGTATAAGCTATTGTAGGGTTGAATTACAGCGAGACACTGTATAGTCGGAGACAAGTGTGGTATGTAGGAGGAAATGGCATTTTTTGCAACGTTGAATTCAGTTTGATTAATGTTGAGCATTTGATTATAATTGGAAATAACAGAGATGAAATTATGGTGTAAATACCATCACCATTTAGCTACTCTGTTCATTCCATTTTCTGTCTACGAATAATGTCGGTACTCGGTGGAGCTCTGGACGTTGCAGGGAATATCATGGATGCTGGTCGGAAACGAAGATTTATGTACAGTGGCAGAAGACAAGGAGAGGACAGACGGAAGACAAGGAGAGGTCAGACGGAAGACAAGGAGAGGACTAGTGAGGAAAAGTCGGAGAGGCTTAGTGTGTGTGTGTGTGTGTGTGTGTGTATGTGTGTGTGTGTTGTGTGTGTGTGTGTGTGTGTGTGTCTTGTGTCTATGTGTACATACACAGGATTATAGACTTGATACATACATACCTGGTTTAGAGATGTGGCAACACGAGTGTGAACCTCTCTCACCTGTAACACATGTAAATAGTAATCTCACACTGACCTACTCAATGCTACCAACTGTTATGGTCGGAATCCCATTTCCTGTTTGCTCCAGTGAAACAAAAATAGATATTTTGAACTTATCGAGGACCCGGTAAAGCAATGAGAGCCGATGATTGAAACAGACAGCATCACGGGACGAAATTACACGATATGGAGGACAGAACACTTTAATGATAATTGAATTTGCCTCAGATGACGTTTTCTGAAGCATGCACCGAGATGAAGTGATTATCAATTAGCTAATGGGTGTGTACTGACCGGATATTGAAATTAGGTCACTCTGTATGTTGGGCAATCGACCCAGACTCTGGTCCAGCGTCAGAGGGCTACTGTATTTCAGGTGTTATTCTGATAGGTGTTGTGTTCTTCAGGTTGTTATTGTTGTGTTTTTAAGGTTGTATTATTGAGGCTGTGTTCTTGAGGCTAATTGTTGTTATTGTTGTGTTTTTCAGGTTGTATTATTGAGGCTCTGTTCATGAGGTTGTGTATTCTGGCTTGCAAGATATTAAGTATTAAAGAAATGAGAAAACATTAATGTCCACCAGCCTCGGATGCATGGACAGGAGAGCCAGGGGAGGGCCTGGGGCTGTGGAGAAGACAGCGAAGACCAGGAGGACAAAAGGAGACGAGTTGAATGTCATGGAGGACAGACAGGAAGACAAAAGAATGTAGAGAGATGATTCAACACTAGAGGAAGGGGCTGGAGAGGCTGAGTGCTGCTAATGGGAGGATCTGGTAGGGGGGACCAAATGTTGGTGGGGGGAAGACTTAAGGAGACCAGATGTTGATAGGAAAAGGGGAAGACAAAAGGGGCAACGGAAGAGGGAGGAACGGGGAGGGAATAGAGGATGCAGGAGGAAGACAGAGGGAGAGATGTAGGGGCATAGGGTAGAAGACAAAGGTGAGACAGGGCAGCTAAAGGTGGGGCAGGGAAGACAAAAACGGGATAGAGAAGACAAAGAGACTACCAGTGAGAGACAGAGGACAAACAGTGAAACTTTACACGTCGGCATTCCATGAACCCAGATGACAACACGAATTTAATTGAAAGACATTCTTCACTTGGCGTTCCCCGGTGAGGTACTGTTGACTGTATAATATGCCTCGTTTAATTACATTAATTAAGACGTCAATTCATTTGACAGTGATCTCTGTCAGCTTATCTAGCCTGTTGACGTTTATGGTCCGTTTAATAGACGTAATTCAACAATTAACTAAGACATTAATTATCCAGGTTGTCCTTAGAACACATAAGTGGTACAACAACTTAGAGGTTTTTGCTTTTTATTCTCCCTTCGAATCATTCAGCAGATATTGAACCTCGCTCAAAACGTAATTACGACGTAATCTCTTGTTCAAGAAATTGTCCAATTAAGTTTCCAGGTTTTAATTGGCCAGAACACGAGTTGAATCGTTTAAAACTTATTCTCAGCGAGAGAAAACTTCCTCTCCGAACGTAAATTGACCACTGAAACGAGACTTAGATCTTATGAGAACCTTAATCCCTGAGCACAAGTTAGTACTCGAAATCAGCATATTTCCTGAAGTGAATTGAATTCCAGAGAGCAAATGAATTCCTGAACTCGATTTACGGAGGAGATAAGAGAGGAGAGAGGGATGGAGGGAGGGAGGGAGGGAGCCTGGTGGAGAGAGAGAGAGAGAGAGAGAGAGAGAGAGAGAGAGAGAGAGCACAGGTAAGGCATATGACCTACTGGCCTGTGATGGGGTCACCCCTCTGCTGGAGGAACTCAGGCTCTTCAGATATATATATATATATATATATATATATATATATATATATATATATATATATATATATATATATATATTAATGAGAACCAAACGACAGGAGGAAGTCATCCGTTTTGAAAGAAGTCTATAATGTTTTTCTTTGCCTTAGTGACGGCAAGATGGCAGTGTGTTCCAGTCTTGTTACCCTGCTGGAAAACAAGAGATTATCCCAGGTTGTGTAATCCCCACCTGCGTCTGGTTACAAGATGCTGATGTAATTACCTGAGGGTGTTTATATCGGGCTTATCAAATTATTTGAGTGTCCGAAGTCTACGATTCTGTAGGAAGAACAGATTGATTTCTTTTGTCTTTTTTTTTTCTTCATATGGCTTGTTTTTTTTCTAAGTTCTCGCTTCACCCAAATGCATTTACCCTCCCTCCAGTCCCTCCAGAACCTATCATGCATTTCAACTCTTCCCTTTTTATCATATCTTTTATTCTTCTGTTTGGGTTTCGTAACTGATATTATTTTTTCAGTTATATAATTTTTGTAATCAGGCACATTAGAGTAGCATTTTTTTTTCTTTGATAACTGGAGGACTTAGGAAAATTCACACTTGATTGCTAATCAAACAGCGGATAGGGAGAGAGAGAGAGAGAGAGAGAGAGAGAGAGAGAGAGAGAGAGAGAGAGAGAGAGAGAGAGAGAGAGAGAGCGTGTGTTTGATTACTATTTGTGGGTTGATATTGTATGCAAGTAGCACACACACCCCACCACACCAGCCTAAGCAAGGTACCCAGTTATTGACCAGTCCCGGAAGAGCACCTAGGTTGTGTGAGGGCCGACTGCCTTACCCTGGATTCCAACCGTGTATGTATGTGTGTGTGTGTGTGTGTGTGTGTGTGTGTGTGTGTGTGTATTTTCGAAAGAAAGAGAGGAAAAGATGAAAAATGAAAGAAAGAAAGAAAGACGAGGTGAGAAAGGAATATGTTATATTTCTTTGAACTAAACCTATAACAGTTGTGGGGCATTAAGAATAATGTATGACCACTCAGGAAAAATATATATGCCTGTGAAAGGAGAGCAAATTAGCGTTCAAGACTGCTGAAGAAATTCTGAATTCAACTCTGCTTCACATTTTTTACAAGGCGGAAGCAGAAGGAGAAACATTGTGAGACATTATTGGAAGTTTTAAGTTCATTTGGCACAAAGTGAAAGTTATTATCTTTTTTGTGTATAAACCAACCAAATTGTTTTTGTGATGTCGAGTAAACATAAACACTAAATGTTGTCATTTCCTCTCCCTTCTCGTACGCCCTAGACAATAGCTGCTCCTCCCTTAACACCCTCATTGCTATTTACCCTTCCCTCGCACCCTAGACGTTAGGTACCCCTCCCTTACACCCTAGACTCTAGTGGTTCCTCCGCTGCTCCCTGGAGAGGGTATCAACCCCTTTCCCTCACACCGTAAACGCTGAGAGCTTACCTCACTCTAGCATCTTACATCCTTGATTTTACTCTGTTTTTCCCCTGACGCAGTACATGACGGAGGTGCCCCTCCATCATCCAGGTTCCTCAGAAACGCAAGAGCTTTCTCCCCAGATGCATCTCCTGTGTTTGCATTCAGTCACCCCGAGGAAAGGGAGGACATCAGAGAAGGAAGAACAGAAACCGAGGGATGGTGAGGACCAATTAGACTAATGTGTCACGGATTCGCTGCAGAACATGAGCTATGGAGTGGACTGCAGAAGGATATGGAGTGATATGAATAAGTAATGCATCTCGAGTGGGTCGTGCCATTGAGATAGATAGATAGATGGATAGAGAGAGAGAGAGAGAGAGAGAGAGAGAGAGAGAGAGAGAGAGAGAGAGAGAGAGAGAGAGAGAGAGAGAGAGAGACTACTTGCCCTCTACCTGTGTTGTCGTAGTCACTGGCTTGTGCATGCGGGTTGGACCATCTGTCAAGCGACCAGGCTGAGGTAGGTAGGTAGAATGAGGATGTGGACAACATTGTTTCTTTCACAAAGAAATAACTGTAAAAGTAACAAGAGTTTACCACATGTCTATGATGTAAAGTTTAATTTTTCTTGGAGGGAGAACAATACACTGTGATGAAAGTTTCTCGTCTGTTTTATGAGATTTAATGTTTATGAAGATTTTGTATTGATTTGAGTTTTAACTTTCGTAAAAAAAAGGAGCATTTTTTTTTAGTGCGATGTAGGACGCATGTGACGTAGGACAATAGCCACAGGAATTCCACTAATGTTCTTGATGTACATGGGGACATCGTGATGTACATGGGGACATCGTGATGTACATGGGGACATCGTGATGTACATGGGGACATCGTGATGTACATGGGGACATTGTGATGTACATGGGACGTTGTGATATTACATGGGGACAGTGTGATGTTACATGGGGACAGTGTGATGTTACATGGGGACAGTGTAATGTTGCATGGGGACAGTGTGATGTTACATGGGGACAGTGTGATGTTACATGGGGACAATGTGATGTTACATGGGGACAGTATGTTGTTACATGGGGACAGTGTGATGTTACATGGGGACAGTGTGATGTTACATGGGGACAATGTGATGTTACATGGGGACAGTGTGATGTTACATGGGGACAGTGTGATGTACATATAGACATTGATGTCCAATTTTATTTTCTTGCTTGTGTTTAGCATTTTAGGATCCTTTGAAATGTAAATTAAAGTCAAGTAATATGGACAACCTTTTATGAAATATATGAACAAATTGTAAAATGGACAGATTTTTTTTCAACTCTGTGGCCTTATGGTCAGGCGTAATGCATTCTGAAATATTAATGTGTGTTTCAAAGTGAGTTAATAGGTTTGTGGTACTTTCCATTTGGTAGGTATATGACTGTGTTCCAGTGTATAATTTGGTGTACCTGTTTACTGTGTTGTAATTGTATGGGTCGATTTTAATAACGGGTATTTTGGACCATATTGTATTTTATGGAATATGTAATTTATTTGTATAGTGTTTTTGTATTGCTTATTAAGGCATGGTGTCATTTCTTCAATTTACCAATCACATTACGCTTAAAGAGTCTTATGTGGATTTTGAATCAAGATTCGTACAAAGGAGGCATGAATGAGACAGATCCAGAGTATAGTTTCTCGCCCGTTTAGGGTAATTTAAGGCTCATTTTAATATTCAGTAGCGCGCGCGCACACACACACACACACACACACACACACACACACACACACACACACACACACACAAGGCTGCCATTAACTCATGAGTCACATCAAAGAGGCTTTTCATCCTTGTTGAATAGGTACATTCGAGTCTCCTTCCTCTTAATGAACATCATACATCCTCTCTTTATTTTCAATCCACTTTTATCACTCTGTCTCCTCTCCTTTCTGCTAATATCTTTCCTCATGTTTCCCTTTATTTGTCGTATCGTATGTCCAAATCCTCAACGACTGTGAAAGATTTTCTTTCTTTCTTTCTTTCAAACTATTCGCCATTTCCCGCGTTAGCGAGGTAGGGTTAAGAACAGAGGACTGGGCCTTTGAAGGAATATCCTCACCTGGCCCCCTTCTCTGTTCCTTCTTTTGGAAAATTAAAAAAATAACTGTGAAAGGTAACACCCTCATTTATGAGGGGAGCACATGTACCCTCACATGAACTACCTTGGTTTATAAGCTCCCTTTCCTCATGATACCCATACACCATTTTCTTCCCATCTCCTTACTTCTCGCCCCGATTCCCCCATCTCTACCATCCTGTTTTCCTTTACCCTCTCCATCCCATCACCACACCACGCGGGAACACCACTGCAGATATATTCCCCTCACAACCATCTGTGGTTGAAAGAGTGAGGAATAACTTTCAAAACAGAAACGCATCTTAGGGAAGAGTGGATATTCCCTGAAGGGAAATAACAGGTACACAGTATAGCCAGACTACAGAAATATGAGATATAAATGTACGTAAAAAGATATGCGTATAGGATTTTTTTTTTTTGAAAAGCGTGTACTCTCACAGGATCTTAGGATGTACCCATGTATAAGATCACAAAGAGACTGTAGGAAGAAGAATAGAGATAGTGAAACAGTAAGGAGACACTAAAGGAATTTTTTCAGACGGATGAGGGATAGTGTGTGGGGCTTGGCTGTGGATGGGGAGCTGTGGTTGCAGGGCATTGTCCATGATGGCTTGTGAGTGGATGTGTCTGTTCCTGACGCTGCCCTGTTAAAGTGGGAAAGTTACACAGGTTTAGAATTAAATTATTGTCATAAGTAGATTATCTAGCTTACTATAGGTATGATATCTGACGATAATGTCACCTTAAGAAGAAAGTAAAAGATAATCTTTCTCACTAGACAGATGTTTCAACTCGATGCTCACCATCGGCATTTTAAGACAATAGATTAGATGACCCGTGATCAACATGGGTTTTGTAATAAAAGTATCCTGTTTCACCGAATCTAAGAGTAACCTCATAGTCGTATAGATAACAGCTGGAGGATCAGAAACGCCTTTCAGGACAAGAGCAACAACGGACAGACGATAATTGTCAGATGAGATTAAATCACTCGACAAAGGGAATCGAACATGCTCCGGTCTTATATTATTGAAGCCAAGCGTCCGGAGACAAGACTCATAAGCGGTAGCTCTAATTATGCTGACGATACGAAGAATGTTTAAGTATAATTCAGTAAGATATTCAAAGGAATTGATACAGTGTTTAGAGCCATAGCGCATGGGCGTAACTGTCTAGATATCCAGAATTGGGTATTATCTTAATATAGCTTCGAGTTTTGAATATGAGTTATGCTGCAGATAATAACTAGAAGAAATGGAAGAGAAACACCTTGTAACGGTAATCATTTGTGACAAATACACCTAGTAACACATCTGCATACATGGTAGGTAACAGAAGGATAGGTTTAGATAGGTAGAGATGCAAACTGAATAATCGAAAACGAATTCAATCTTTACATCGCTGCTCAGTTCTGGCCATCAGTCAGGGAAGGAGATCAGTTAAAACTAGATATAACTGAACACCAAAACTTTATCCATCATCCAGAAAAACCTTTTGAAGGAAGAAGACTTGTGGGATCTGAAGCTTTTTTTTTTTTTCTATAAATGGCTCAAGTTCCGATGATGTGTGAGGAAAGTGTTGTGAAACACCATCCACCGAGCTGGCCTGGATACTTTTTGTCAACCATCTCCACTACCCTCTACCACCTCTCTCTCTCTCTCTCTCTCTCTCTCTCTCTCTCTCTCTCTCTCTCTCTCTCTCTCTCTCTCTCTCTCTCTCTCTCTCTCTCTCTCTCTCTCTCATTTACTCAGATTTTTTCTTTCTTTCCCCAACTTGATCGCCGTCCCCGCGTTTCCGAAGTAGCGCTGAGAGCAAAAGAAGAAAGGCCGCATTTGCTCACATCCATTCCCTCGCTGTCATGCATGTGTCATACACGGAAACCGCAGCTCCCTGTCTACAACCTGGGGCTCCACAGACCTTCCCACAGTGCTCCCCCACCGCTTCCCACACCCTGGTCATATGATATTCTACTTATTTCATTTATTTTATTCATGAAAAGAAAAAAAAAACCGATGTTTTAAAGATTTTTCTAAAGGTTTTTCTTGTAAGGATTTCGTCCATGTATTCATCAGAATGTTATCAAAACTTTTCTTTCACAAAAATTTTGTCTAATCTTTCTTGATTTTTTTTTCTACGTTTTAACTTTGCACCGAGTCATTATGAACATAGTTAAGTGAGAGTTGAGGAAGACAGGCAAAACTATGTCCTCACTGTGTCTCCACTTGGCTGAGCCAGTGAACACAGACAGCCAGTGAACACAGACAGCCAGTGAACACAGACAGCCTCCTGGCCACCAGCATAAAACCTAGGAAGTGCTCCTCAGTGCATTGTATTCCCTGCCGAACATATGCACTTCCAGGATACGCCTTACGTACTAGTGACAAAGGAAACAGAATTAGTTTTTAGTTAATCTTAATTTTAATTTTCAAAGATGTAGTAGATGTTGATGATGTGGACTCCTATTTTTTGTTGTTGAAAGAATGTATAGGGGTTATAAATAGAGATATTAGACCACTTATAAACTTTAGAAGGAATATATAAGAAAAAGAAAGTCAGTTATCTGGTCGCGTAATCTTAAGTCAGGTGTGCAGTTCATCGACCGGCACCAAGGTGAGGATGAACAGCAGGGTGGACTGTACTGTGGCCCCACACTCTCTCAGTCATATCTCACACTTTCCCTGCGCTTCTTGTACCCTCTTCTCACGCCCACTCGTACGCTTCCCACGCGCACAGCGGACGTGGTCTTCTGAAAGTATTCATCTCATGACAATTCCCTGAAAAGCCACATGACCTTTGCTTCAGATTTGTCTGTATATAACCACAGGTTCGTAATGCGCCTCAGTTCACACCATTTCTGACCTCTTGGTGGTGGTCGTAACGCGCCAGTCCATTGGTTCTTCCTGACTTTCTGACGTTATCCACCGAGAAAGAAAATAATGACGTCATCATTCAGTCATCTATCTACTTTCTCCATGAACTTCTCATTGTTCTATGGGCCCCAGTGAGACGCGCGCTCTCTTCTTCTTCCTCCAGAGTAGAAACGTATGAAGTTATGTAACACAGATGTATAATGAATGTTCTATCTTGTACATACAGCTTCTGCGTTGGGACTCGTTCCCGCCGCCTTTTCTATTCTTGTAGGTGTACACACCCATGTCCCTCTCTGTCACCCCGTTATACCCTCTGCTCACCTCAGCTTTCATAGTCGTAGCCTCCGACTCTGCCTCAACCTTCCTGGCTTCCAGGAATTTGGAATTCATGAATCTGAAATTCCAGACTGTGGAATTCCGGAATTTGAAGCCGTCTCAGTAGGAATGTCACCATCATTTGTTTATATCAGGCAGATGAGACAGCCTTAACCCAGGCGGCACAACAGACGACAACAACACGAAGGGATTATGACGAGAGACTTGTGGAAAAAGATGTAAAATGAGAACAGACTGAGACACGTACACACACACACACACACACACACACACACACACACACACACACACACACACACACACACACACATATATCTGGATATACATACATTTTCCCCCAGCCGTATACATTTTACAACGTCCATTAGAGTTGTCAGCTTAATACGGTGCGACATGTGGCAAGGGGGAAGGGACCTCCTGTCACGAAGGGTAGAGGAGAGAATGAAGCTATAGCTGATGAGGGTGGTGGAGGAGGAGGAGGGGTCCGGTGTTAGCTGCTGGTGAAGAAGGAAGGTAATGGCGGTGTGAAGAGAGGTGGCCGAGAGCCGGGCTGGTATGGCTGGTTGTGATGAAGGGAGATCCAGATATTTCATTGTTTTGATGCTGGTGCAAAGTGATACATGATGTGGTGACACTGATGTCAGGTGTTGTGTGGTGATACTGGTGCAATTTACTCTGGGTGTTGTATGGTGATACGTGTGAAGAGAATAAAGACGCGAGGGGATACGAGAGATGTGTGGAGAAGCAGAGCTTCAAGTGATGAATTAATTCAGTTTCGTTGGTGAGGAAAAGTTCACCGATTTTTATTGTCTGGTGATGGTGTGGTGTTGGGGCGCTTCAGGACATGTTAGTCGGTGATGGAGATTCTGGGGAAGAGGATTTTCCCTAGAACGTTTTGTGTGGCAATCCTGACACAGATTAGGTGGAGGAATATGGTAACTGTGGTGCAGGAGGTTCCAAGGGTGTTGTATAATGGTTTAGATGCTGAAGTATGCTATAGACTCAATTTATGTATTCATCCTCCTATATACATAAGTATTGGAAAGAATCACAATTTAGCGCGTGATCAAGTACATTCCTTGGTCCTGGACAGTCACTTGCTTACCAAATGGCGTCCTAGCTACGTCTCTTCGTTGTATATCAAGTGACTTATATTTCTTTCTTGTATCTTCCCTGATGATGTAATTATTACACGAAAGTGCACTTGGGAGCTTATCGTGTTTCATTTCCCCGTGGACTCATTGGAATACATTAGCATGTCTTCATTCGTCTATCTGCCCCTCTAATTATAGGCTTGCTCGCACTTCCACATGGGTGGGTAAACGTACTTACATACAGCCCTCTCTTTGGACACGAAATCCTTTATATGGGGTATGTTTACTGAGTTTAGGTCCTTCGCTCCGTCCCCGCGGGCGAACTGGCTTGAAAAAAAAGGGCAGCGACGCCCTACTCTCTGAGGGATACTTCCTCCATCCCTCTGTTGCCTACCAGGAGCCGCTGGTGTTAATCTCACAGTTACTTGAGCCTACCGATGCTACTTTCACAGGTCGTGAGGACCCTCGGCTCTCTCTCTCTCTCTCTCTCTCTCTCTCTCCGATGACGACTTCTGTAGGATGCTAGACGTCTGTGTCTTTACACAGGAAAGATTACATAGTCTCGTGTCTCACTTTGAAAAGGAGCAGTGAATGGCACTTTCATTAAGTGGATATTTTCAAGGAAAGGAGAGAATCCAGTGGTGACATCTGTATTAAATACGTCTATCAATTTCGTTTATTTCATCCGTTTTGAGGTGATGGCCCAGCACACTAGATTCAAACATCACGTTTTCTCTGTTGTGATGTATTTGCATGTGGCTCAAGCGACAGAATTGTCCTTATCGAGATTCATTAATCGTTTTGCTCAGACAAGCTGTCATAAAGAAAACGCACTGGGGAAGTGATACGAACAATGACAGTACCTCCTCAGGTAGATAATGAGGTATAACGTACTTCGTATCATTACGAACCTTCATGGTTCACTCAGGAAACTCACCACAACGAACCGGTGAACCAGTGGTTCAGATGTCTCGAAAAAATATGAGAGGAAGACGAGATCCAAACAAGAGGCGTGAATGAGTTTCTTATGCCAGTTGTTGTGTCGACTATTTAACGTGCTCAGTCCTAAGGTGTCTCTATGTGTCGTCTAAGAAATACCTCGAAATCCTACTTCATGTTTTCAGAAGGAATCCTCACAGAGCGAATGTTCAGAAATGTTACAAGTACATCTCTTTATTTTCTCTGTACACTTACTCTGACGTCTGACACATTCTTGCTCAAGATTACGCGTCTGAATTGATCTTTTGCTGGATTGAAAATAAGATTTTCTCCTTTTCTTGATTTTCAAAAGACTTTTTTTTTTTTTTTTAAAAAGCCAAAGGATTTTCGAACGTAAGATAAGATTCGAGATCAAAGACTCTCTCTCAGAACTCCCATCAAGAAGTGTTACAAAATTCATATAAACATCTGAAAGAGACGATTAGATGAAACCGACACGGACACATATAGAGAAATTAATTTGTTTTCATCAGTTTTTCCATTACGCCAAGTGTCTCTCTCACATCTGCTGACGGTTTAACACTCTCGGTGTCAACACGGAAGGCAGGGGAGTACACCCAGGTGTACAGTGGGAAACAAGTGGTAAGGCGAGAAGTCCTGGACACACTGTGGAGTGTAGGGCTGGAATGGAGAGAAATGGAGCCAATATACAACACATACCTGCCTGATGTGTGGACTGGAAGAGAGTCGGTAGATCTTGAGAGTAAAATGCGAGTAAGAAACTGTGTGTAGAGGTTGACACCGAGTAAGTATATCCTGTAGAGAATGGTCCACATAACTCGTGTGTACACAGGTTCATCCTCCCGGCCAGGGTTACTTCACTCCCCTGAGTAAATAACACCAGAATCTTTTTTTCAAAGGGATTAAGACCCTCGCCCGGGAAAGGGGACGAAGGTTCACACACACACACACACACACACACACACACACACACACACAGAGGCTAGGGTGTGTGTATGTGTGTGTGAGTGTGTGTGTGTGTGTGTATGTGTTTGTGTGTGTGTGTGTGTGTGTGTGTGTGTGTGTGTTTGTTTGTGCACGCATACATACAAACACCCATGTGTAGACACACATGAGTCCCATCGTTACCAATGTCATATGATCAAGATTGTGTTCAGAGCCTCGCGTGTGTAGGAATGTTCAGTGTGAATTATGTAAGTTAGACCACGAGCCAGACGCCCCATGGAGCCCCTGTGTGTAACACCTCCTGTAGGTCGGTCGTCAGGGTGAGCTGTGTGGAGGAACACAAGGGCGGCCAGCGAGCCACATGTGCCACTGTGTAACACCTCCTGCAGGTCGGTCGTCAGGGTGAGCTGTGTGGAGGAACACAAGGGCGGCCAGCGAGCCACATGTGCCACTGTGTATCAGAGCTGGTGTTGTTTGTCCTTCGTTTGGGAGAATGTCTCCCCTTCTCGACCCGCATGAGCGTCCTGACACGTGAACACGTTTGCCCCACGGAATATGGAGAGAGAGAGAGAGAGAGAGAGAGAGAGAGAGAGAGAGAGAGAGAGAGAGAGAGAGAGAGAGAGAGAGAGAGACCAGGGACCTCCAGTGTCTCTTGAGTTTCCAACTGTGGGTAAAAACGGGACAACCAGGTTGGCATCGTGGACGAGGGTGTGTTGGAGTGACGCTCTTGGGAGTACTACACACACTCTCTCTCTCTCTCTCTCTCTCTCTCTCTCTCTCTCTCTCTCTCTCTCTCTCTCTCTCTCTCTCTCTCTCATCTTCTAGCTAGTTCCCTCCTCTTTTTTCTCTACCGTGAAGATATATGGAAATGTGTCACTAAGATGTGAACCTTACCTGGTTCTAGTCAGCTCGTATGTGGCGCACACGACACCTTGGGACTAGATGGACCAGCCTGCAGCAAGGTCAGAATACGGTGGAAAATATGGCTTCTGTGCAGACAAGAGGAGTGTTGACAGCTGCGGGAGGGAGCGGATGGTGTGTGGAGGTCGCTCCAGCGTAACTCCAGCCAGGGACAGGAAGGAAGGAGACGAAGGATCCGTAACAAACGGGATTTGAGATTCCCCAACGGAGTGGCTGATTCTGCTGTACGGTGCTCTGTTTTAACGTCATGTGGTGTGTTAGTTCAGGGCTGGAGACACGTTCACGCGAAGCAGCCCTGAGCGTGAACTTGACCCTTGCTGTCTTCAGTGTTTACATTCACTAGAGTAAACGTTATGATTCTCATGCATAGTTCTCTGTGAGGTTCTGCAGGGGTTAGATGGCGGAAGATCTGCAAGTGAAGGCCATTACCACTACCAACACACAACTACACTCACTGTCATCACCACCAAACCTACCACACCTCACCACTGCCACCTCCACCACCAACAATGCTACCACCGTCAACCCCACCATCACCACTTCTCTTCACCTCACCCCAACCCACCCAACACACACTATACCACCTCCACAACGGCCAACACACACTATACCACCTCCGCCACCGCCAACACACGTTCGAGTCGCAATGTAAACATATCATAGATCTCCAGTGGCACAGCAGTTTCTCCTGCTGACTGTATTACCTGCGGTAAATCATAGGACACGTCCCCTAACCTACGATTCATTGTTGTTCAGCCGTGTAGAACAGTAGAAGGGCAGGGTGGGGAGCGGGTGTTACTACCACGCGCCTTCAGAGAAAGGGGGTTCAAAGAGAACAGTTCTGTGATTATTTTTGTCGATGGAAAAACGTTCTTTCTATATATATATATATATATATATATATATATATATATATATATATATATATATATATATATATATATATATATTCACAAAAGCAGTATTTACGGAATCCGTTAGCTGACACAGCTTATTATATAAATTATGGATAACGTAATTTGTTTTTGGATATCATTGAAAGTTTCCAACTTTATGTAAATAGATTGAATTAAAAACTTAATGATAGAGCCCTTACGTATTTACCTCAGTATTCTGACTCTGCTAACTGCATGTTGCCTCATTTTAGTTGAACATTTTTAGTTCCCGTCGCTCTATTATGCGTTTTCAGCTCCTGTTACTTGTTTAAACGTTTTCATTTCCAGTTGCATATTGAAACATTTTCAGCTTTTCTTTCCCTGTTGAATAATTTCAGTTCCTATTGCTCATTGAAAAGTCCTCAGCCTCTATTACTTATCTGAAAGTTTTCAGTTTTTGTAGCTTATTGAAACTTCATCAGCTTGTATTGCTCAACTGAACACTGTCATCTCCTTTTGTTCAGTCGAACACCTTCAGCTCCACTGCTTCGTCCCCCCCCCCCCCCACCCACCCCACACCCATTTTCTTCCATACTTTCAAGAGCTCAGGGTATATCATTTCTTCTTCTCTAAGCTTCACAACACATGACAAGTGTTTTGCCATCCTTCACATCATCCTTTTCGTAACGCTTGCGCATCCTGCCAGCACTTCCAGCTGTTGGTATACACGCATGGCTCCGGAGGGGGTAGCTCGTCGGGGGAAAATTCAGGTCGTATTTCGTGCCATTTGATCAGCGCCAAGTAGTAAACTTCCGCAGGTGATGAGGAGAGGCGGGTTAGTTCGGAATGGTGAAGGGTGGAGGTGGGTAGGAATAGGGTAGATTATGGACTCTATATGGGTAGTCACAAGGATTGGGGAGATTGGTGAAGGGGGGGATGATGATAAGCAGGTGGGTGGAGATTGGAATAGGGTTTGAAAGCTGTTAGATGAGGGTTAGGGGACAAGCAGTGTAAGGATTGGAAGGTTAGGTAGTGGGTGAGAAGAGGGTTGAAAGGTGAAAAGATGAGGATTAGAGAGAATGCGTAGTAGATGAGGAGGTCGGATAGGTATGGAAGTGATGGATCAATAGGGACTTGGATCCAAGTGAACAGGTGAAGAATAGAAGGATAAGGATTAGAGGAGTTTCAGAGGAGACTTAAAAAAAAGTTTTCACTCACGACGGTGTAAACATGGGAGAGCTGGTGAACAGAAAGGATGAAGGGAACAGAAGCCAGGAGGAGTGGAGGGGGTGGAGATATGAGGAGAGAGAGAGAGAGAGAGAGAGAGAGAGAGAGAGAGAGAGAGAGAGAGAGAGAGAGAGAGAGAGAGAGTCCCAGCTGTTAGTAGGTTGATGGAAGTGCACACGTACTGAATTACCATTTACATAATGAGGATTCGCCATTTTTTTGGGGGGGTGAGCTCTGGATCCCAGTGGAAACTAGGTTTGGAACCCATTGTACGAAGGACTGAACACGCGGCGCCGGAGAGGGTTTGTTTAAATATCCGACATCGAGAATCCTTTTGTATTTGGTTCTGAAACTTTGCTGAGTCTTAGGGAAAATAGGTCCCGTTCAGAGCTGACATAAACTAGATGAATTACAAAGATTTATTTTAAGAATTTGAATGTGTTTCATTAATTTACATTTGCACAGATGTTATAATTTCTTTTTTAAACTTAGCTCATTTGAGGTAGTGAGGTTAACTTGTTTCTACGCTACAGGGTAGGTGCGAATCGCGTATTGGGTTTACTCGATCTCTGTGTCATATCAATGTAATCTAAGATTCCACATCACTACCTGTGATTCACGACGTCCTGTGTTCCACCTCCGTGTAGATCGAGCGGTCTCACAGTCAACCATGCTGTTCATCCTCCCTCTGTGGAGATGGTCGATAAATAAGTCCCTGAGTTTCTTGGAGCTTGACGCATGTACTCATAATCGGATTTACTCATAATGACAATACTCCATGCTTATTATATATATATACTTTTTTTTTTACGGAATCCTATTAAAGAACTGGCGAGTGAATCTTTGGTCGAAGCAAAAGGGCAACAATAAATACATATATGTATATATATATATATATATATATATATATATATATATATATATATATATATATATATATATATATATTACTGCGATTTCATAAATGACTTCAATGTTTTCCATATTAGTTCTTTTGTTTTGCACTAGCAACAGATCATCTGATGTTTTATATCCACATATCCATAAGCACATATGCTACCTGCATGTCTCCCTACCTTACATGTCACTTGCACATATACCAACCATACGACACCAAACCTGTCATGTCACTTCTCCTCATATCACCAGTCGACACTCTACCTCACACCTCACAGCTACATACAGCCACTCATATGTAACAGCCTTACATGTCACTTCTACATATAGCGGCTACTTACACCCGTATGTGGTACAGGAATTCAGCCCCTCATCTCCATCCGTGCCTGCCACGGAGGCAAACACACACAAAACCATTTCACAAAACAAAAGCAAAACGAACATTACACACCCCAGTAACGTCTACCAATGTTGTGTCATCTATGCATTGTCATTTCAGCCGAGTTTCGTTATTTTGTTCCTTTCATCCATAAATTGATAACAGAACATCATCATCAACAACAACAACAACAACAACAACAACAACGACAGCTCTATCATGAAAAAGTCGTTAAGTTCGCCATCGACGAACACCATTGTCGCAGTCTTTGAAGTAAGGAAGATTGAATATCGGGGAATATCGGACATAAAGGGAAAACGGCTGGAGGGAATTGATGGGGAAGGAGCAACCGACTCGATAAGTGTGGGGAGGAGAGATAAAGATAAGGTTAATGAAGGTAATTAAGACAGAAAGTTTCAGGTGCAGCTGATAGGAAACGCTAGATACTTTTTGAGGTTTGTGTGTGTGTGTGTGTGTGCGTGTGTGTTTGTGTGTGTGTGTGTGTGTGTGTGTGTGTGTGTGTGTGTGTGTGTATTCTCTGAGGGACGGTGTCGGATTTCCTCTGGTGGTCCAAGACATTCAGTCCATTCGTCCACCTCTTCTGTCCACAGCAAATATAAAAACTCGGTTATGACCATTTTCTTTTCAACCCATGTTGCCTTTCCTTTCCCTGGTCCTTCATTTTCAAGTAACAATCCATTGTTGTCTTGATTATGTTTTCCAATGTCCTACAACCTATACTCATCAGATATATTACTCTGTAGCTAAATCTAATTTCTCGATCTCCAGCCTTAAAAATATCCACAATAGTTCCCTTCCTTTCCTTCGGCACTACGCCATCCTCCTGCATTTGAACATCTTTTCAAAGGCCTGTCAAGTGTTTCTGCAAACTCCTCTTTGAGTAAGTATAGAGAAACTTCATCAAGCCATGCGTCTTACTTGCATCAAGACCCTGTAATAGCTGACATAATGTCTTTTTCTAAGAGCTTCAGTCCTTTCCAAATCCGCCTCCTCATTCCATCTCATTAGCGATGGGACGCAGTGTCCATCCCCATAATTACGCTTTGGAACCTATTCTTCAGATCCTCATATATTTTCTACTCTTCTTTATAAACAAGTTTCTTCAGAATCCCTCAGCCTGATTAGCTGCTCCTTAACAGACAGTGTACTCTTATTCTCTGCAAAAGCTTCGTATATTTACTTTCATTTTCATTTGTGATTCTATCGAAAGCGTCTCAGTTTGCCTTCCCGTATCTTATCTTGCTCATTTCTCGGTCTCTTATATCTCTCAGGTCCTGACTTTACAGACAATTACTTCTTCAAGATTCATCCCATGTTCTTTAGCTTTCATCATCTTCCATCATCTCTCTCATGTCTGACCCTGTATCTCTTCTCATACTAATCTTACATCCATACTACCCGCTCACTACGTGATCTACAAACATTGTGGCTATGAAATTCTATTTCCCAAGTGATATTCCTGTTGATAACAATGTTTAGTCCTACACACTTACTCCATCAGTATCCCCTCTTTAAGTCTGGTTGCTTTTCTGATCTTTTTGTGGCCCCACTGACCATACAGCCACAACATTACCACAGTTCCCCACTGGGTTAAAACATCGGAGGTTTTCTAGTTCCTTGTTGTTGTTGTGTGTAAAAAGAGGATCTGATACTTTATGGCTATAAGCTCCTTTTGACTCAAGTCTCCTCACTGGCATGTTAATTTCCATGACGTTCTCTCTTCATATCTATCTATCTATCTATCTATCTATCTATCTATCTATCTATCTATCTATATCTATCTATCTATATATATATATATATATATATATATATATATATATATATATATATATATATATATATATATATCCAAGTGTTTCGTGTCAAATTTTTAAGAGTATAATTGAAACCTTTATAATAGGGACGTTGTCATGTGTTTTATTTGTGTTGTTTCAGTCATTATCTCAGTTTCCTGCAGCAACGTGATTTTTCCTTCATTATTTTCATTCAGTATTATCCTGGTTGATTAAGCCTTTGAAGTATTATGAATCTTTCTGACTATGACGAAAGTTTTTCGATTGTTACTTTTTTCCATGATGTATTATTCATAATTCCATGATGTATTATTCATACGAACCAACCATTAGCATTTCCCCTCCTCTGGTCTCCTATCTCTTCACCCCTGACGTCATAGTATCTCTCAGGATAAGATTTAACTTGATGGTTGGTGTTGTAAAGTCTTGCTCCAACACTGTCTGGTTTGGTTTCCCATTATTCAGTTTGTTAAATTTACTACAGCTCTGTTATCTCATTCACCAATAATCCATCAGCCTTCCACTGCACCACACCACACCACACCACACCACACCTCACCACACCTCACCTCACCTCACCTCACCTCACCTCACCTCACCTCACCTCACCTCACTACACCACACCTCACCTCACCTCACCTCACCTCACCTCACCTCACCTCACCTCACCTCACTACACTACACTACACTACACTACACTACACTACACTACACCACACTGCTCAGTAGATCTGACCTGTCTGTTCCACATTATCCCCAGAGTCCCCTCGTGTCGCATCCATCTCCCTCTGGTCTGTCTCTTCTGATGAAAATCCTGTGTTAAAATCGTGCCAGAAGCCCAGTTTCTTAGCCATCCTTACCCTGACCACTCAGCCACGCTCCGGTTTGGATGGAATCTTGACCAGTTTTTCCGCTTTTATTCTGTCTGTAGTTTCGTTTTTGTTTGGTTCTTTAATCTCTGAAATTGACTCAGCCATCTCTGTAGACTGTAGGAAATTTCTTATCTTAATATCCTCCTTTTCTATTTAGTGTGTGTGTGTGTGGTTTACGTATACATGCGTATATGTGTCTGTATGTATATTTGTGTGTGTGAGTGTGCAGTTTATATATATCTTTTGAGTGTATTTCTGTGTGTTTTTGAAAATATAAAGGTGTATTTTGTTAGATGAAAAGAACAGAATAACGTTGCACAGTTCATCATAAAACCGACGACATCATATTTTGCGCCCACCGACGTCTGTCAATTGATGTCTCTGCCGTTGGCCTAGAATTCTAAATCCATGGCACAGATTTTCTGTCATCCACGCAGCACACAGTATTGTGCCTTTAATCAACCCCGCACATTCCCTAATTGTGATGGATCGCAGTAGATTTAGCCTACGGCAACGCGGGCATAAATCACCCAAGAAAAACTCGTTAGTACATTGATCTGTTCCAAGAATCTCCATGAGAGAGTTATGACATGAGAGGGGTCTGAAGTGCCCTCCTTTCCGGCGAGGCGAGCATTTCTTGCTCACGTTGGAGGATACGTTTCTCTGAAGCCCGTGTCTGCAATTGAAAAATGATAACTTTGTTACTTTTTTTTCTCTCTCTCTGCGTAGTTGATATGTGTGATTTCATGACGTCGAGGTTGCGGTGCTGGAGGTTGGGTTTGCGTGCAGTGTGAGGGCGGTGTGCTCACTCAGGGGGTCAGTACAAACACTCACGCCAATTTAGGTCACTCAGGGGACAAAACAGGCGGGTATAATCTTTCAGGGTTCAACACGACAGTCACGCCAGCCATGGACGTGGCAACTCATTGAACTTGTTAGTGCTGGCTGTGGCATCTCCCTAAGACCAGAACATCTGACTGATTCATTTTAACATAGCCCGAAGGCAAATGGTTATGTCATCTGACCAAGTCCACAGTAGCTGGCTATTTCATCTAGTTGAGGCCTTAAAGGCATCTGGCTTTGGCATCTCACCGAGTCTAGAGCAGCTGCCTGCGGCGTCTCTACGATCCCCATAGCTGGTGATATATCACAGTGACGAATGAGGTACTTGCTTAATGGATCTTGGGAAAGGGAAGAAAAGATTGTTGCCCTTAAAGATTTTCTCCTCCATCCTCGTTCGTCTTCCCAGTGTGGTAGCCGAGGGTGAACAAGACAGCGATCGTGGATGAGGTTACGTTCTGTGAAGTTCCAGTCACATAAACCTAAGACCTGTTTCAAGCTGGATGATCTCAGATCCACTCTTCCGAGTTTGGTTTGAACGGGACTCGAATCTGCAACTTTGAGGACAGTGATCGAAAACTCTCTCTGCTCGACTTCCTCATCATCATTAATCATTTCTAAACGGAACTACATTCAGTTTCTCCGTGATATAGATAAAATAAGAAATGAAATGAATGGGTGAAATATCCTGGGTCCATTGTTGTAACTAACAAAACAGCACTGAGGGAAAGTTTCCCTCAGCAGTAGGGGTGGACGTGACTTCGCTGGGAGAGCGGCTGAGAGAGAGCTGTAACACGTCCTGGTCAGCTTCTTTACAGCGTTGTTCATTCTTGCGAAGCAGCGAGATGACACACCCCGGATGCCATGTTTACTGTGGCCCTGGGCACGCTGGAGAGAGCCAGATCCAGTTTATCTCAACAAGAAGACAGGAGGACATGGACCTGGAATCACCATTGCTTCCTGGAGAATTTCGCTCGCGTCATTTTCCAGCTGCTTAGTTTAATGTATAGAGTCGTCTGGAAGATCGGGGCTCCGGAAGCTCACTGGAAACGAATCCTCTCGACACACACATCACAGCTCCGGGAAAGTGGTCGCTACATTTTCTTGAGACGAGCGTGAGGGGCTACTGTGTCCAGATGGATGCATGCTCTGACGACCTGAGCAACAGCCAAGAGTTCCCCCAAGAAATGGTTCTTGCTTTAGTGATACGAGGGTAACAGTGTTCTCTTCCAGATTTCGACATCTTTATCTTGTTTCCTTAGATTCTTCTACGAATGACTCCCTTCAGATAAGGTACACAGTGAGAGTAGGTGACACCTTGTATTTCACTCTTTTGAGCACGACGATACGACCATTGAGCACGACTCTTAAACAATGTAGAACGAATTTTTTTTTTTTTGTTCCTCTATTTGCATATCGCATTTACTCGTATAACTCTCCCTGACAACGTAGAGACTGAATGAGACATTGTAAGGGAAACTTATATCTGGCATGTTGCTTGCTCAGGTAAGCTGTGAGCAAGCACGATAAACACACAGTGCGTGGCTGCTTGCAAGGAATGCTTGGTCCTTGGTGGACAACGCAGTACGCGGACGGTAACTGGTTAGCAAACACCGCCGACATTTCCATGGTTATCAGGGAGTGTGTCTGAGGGAGTGTGTCTGACATATAAAAATACGGGTTTATGGTTTATTGTCTCTATAAAAGAATATAGCATACTAAATTCTGCGAGGCGACTGTTAATGGTGGAGACGGAGGTAGAGAGTTATCGCGGTGCTACTGCGAACGTTGTACGGCTGAAAAGTTAGAGGGAGTATTGCACGGTGAGAGAGAGAGAGAGAGAGAGAGAGAGAGAGAGAGAGAGAGAGAGAGAGAGAGAGAGAGAGAGAGAGAGAGAAGAGAGAGAGAGAGAGAATGTGGTGATTCTTCCTCATGATACGAAAGTGATGGAGGGCTAATTCTTGTGTTGATAACTCTTAACATTGCCACTATTGCATATGTGTTCTTTCCTGAGACTCAGTTGTGAGTTTTGAGGAGCAACAGGTTTTGAACTACACTCACACACAGTTCTGGGAGATGGGAAGAACGAACTTAACGTGAGACATGAATGAGAAAGCGTTTCACCCTAGCGTTGGCCTTGTCCTTTAAAGAATAGAATTTAGAATATTTGAGAATTTCCTGAGCCTCTCCTAGATCAGAGTTATTCACATTACAAAGCAAGTAATGATGTACGATGATCTGGAAGGGCGGGAAAGAAAGAGAACCGACTCTGAAAGACGTTCCATCCATGTAAACACCCAATTTAACCAAGATCTTTCGCCCAGGGTAACGCGTCTCTTTCGGAAATGGAATTCCCAGAGACAGAAGTTAGTCTGGGCGAAGATGGACAGAGTTCTCTTCCAGTCTTCTGTTTTCCTTGTAGTTCCCAGGTCAGTCTTATACAACGTAGCTGTAGCAGCAGCAGCAGCCGAGGCTCATCGTCCCGGGGGTACACTCCTGTAGAAACGATGCTCTTCCAAGTCCATCTGTCTTTCCTTGCTCTTATGACTCGATCTTTTCCTACACGTCACTGGCATCACCTCAGGAAGGGATATATATTTTTTTTTTCCAAAGGAAGGAACAGAGAAGGGGGCTGGATGAGGATGTTTCCTCAGAGGCCCAGTCCTCTGTCCTTAACGCTACCTCGCTGACGCGGGAAATGGCGAATAGTATGAAAGAAAGAAAAAGAATATATATATATATATATATATATATATATATATATATATATATATATATATATATATATATATATATATATATATATATATATAATTCTCTCTAGGTGAAAGAGTAACTTCCAGAAACGTAGAAGAATAATTCGGAACTGATAATTGTTTTTTGTGGCAGAAAATGGATTGTTGGCCACAGGGAGATTCGCTGATATTGGCAGTTGTTAAGGAAAGTGTTTTTGTCATTTCTCTTAAGTTTTCAAATATCTCTTCTGCCACAGCACACGCGCTAGAATATCGGAAGTAGAGGAGTGATGGTAAGATCCGATGTGTATTGAACTTGGTAAGTTTCGAGAGGTACAAAGTGTGAAAGAGTGTAGATTCTTGCGCCGATTGCTGTCTCTATCTCCTCGGGTGGCGGAGAACCAACCAACCAAACCCCCCCTACTGTTTCCTCCTACGCAGCAACAAACGCTATGATGAGGGAGTTCCTTACGTCCTTGTCTCTCATACGCACAAAAACTCCCTCACGAAATCCCAAACATCTACTACAAGGTCTCCCAGTTCTCGTTTTCTCCTCTTACCTCACCCCTTTTGTCCATCTCCCCTCGGCCTTGCCTCTCCTCGCCTCACCAACCTTTCTCCACTTGAAAACTTCCTCTCAGCCCCTCCATCATATCAATTCCTCAAGATATAACCCTCTGGACGATATATTCCACACTCTACGCGATATATCTCGCGCCCCATACGATATACCGGTATGCTAAGCGATATTTGATCACTTGGATTGAGGTGTTCCAACCCTCCTCGCTCCATAGATTTTTCTCAGGCATTTAATTTCCTAAACATTCATACCGTACTTCCACACACACACACACACACACACACAAAGGTCCGCGCCTCGCGTCCATACAACTCCGTCGGTTCAACTCGAGGATCAAACACACCCACCCTCGCCCACATAAACTGTGGCCTGTTTTTCCACACACTCCACAGTCCACCCAGGACACCCAGCTTCCTCGCCCACCCTATGGCTTACTTCAGCTCCCATGGTTCGTTACATCCGCTGTAATGTCCGCCCCAAGGTATAAGGGCTGGGACAAGAGAGTATCGGCAAATTTCAGGGAGAATAAGAAAATGTTTCGGAAAGAGTTGAATAGTATGGGGAGATCAAGAGAACAAATGGAAGCATCAGTGAAGGGTGCAGATGGAAAAATGATAACAGGCAAAGACGAGGTTAAGAGGAGGTGGAGTGAGTGTTTTGAAGGACCGTTGAATATGTTAGCTGATAGGGTGGCGGATGTAGGATGTTTGGGACGTGGGGATACGCAAGATGACAGAGCTATGGCAAGTGGTTTGGCGAGAAAAGAGGAGGTGGTAAAAGCCTTGTGTAAGGAGAACTCTGGCAAAATTGCAGGAGTGGATGGGATTGCAGTTGAAGTTCTCAAGAAAGGGAATGACTTGTTGATTCGTTTGATATTTCATTGTATGTACGGTTCCCAATGAAGTGCCCGAGGATTGGCGGAATGCCTGTGGAATGTCATTATATAAAAGTCATTGGGTTGAAAAGTTAATGTTTTCGAAATAGACGTGGTTTAGTTTGTTGATTGTACTTGTTGAGTTACATGGGAGAATGGTGACTGAGAGGGTCGTTTCATGCGCAGAACATTAGAATAGGGAGGAACATTACGGCCTCAGGAGTGGTATAGGATATGTGGACACGGTTTTTGCTTTGAAGAATCTGCGTGAGAAGAAACTAGAGAAAGAAATGGATTTGTATGAGGCTTTCATTCCCTGTAGAAAGCGTATGGAAGCGTTGATGTAGATGAACTGTGAATGGTTCGATGAATATATGGCATGGAAGGAAAGCTATTATAAACACTGAGAAATTTCTGTCGAAAGAGTAAGGCATGTGTGAGAGTGGGAAAAGAGAAGGATGCGTCATTCGAAGTGAAGATTGATCTGCAGGTGTCTGGCTGTTTAATCTGCTTATGGGTTGGGTTGTGAGGGAGGTAAATGGGAGGATTTTGGGGAGATGGGCGGGTCTGAAAATGTGTTGGGTATGGAGAGGTGCGCGGAAGGGGAAGAGTCAGTTTCTCCGAGAAGCAGACTAGAGTGTCGGAAAAGAGAAAATTTGATATGAATAAAATCAAGGTTGAAATTTATATATGTATATATATATATATATATATATATATATATATATATATATATATATATATATATATATATATATATATATTTTTTTTTTTTTTTTCTTTTTTTTTTTTACTATTCGCTATTTCCCGCGATAGCGAGGTAGCGTTAAGAACAGAGGACTGGGCCTTTGAGGGAATATCCTCACCTGGACCTCTTCTCTGTTCCTTCTTTTGGAAAATTAAAAAAAAAAAAAAAAAAAAAACTAGAGGGGAGGATTTCCAGCCCTCCGCTCCCTTCCCTTTTAGTCGCCTTCTACGACACGCAGGGAATACGTGGGAAGTATATATATATATATTCTTCCATTATTCTTATGATTTTCCCTCTATCATTCCTCAGTTTATCATTGTTTCTGTTCATCCACATGCTCATATGTTTATCTCTGATGTGTTAATTTTAATCAAATTCACTTTCTTATGTATTCATCTATTCATATGAGTCTGTTTCCCTATTTACAGTTCTGCTTATCTCTCCATCTTGAGGCATTTGTCTTCAACAGTCTCTGTGTCTATCTGTCTGTTTCTCTATGTTTCTGATCAACTTTGTGTTTTCAAGTTTATAATCTTCTGTTTTCCTTTTAGTATTTCATTTACAGGATTTTCATTATTCACCGTGACTATCTCTTATCCCTCCTCCCTTCTGCTCTAGCCACCAGCCACAGTGAACCTCCTGGCCTCCTCTATCCACCAGCCCCCAGATATTCCTCATCCTCACCCGTCCAGCAGGCCTCAGGAACCCCCTTCTTCCCACCCGTCCAACGAACCCGCCGATGCCAAATCTGTCAGGAAGCCCCCGAGTCTACGTTTTCGGTATGTTACCCTTGTATTCGCGTCCTTCCATCTATACGTCAGAGGAAGGATGGCTGGGCCGGAAAATTATGCAGCCTATTCTACCCTTCCCTCCTAGCCATTTATCTTCGCTACTGAGTTCTGAAATAAACCCAGAATTCTTAAGAAAAAAAAAAGATGCTGCTCTTGTCAGGCATTTTTTTTGTATGTATTTTCTCTTCTACACAAGTGGATGCTCCTTTCCTTTTTTTACTGCTACGTTCTCGGGAAAATATATGACCCACGTAAAATTTACGTGGACTTTGCGTCTTGGGTGTGTGTGTGTGTGTGTGTGTGTGTGTGTGTGTGTGTGAGGAACTCCACCTCAGCGTGCAGTGTCAGGGTGCGGATCATCCATCGTCCCGTTCATGAAGTCTCTTACTCCAGCCAGACGTCTGGGTAATTGGGGATCCTCTCCCAACTCCTGTAACATTCCTCCTCACAGGCTTCAGCCGTCACACACACACACACACACACACACACACACACACACACACACACACACACACACACACACACACACACACACACACACACATTCACAGTGTCTCCACCACCACTGCAGGTAATCGTACCCCAACACTCACGCCTCCACTACAGTACCCGTACATGCCACTACATCACCAGTACACGTGGTTTCTCCCCACAATATCCCTAGATTTAAATCATTACTGGAACACCGTTATATCCAGGGTTTACGTAACAGCTTTACAGTCACTCCCGTTACCACTGCCCCGTTTTCTACAAACACGTGTATATCCTCTCCCTCCTGCTACAATACCTCCTACCCTCTACATCATCCATACAGCCAGTCTGTTCCTGCAACACATCCCTGAACCCACTTCTCTACAGCATCCTTTCTCTCGTCGCCCCCTGCAACACACGTGCCACTTCACTCCTCTACAAGAGCACTCCACCATACACTTTACCACTAGGACGCTCAAAAGCCGGCTCTCTCTCTCTCTCTCTCTCTCTCTCTCTCTCTCTCTCTCTCTCTCTCTCTCGTGTGTGTGCGTGTGTGTGTGTGTGTGTGTGTGTGTGTGTGTGTGTGTGTGTGTGTGTGTGTGTAACATATGTCCAGTTTGTACAGTATGGTGTGAGGGAGTCTTACAGTCGTGGGGCCCCCCATCTCTTGGACTACTTTGTCTACCGTCGTACAACTTTTTGACCTGGACACAATTGACGTTTACAGTTTTTTAGCGTATGCCAGGTATCGACCAGTGTGGCATACTGTAAAAAGCATTATTTTTTTCCTCCCTCTTCTAACAAGTTCCTTGCTCAGTTTCTTCATATGGCCTCTAGTTCCTCTCTCTATCTACATCTTTCGATAAACTGCTCACTGTCGACATCGTCAGAAAGGAACATAATGGTTGTAATTAAGTCATCCTTACGTTTCTGTCTCATGTGTGTGTGCGTGAGGGTGCGTACGTGTGTGTGTGTGTGTGTGTGTGTGTGTGTGTGTGTGTGTGAAGATAGTTTTCGATTACAATTCATCAAGGGAACAAATGGGTCATTCCGTCTCCCAGGTAAGCGCACCTGAGGCCGCCGATTTTCGCAATTTCTCGAGCGATCTGATTGCATTTTGCCGCTCTCCCGACGCCTGCAGAGCCACAGAGATGGGTACAGCTCCTGATTGGGGGGCGCCTCCGACCACAGGAACCTGGTGGTGGAAATTCTATATTGAGTGAGCATCTTCCATGGATACCTTTTATCATTTGTAATCAGTCTTATCTGGTTCTTATCATTATTTCTAGGAGTCTCCCCAGCAGGTGCTCTGGGTAGCTGTTGATTTCTCCAACTCTGTAGTACGTGGATCTTGACTTTTCTTTCGCTCCCAGTGAATCCTGAGCCAATTTTCGTACCGGAATGGTATTTTCAAATGGTGTTTTCCTTTTCATCCCAAGAGTACGTGATTAAGAATACCTGCAGATCATACAGGTGATTAATAATATTTCGCCGGTACTGACAAGGTGTTGAGCTTACGCCGTATCAGCTGGCGACGAGCGATAATCATCAGTGATTCTAACTCGTCCAATAAACATAGGGAAAAGAAAGAGATCATCGTTAGTTAATTGGTCCTCATTTATCAAATTTCTCAAATGATTTCTCTTCTCTCTCTACGTAGTCTGAATATTCTTTCCATCAGCCTAACATAACCTAACCTAACTTAACCTAACCTAACCTAACCTAACCTAACCTAACCTAACCTGACTTACCCTCCCGTCAATTTCTCCTTAGCGGAAGCATTCTGGAAGGTGTTGTAGTTTAGAAAGTAAAATGTGAAGGTAGGTTTTTAGGTCTGGGATGTAGAGTTATTGTGAATCCAAAGAAAGCGTTGCTCGTAACGTACCATATATCATCTGTATCTGTAATGGGTCACGATTCTGACCTCTTGTTATCAGCGGTTGTTCTTCGGTAATGGGGTCACATGTAGTTATGTCTGATGTGGAACGCGTGTAGCCTTACGATATTATGGTGCTTGAGAGAGTATGTTATACAGTTCCCTCCATGATATGTTATCAATGTTCGTCCTTGCACTAAGTATATCAAGATATACATCACTGAGTATTCCTTCTTATCTTGACAACAGAAGATGGTATTAATTACAAAGGGTTAATTTATCAGAGAGAATAAATGAGAAATCTTTAGGCTAAATTAGTACTGTAAAGCTGGACCTTTTAAGATTGACTAATGTGTAAATCTACGATGTTTATGGCATGTGGTTTTGTTCAGCTTAGAGTAAACCTTCTTGGGTTATACTTGGTGTAGCTCGTGCCACTTGTCTGCTTTGCTGATGGCTGGCTCACTCAGGAGGCTTGTAAACCAGCCTGGCTGAGGCCACGAATTGCAGGGTGAACCCTGGCCACAGAAGGACCCACACCTCCCGTACCTCTCTGGGAAGTTACGACTCTAGAACATGACGGTACGATTCGTGAGCACGAAGGTACGACCCTTGGGCACGACGGTACGACCCTTGACACGAAGGTACGACCCTTGAGCACGACGGTACGACCCTTGACACGAAGGTACGACCCTTGAGCACGACGGTACGACCCTTGACACGAAGGTACGACCCTTGGGTATGACATCAGCTCAAAGGCTCAGCCACCATGCCCAAGAATCTTACTGTCATATGCCTACTTGTTGAATTCTTAGTTGTATTGACGTAATGTTCACTTTTAACTTAAAACGTCATCTGTTGTCAGTGTTAAGTTCACAGAATCTTTAGAAAGGAAATCTCCCTCACTTTTAACCGAAAACTATTGTATGTGGAATTAAAAAGAACTATAAACACCATCATGTTCACTACCGAGGGAGACCGACGCCACCGAACACAATTTACATATACCTGTGTTGGAGTGTGACCCGCCTGGGTCACTGGTCAGATCATTAGCTGCCAGGGTGGTACAGGGAACTCACCGAGAATGTCCCTGAGGAAGCGGTGAGAAATGCTCTGCCGTTCAATGGTTTCCTGTACTACAGAGGATAAAGAGATGGAAGAAATGAAGCCAAATTGTTTGGTGTTTAATGCACGTAAACCATCGCATTATCTACCGATGATAACAATGGGAATGCCGAAATTGGAGAGCCAATAGGCCAGAATTTTTCATACTGCACTGATGAATAATCTAATCATAAAGAAGTATTTTTCCCAGGAAAGAATTTATCTTATTCTTTCTTTATGAAGAGCATTTTCCCCTATCTCCCGCTCCTCTGCCCAAGCCACTATCATCATGAACAACTGTTCTCGTACCTGGAGTAAATGGTTTCCCTCTCCCACTGCTGGAATAACCCCGGAAGATGCATTTCGCAAGCCATTCAGAGAAGAGTTTCCGATTATTTTACATGTATTGTGTGTTTTGTAAATGTTAGCGAAAACGAGAACAAAAGTAAACTCATTACTGTCTAATTACGGTAACCTTACCTTCCAGAAGATGTACTGTAGAGTGCTCTCATTATCTTGGTTTACGCCTGGGTGTATTGTATGCTGTAAACCCATGGTCATTACGTTAGTCTACTCCTTGTGTTCAAAGTATCCTGTATACACATGCTCACAACCCTAGTCTGTGTTTGAAATATGCTGTATACCCATAGCCACTACTTTAGTCTACCCCCGGATGTAGTAAAACGTGAGGTACACCCGCGGCTACTATTAGTATACCTCCTCGTAGGTATACCAGTATATACCAGTAAACACATAAAGTCTCCTTATTGTTAATTACTCGCCGACAGGGATCACCTGTGAATCATGGCTTGTTCAGTCTAGTAGGATTGACCCTTAAAAATTCTATGAATGGTGCTGATATTAGCCTCAAAAAACAGTGATATTTTTATGAAATATCAGAAGACTATAAACTGGGAACAGAGACTGGTATACGTAGAAGAATCAGGAAGTTTGTATAAGGCCAGAGCAACACCGTATTCACTCTGTCAAAACATTAGTTTTTAATTTTAGCGTACACGAAATCACAGATATTTTCCTCCTAGGTTTAATTAAACCTGTCTGACATAAGACGAATTTGATGAGCATTACGTGGTATCCGTCATACACCAGTGATGGTCTTCGTAAAGGCTCAATTAAAATGACACAGAGTCTGTTCAGTTGGTTTTCTCAATGGTGTGTCAGTCGTCAAGTTTTGGTCATGGTCTGTTATACTAGTAAGAACTCTTGATGGAGTGGCCAGTATAGAGAAATCTTTAATTAAAACTCTCTGCGCCGAAAGCCAGAGCAAGTCTATAACCCAGATATAAATTTTTATCTGATAATCTAAAGGCAATTTGAAGCACGAGATCTTTTATATGGCGGTGGAGTCGAAGAGTTCGAACCTCGAACCTGAAACATTTCGAAACGTGTGTTGGTCTTTCTCCGAGTCTAAAGGGGTTGTTGTTCATCCATCTTGCCGGCCTGGGACCAGCCGCACGGGTGACGCTCACCCTTCAGATGCTGTTATTGTGGGGCACTGAAGGGAATGATTAATAGCGAGTGGAGGGAGGAGAGGTGGGTCACCAGGCGCGGGGCTCACACTGAACATTTTGTCCAACAAGACCCAGTGAGGGGAGCTTGAGCTGTCGCTTCCTTCCTCGGACACCCGATGATGGATGTGCAAGACTCCAGGATCCACCCACAGTTTACATACTCTGCTGGGTGAGTGATGGTCCGGTTGACTGTCGTTATAGAGAAGGTATTTTGTATAATGATGGATCGTCGGGTACTCTTGCATGGCCAAGGAAAAAAAGAAGGAAGGAAAATATCTCTTTTCTTTTTTGAGAAAGATAATGATTGACTCGGATAGTTATGCAGTAGATCAGAGCAGGGACGGAGAGATGTTTGGTATCTCTGATGAGAGAATTTCTCTTACATAACCTTGAGATACTATGAAACTATCTGTAATATTTAAGTATTAAGTTGTCGTTTAGTTGTTGATAATTACTGTGTGGGCGAAGAATGACGTTATTCCTACAGTTAATGATACAACATAATGTTCTGCCTTATATATATATATATATATATATATATATATATATATATATATATATATATATATATATATATATATATATATATATATATATATATAATGCAGAGCAAGAGTTATATCCTTTAATTATATGTACATTTTTAACCAATTTAGGAATAGTTTATCATGTCATAGGTTACGTAAAGCAGTTAAATAAAAACCTGACAACTTAAGATCTCATTTTAGCTGCCTTAATGATCTGAGGTCGTAACGTGGGGCAGGTACAGAGGCGGGGGAGGAGAAGGACGAAGGAAGTAATGAGCGGAGAATCGAGGGGTTGATAAACGAGGTTAGGTGTGTAGGAGCGAGTGAGGAAGACTGAGGAATATAAAAGAATGCGAACGCTAGCAAATGAGGAGGAGGAGGAGGAGGGAGAAAGGATTTTGAGAAGGAAGGATAAAATGAGGAACATGAGACATTTATTGCTATTACACATTTACAACATTTAGCTCTGTGAAAGTAGAGTATTGGACAATGTGACGTAATGCGGAATAGATTACATCGGAGGAGATTCGTGGTAGTAGACAGCATCAGAGGACTACGTCAGCCCATATTGCATTTTTCTGTTGGAAGTTCCTACAAGGTCAGCCTATATTACTCGCCCACCAAGGCACGAGTGTGTGTGTGTGTGTGTTTGTGTGTTAACGATGATTAAATTCAAGGCGCTATCGTGAAAGGCCTGGCTTGTCCCTGCTTCTTAAAATTATTGTATCACTACCTTTGATATTAACGTATTCAGTTTAATCACTGAAATTCAGAGTGTATCTGACCTTCATATACCAACTCTGCGGTTTAGATGGAAAAAAGGAAGCGAAAAAAATCATTCACTGTGGAGGGTCAGATGTTTGTTGCTTCTGTGCTAAACTTGGAGAGTCGCGCCCTTGCTAATTACGAAAAACGTTTTCCATACTTTCGTGACGCAATGTTACGGTGTATTGTGCTTGATCCAATGAGTCTCTTGCGCCTCATTCTTACACAAAAGTGATCACCTTTCTCCTGCCCTGGTCCTCTGATAACGTTGTCTTGTCAGTAAACGTTTAATTTGATATTATGTTGCGTGAGATAACGTTTTCAGATGGTCTGTCTACAGTTCTCACAGGTGGAGAACGTTTGCGGCCAAGATGCGCCCTAAAGAAAAATTTGTTGATCAGATTGTAACACTAGAATTATACGTGGAGTGAGACACGGTGGTAAGTAAGGAATGTGGTGAGTTAGAAGACAGATAGCACAATATACTGAGCCAAAAAAAAAGGCATATTAGGGTGTTGTGAAGGGCTAGATTATACGTCTTGGTTAAACAAGATAGATTACGCGTGTCGAGATACCAGCCAGATTATAATATGAGACACGTCTTAAAGCAGGTTATTATTAGGGATGAGACTCAGGGTAGATTACATTTACGGTGATTATAAAGGGTGACATGGGATACCACTGTGATCAGCGAAGCAGCTCCGTTCATTCATAAGGTGTGAGACGAATGATTACTGCCACTGAGGGAATGGGATCAGCATTTGAGAGTTACGGGGAACGAGAACAATCGACAGGGTTTGCCTCCTCCCCTTCTGAGAGCGTCGCAAAAAACAGATAATTTGATTTTGCTTCGTCTCGTGCAAGATGAATGAGCAGATTTGTCTTTGTAACTCGTGGATGGAGGAGTGTCTCGAGACACGGGAGAGGATGAGGCAAAAATGGGTTTCCGGAGGGAGAGGAATATATAGAGAGGGAGATGGTGTATGAGGCGTGTGGAGAGATGGTGTCGTGGTCTGGAGAGAAGGGGCAGCATCCCGATGAACGGAAGTGAAGTGTAGAAATGTAGAATGAAAAAGAAAGGCCACAATGCGTCTGAAACATGATGACAAGAAAGAGACTTCTGGGGTCGGGATAGAAATATTAAGATTGAACAAACCAGACGACATGGTAAAGAAACTGGTGCATGAAGTCATGCGAGGAGACCTGTGTGTCGGCTGTGGAATGAATGGTTTGGGAAAGGATGCCGATAGAAATCAGCCTAGAGGAAAAATATTTAGGAGAGACTTTTCTGAACACGAGGACCAAAGAGGAGAAGCCAGAAGAAGTGACGATAATGTGAAAGGTCGGGAGGGAGGAAGTATTAAGATCTGTGTAGGGGAATTATACAGAACCCGTTCGAAGGGCCTGTGTAAAATGAATAGAACTTTAAATACAACTGCTTCAAAGTAGCGTCACTGAATAAGGTCGGAAGATTTATGCAAAGCCTGTACGATGAGTAATGAACACTAAACGAAACACAAATGAAAAGCGTAAAGCCGACAAAAATATACCAAACGTCTGGACGATAAGGATGATTGAAGCGAAATTGTTTGAAGAGAAATCAAAGTAGTGGATAGATTCAACCTGAAGAAACATTAAGGAGAGGAAGGGACGGTGGGCAGAGCCCCTGTTGATGGAAGGATAGTATGGCACGAAAGAGGGTCTTGTGTGGTCTTGTGTAGGTATGTCGTTGCTTGGTCTTATAGTAAAGGATTTCCAGCTGGTTGGGGGAGGGGAAGGGGGGAAGGAGGAGGAGGATGAGGGTAGCTACATTAAAGCAGCGTCGCTAAGCATTATAGGAAGGATGACTGTAGGAGAGAGAGAGAGAGAGAGAGAGAGAGAGAGAGAGAGAGAGAGAGAGAGAGAGAGAGAGAGAGAGAGAGAGAGAGAGAGAGAGAGAGAGACAGAGTATATAAGTTGGGGCAGTGTTACTGAGCAGTATAGATTACAGGCTCTACCCCTTGAGCCCCCGTAGAAATCTTACCGTCCAGAGGTAAGACCTTACTTTATGGGCCACCAGTCCTCCCCTGGCCTCCAGGGGTGGCGCAAGTGGGAGGTATCACAATTTTTGCCTCAGACTTCTTAACTGGACGTTATCTTCCAAGATGGTGGATACTTGAGGCTGAGAATATTGTGTTCTGTAGGGATCTTGATGACACACACACACACACACACACACACACACACACACACACACACACACACACACACACACACACACACGCGCACACACACACACACTAGTGGAGACATCATGCATTAGAGAGTCATTGTGATGGGCGAGGCAGTGGACTCCGCCCACACACCAGTGGATGAAAGTGTTCCGGCCCCGCACGTCAGTGCAGCCTTGTCATCCCACACACACACACACACGAGGGAGGTGATTGATGCTCTCCCTCTGGCTAAGGAAAGGAGACCCGAGATCTAAAGTCTGTGTCTCGTGAAGGCATAATAAAGTCTTGTGTCTTGACACAAATATATATCTTTTTTTTTCACAGGATGAACATTTTGATCAATGTGCCCTTCCCACAGAAGTGTTCTTATGTTTTCTAGCCCGTTCACGTACATAAGTGTCCGTAGATATTAAGATGTTGGCATAGAATGTCATGTCTACCGTCAAAACTTATATAAACTTATATAAACTTGATATAAACTTAAAAACACACTCGAATAATTGATGCGTCTTGAGCATCTTGGCTTAGATTCTTGTGCTAAACACGACAGTTCGCAGATAACGCAAGACTACACACATATGTGTCAGCCTTTCTGCCTGCTGGCATTATTATCTGTCGGAGAAAAAGCGAAACAAAGAGACGAACTCTTAGAGTAGCTGAGACAATGAGGCACTTCACCTGCCGGGCACGTGAGAGCGTCCTCAGCCCTGAGGAAGAATGTCTCCTCAGACTCCCAGCATCGGCCATCGTCATGGTATCCCTGGTGTGGGCTGTATCGCGCCAGACTCAGGTTGTGGCTCAATCAGAGTGATTAGAATAAGTCTTTTTCTGATTCATTTGATGATGATTGTATGTTTGGTTTTCTTTTTCCTTATATTTAACTTGGTTTTCTTTCTCTCTTTCCTTTTTTTGTCTGTATTATTACGCTGTTTTTCTGTATATTTTTAACTTCGTGGGGTCGCTTTGAAATGCAAGGTGGTCGTGGAGGAGACTCGGTCCAGCAGATGGAATGACAGTTGGCTGGGACGAGCGACCTGATCCCCTGCAGCGTAGTGACCACAGCGGATGTCTGGTAGGGAGTAGCGAAGGTGGGTTCCCGCCTCCACCGGATTCCTCAAGCCTTCTCTCTCTCTTCTCCTCCCCTTCATCATATTGCCATCACCCCCAATCACCCGCCAGGCGCTCCTCCACCTGCTTTCCACTCGCAGTTCCTCTTGCAACGTCATAATCCTTGATTAATCATTTGGATTAGTATCATCAAGTTTGGAGGCCGAGGGATTTAGTATTATCAAGTCTGGTGGCAGGAATATGCTTCACTGCTTGACATCTTAATTGTCAGGAGATACACAGCTGCTGGAAGCGCTTGGGTCTTGCTGCTGCACATTGCTGGCAGTCTTTGTGATACTTTGAAACGTTCTAATGTCTTGGCACATCATAAAACATGCCATTGAATATATAGCACTGACGTCCGTTCCTCCCGGAGGCTTAAAATTAGTTGTGTGTGTGTGTGAGAGAGAGAGAGAGAGAGAGAGAGAGAGAGAGAGAGAGAGAGAGAGAGAGAGAGAGAGAGAGAGAGAGAATGGACTCCATTAAGACCTTATCAACCCACAGAAAACTGACACATTATACCTGTCCGCACGTCAATTTCCTCTTCCATGGCAAGCCATCCCTTCCTCTGTCCCGCCATTACTTCCTTTCCTCTAACCATTCTTTAAGAATAAAAGAGGATTTTATGAAGTTACTGGCAATGATAAATTTCCTAATATGAGCCACCATCCTCGGAAAACGGGAAGTATATTTGAAACTTCATTTTTCAGTGGTAGACGACGACGACCGACCTCCTCCTCCTTAGCACTGTTGTCGATGCCTGGTCTTCGCTGGTTGGATCATAGCTTCTTGGGGCCTCAGAGCCAGCTGGCACTTCACCAGTGGCCATCCAGCTTGATATCAATAACTGTTCCTTCGCACTGAGGTAATTTAGATCTGGGAGCGCCGGTCTGAACAGTGATTTTCAAGCTGGGGGAAGCAGGCAAGGGTGTCTGGTCGGTCCTGTCTTGAGGTCGAGGTCTGTCTTTGCCTCGCGTCTTAAGACAGACGTTGGAGAGCAGAGCCCCGCCCCTGTAGTGTACATGTAGCGAATGGCCTGTTGTATAATTAATGGGGGGTGGGGGGGTACCCTAATGACCCACTACCCAGTAGCACTAACGTGATTATTATCTGTGACATAATGTGGGACGTACCCTAGCGCTGTTCGGGTATTGCAATAAATATCTGAAGTATTCCGGTTTAATTTGCTGTGTGTGTGTAGCGATGCGGACGAACACATTGGGGCGTTTGCCATCGCTCAGGAATCTCTGATGCTGATTATTACATGATACAGAGAAATGTTAATCCTCGATAAAATGTTAGGGCTGACACACTGCCACTCGTGAGTGACACATTGTTTGAAAACATTCTACAATGTCATCAATGTTTCTAACATTTGGGGGTCATTTTTCATCATTTTTCCCCCCTCCACTAAAATTGTCGTGTGTTGAATCGCCGTGTTTCGTCGGTCTTGAGTCTTGAAAACATGTCTCGGGACAACGAGAGAGAGAGAGAGAGAGAGAGAGAGAGAGAGAGAGAGAGAGAGAGAGAGAGAGAGAGAGAGAGAGAGAGAGAGAGAGAGAGAATAGCAAAACCAGTGTCATATCTTAAGAACACACACTCCGAGGGGCATGAGCAGTTCGTCAAGGTAAGTATGATATGTGAATGATGTGTTGTGTGTATGCATATATGTATCTGTGTATGTCTTTGATCTGTGGGGCTGGATTGTGAATATGGAGCTGTGGTTTCGGTGCATTTAAACATGACGGCTGGAGAACATCCGGATGTGAGGGGAGGCGACCTTACTTCGTCTGTTCCTGGCGCTACGTCGTTAACGCGGGAAATGACAAACAAAAACCATAGTCCTCCGTTAACACTGTTCACAAACGGTAACCCCTCTGGCAACACTGTTCACGAACCATAGTTGTCTTGCAACACTGTTTACGAACCATAGTTGTCTTGCAACACTGTTCACGAACCATTACCCCCACAAACATCACACGACCTTCTCCACTGGTCTCCTCCGGTCTCCACCGGTTGCGAGGCTCTCCAACAAACCCCTCGACTAAAGTTGTTGGTCTTCACCGTCTTGTCCTTCGTGAATAGTTGGTTCTCTGTTTCCCCCTGATCTCCTGCAGGGCTCCCTCCCTCCCTCACTCCCTCCTTCCCTCCTTCCCTCCTTCCCCATCAGCAACACGACTTTGTAATCTCCTTCACACAGATAGTTTAAACGTGGTCTGGACTTTCCAATTTCCTCAAGTCAATGTTACAGTGGCTCTCAGGTCCCTTCCCTCTCCTCGTACCTCCCTTGCGCTTGGCCAACTTCCTCTTTAGATGGAAGGCTCCAGGGTCTTACCTGTCTTCCACTGGAGGACTCGACCGTCCAAATGTTTTCTGTGGTCCTCAGATCTTTCATCCTCGAGATTCATATATCATGCTAGGCCCATTAACTCTGTGGCCTAGGGGATAAAATCTTGGGGAGGGCTATGGTTCAATAGGTAAGATTTAAGGGTAAGAGTAAAACGGCTAGAAATGTAAGAGTCGGAATTTAAGGTTTAATTTTGAGGGCAGAGATTTAAGGTTGAAGTTTACGCTCATTGGAGGATTTTGATCACTGGGTTACATCACGCCCTTGCAGATATATTGGACTGTTGCCATCTGTGCACAGAAATTGGTGCAGTGAACGATATACGTCGGTACTTTTACTGTTTTTTTGGTTCTAACGTCACCAGAATTCGTTGTTCTGAGCAGCGCGGGATGCGATCTATGGTAAAGTTTCACCTGATGTTACACATCCAACTTAATGTGTGTGTGTGTGTGTGTGTGTGTGTGTGTGTGTGTGTGTGTGTGTGTGTGTTTGCGCGCGCGCGCGCTCGTAATCCAGTCCGATAAAATAAGAGGTTTCATAGTTCCGAAATTCTCTCGTATTCGGATGAAGAAAGATGTAACTAAATGGCTTCAGACTATGAAGAGAAGTGGGAACCAGAGACATCATAACTCATAAGCAAACATGGCTCCCCTCTGTGCTAGCAGTCTCTCTTGTTATGCTTGCTTGAAGACACCTCCTCGACTTGATAGAGTGTAGGTGGACCTCGGCTCCTAATTGGGCCGTTCAGGCTCATATCCATCTGATTGGTGCAATTGCGTTGAACCTCGGACGTCCATTAGGTCGTCAAGGATGACTTCGACTTGTTAGATTGACATCCAGACTTCACGTCCCATCTTCGCCCCACATATATATCACCCCAGCCTCGTCTCGTGTACCCCACGTCACCCAAATCCTCCCACGCATCATTTATCACCCCAGCATCGTCCCCATTCGCTCTTAACCACCACCTTCTCGTCTCTGATGTAGACGTCCTGCTTTCTCGCTTTACATGCGGTAAACCTGTGTCTTTGCTTCGTATGAGGTAGCCAGTCTGTCCTCGCTTCATATGTCCAATACTCCCTTGATCTCGTCACACAAGTCCTCCACAGGTGTCTCCTTGTCTCTCCTACCACCTCGTCTTTGTCCTTTATGGCCTCTTGTACCCTGGTCTGGCCGTCTGGTCGCTTCCATTCCGTCTTGTCCCGGTAATTTATTGTTCCACGTCACTTTAGCCCAGTAAAGCCCTTCTAACCTCGCTCTGTTCCTGTATAACGCGGCCTCCTTTCCCCTTCCACCTTGGATCAGTGAGTCCCCTTGCATCACACCACGGCCCTGTATTGTACGTGCTACTCTCTCTCTCTCTCTCTCTCTCTCTCTCTCTCTCTCTCTCGACCGTCTGCAGCCCATCTCCACCCCACTCTAGATGGCTGAATAACACCTTATGTCCCCCTTATGGCCCTACCTTTCCTTCCTTTTCCTAAATGGTCCCCATCACCTTGGCTCTTTTTGGCCCTGCCACTTTTACATGGCCCTGTCTGACTCCTAACACCCTGAATTAGCACTCTGCAGCTCCCATACCATGTCTTATCATTGTGGGCCCCTCTCATCCTATCCCTGTATATCCCCTACCACCTTAACTTGATCTCGTGTACCCTGTAACACTCTGTCCTATAGGGCTCCCCACTCCGCCCTGCCTCGGCCCTATATGGCGCCGTGCCATTCCCCCTTGTCCCCTTTATAGCTAACACTTTAAAACCACACAGCCACAGCACCTCGGTAGATAATGCGTTCACTAACGTATTCTGGCAATAAAATCACCATGAATAAGGGAAGATCTAGGCCGTCTGGCGCCTCTATTGTGATGTCTAAAGTTCAGGTCGATAAAGAGCCACTCTCGCTCTCCCTCCACCACTCCCCGACTTACGACTTTAATTCACAGACGCTGTTTTTTTTCCATTCGTCTTAACTGATGATGTTGACAGGTCGTTATTAATTTATACTAACAATATCCTCCAATTTAGACTTTTCCCACCCCCACCCACTCCTCGCGTTCGGCAACTCGGGTCGAAAACATAACATTATCAAGAGTGTCTTTCATTTTTAACTTGCTGAAGTTAATTGGATCAAACACGTTGGCCCCTCAACAAGAGCATCAGGTGTAAAAATTGGAAATTGACTCTCGAGTTGCTATAGACTCACTTCTGATGGGATGTTCCAGTTCCCACGTACCATGAGAACTTATATTCTGATTGCTTTTCCAAAGTTGAATTATATTTTTTCTATCTCTCACTCCTTGTTGCAGCTATAGCGCAGCGAACTCAGGTCCAAACGAAGAGAGACGAGGAGAGTCTCCCGTGCGTTTACAAATCTTGTAAAACTAGCAATAGTGTTTCGTGCGTGGGTGAGGATATTCCTGTGGTGATTTGCTATACTTCTATACCTTGTTTTGCGCGGCCACTTGGTGGACCAGTGGCATGCTATTCTCTGGCGGGATTTGACGGCGTATTAGACTTCACTGGCGTATATGTCCTGCGTATGAAACAGATGATAGAAGTATGTATCACGTCGCAAGTAAAAGACTAGAGAAACCGATGACTTAGTCGTCCATTCCATCCTCCTCGACGACAACTAAGATGATTTTGATTTTTGACGCGTTTTCTTCTCCGTCTGAGTCTCAGGGAATGCAGTCACGTAGTCCTCTTGCCGTCAGCGAGAGGGGAGCAGTGCAGAGGAAAGTGACGTGGGTGATTTTCGCTAATGAAAGACCACATTTCCTTTGGGCAGAATGGCTTTGTATTTTCCGTGATTACTCTTATTACTGTCGACAGTGACCGATCTCTTGAGCAATTTGCATTGTAAAGAACATGAGAAATCGGTACCTACACAGCATGTAAGTACAGATCTGAGTCTATGGATGTTAAGGTACTGTCTGTAAAGGTGAAATTTACGTCGGAGACGGGATGGACACACCCTTGTGGTCAGCCGATGGGAGGCGTACCTGGTGGATGAACACTGTCTTGCAGGCACTGAAGTGCATCGTCTGCCAACATTTAGTACAAAATATTCATCCCTCTGTGAGTGGACGAGTGACTTAGCACATCCCACAAGTTGCAGGCTATAATACCTTCTGATATCGACTTTCCAGGGAATGAACTTATATATTCTCATGGCACAGAATAAGCAGTCAACTTTTTTTTTTTTTATATTGACGTATGTAACGAGGAATTGTAGGTATGGGGTCTGAACACGACAAAAGAGAAAATGCTCTCTGGTGGGATGGAAAAAAATAGCTTTTAACAATAATGATTATGACAGGAAACATAATTCAGAAATGGATGGTGATCGTCTAAATCAAAATGACTTATATTACAGAGTACGGCGATATATGGTACGATACCAAAATATGAGAGTTTATGGAAAGCTCATGTTAAAAACAAAAGATTACATCCCGAAACAGCAGACTTAAATTTCAAAACAATACAGGCGTTCCAGCAAAGGCTTAATGATTATTTCCAGTGTAGAAGTTACTTTTAACTGCAAGAAATAGAGGGAAAAAAGAGATACAGTCTTTAATTGTTAAGATATCACAGGCCAATTATTCCTAACGTTCTGTTTCTATGTATTTCTAATTCTAACAAAAACACGTTAGAGAAAGGATTTGCTGGGAACGTGAGCATCGCTTGGCGACTTGTGGATGTGAATCCATCATAAATACGATCATTAAACAGAGTCTTAACCATCGAGGTTTTCGTGAGGTACGTCGGAAGAAGGTTTTAGGACACTTTCAAACAATAAGTTAACTTCCATCTTAACAAATGATGACCGTTTGAGGGAATTGAAAGAATCTTCCCAGTCTTACCCAAATATTATGTGCTTTGTATTCAACATGAAGATCTTCAGTAGGATCACTCACGACGTTTTTGAACAAAATCTATCCCAACCAAATAAATTTCCTCGACATTTCTCATATCCATTAAATGAGAACGTCGAAGTATTTCCCTATCATCGCATTACGTTTTCTTCCTAACGGGCAACATTTCTCTTCCTTATCATGTCATCATATTCTTGGAAGCTCTTATGTTAGTAAGATTCATTTAATGTAGTTCCTTAAGGAGAATTTTCTTTCACGGGCAATGACGTTTGACAGTTTCTTTCTGGTATTTTTACTCGGTAAAGATATTTTTTCCCTCCCCATAATTCCTTTTCTTTACCGTGGCCATTCTCTTGCTTTACCGCCTGTCGGCACATCATCATCGTTACCTGAGACATTAACGTAATTACTGGCGCCACGGGCCAGGTCAGACGTGTGTGTGTGTGTGTGTGTGTATGTGTGTGTATGTGTGTACTTAGGGGTTCGACATTAAATGGAGTGTCTAGTTCATATTTCGGAATAGCGACCTGACTGGCTGTAACATAGTCATATTATACTCTTGTTTCTAAGGTCATTATCCGGGTCTGGGTGGGGACAGAGCGAGGGAAGTGAACCATCATATTTTCACAGAATTCTTATATCTTATGAATTAAGAAAAAATTACTCCTGGCTTGGGTGAGCACATCGGGTACGAATGGTAGAACCAGTGAAGTAATATCATCTTGAAATTCATCCGAGTCATCACTGTGCACATCCGAGACCAGAACCTGTCAAATAGCGAGGCACATGTTGCCGGAGATATTAATCCTGAATTGCGTGTGGGTCAACGTCAAGGACATGTGATGTCATCATGGTTATTTAATACGCTTATGGACTGGTTGATGAGGGAGGTGAGGTCAAGGGAGGGAGGCTTAGGGCGAAGGGCGAGTCTGCAGTTTTCTTGGAGGTTGGGTAGGGTAGAAGAGGAAGGCGTGAGAAGTGAGTCGGTTGTTGTTTGCAGATGACGCGGTTCTGGTGGCGGACGCCATAGAGAGAAAGTCAGAGAAGCTCTGAGGCTGGTGTTCGGAGTTTGGGAGAGAGTGTGGAGGAGGAAAGCTGAGGATGACTGTCAACGAAAGTGAGGTATTGAGTTGCAGCAGGTTGATGAGACCGGTTAATTTGAGTCGACTGCTGAGGAAGTGGAGTACATTACCTACTTTTCATCGCAAATGTTCCGATTTTCTTGAACACAGAAGATAAGCTGAAATACTGGCCAAAAACTGACGTATTCGACAGAAGCTAAATTACTATGAAGGAGCTGAGTTGCTGGCCAAAATAATTGAATATTGATTAGTGGATGAAATTCCGGTACAAGGCTCAAATATTGACCTAGAAATGAAAGCGGCCAAGAGATAATCTACTGGCCTAATAGCTGAAGCACTGGCCCAAAGCTGGGAAAGATATTGGCCAAGAGCTGAAACAGTAGCCAAGAGCTTGAATTCAGGCCAAGAGCTAGAATACTGAGTGTGATATATAATAACCGGGAGCCAGACGGCCATCTCCAACATCAGGTTTTAACGAAGTAGCCCCTGAAGATGTATAAACCACTGCAGTGTAAAGAAGGTATCTTTCTCGCGTGATAGATTGAATCTTGAATTATAGAAGCTGTACTGTTGGTTCAGTTCATGGCTGTATTCTCTTTCGTCTTTCCTCTTCCTCCTCTGCGTTACCATATTCTTCCCATTCGTCTCATTGCTCTCCAAGAAGCCGGTCCTCCAACTCCACCTCCTCCCTCTCTCTTCTTCCCACTAATTAATTGAATAATTCAAAACAATTTTTTCTTCTGTCTTCCCAACAATGACCTAAGCCTGCCCCCAGCTCCAGGACTGACTTACACCTCCCTCCACATAACAGGTCCTCCCGGTCAGGAATCGCCTTCCATAGTCTTCCGTGGTGTTCTTCCCCAAAGGTTTTATCTTCAAAGTTTTGTAGGGACCTCCATACTTCCTTCTACATCTCGTCTCCTTGTTCCAGGACTTAGACCTCTACCTCTCTAGTAGAACTGGTTTTTACATTCCAGGAAGATCAGTTCTTCCCCACTGAGAGTGATTTCTTTGTTCCAGGATTAAGACCGGTTCATCCCTGCTGGAACTGGTTTCCTCATTCCAGAACAAAGATCGGTTCCTCCCTGCTGAAGATGGTCTTCATCGCTTCAGGACGAGGACCAGTTCCTCCCTGCTGGAACTGATTTCCACGTTCCAGGACGACGACCAGTTACCTCCTCCTGGAGCTGGTTTCCTCGTTCTAGGACAGACCAATTCCCTCCGCTGGAACTGACTTTCTCGTTCTAGGACGAAGACCAGTTCCTTTCTGCCGGAACTTATCTCCTTCCAGGACAAAGATCAGTTTCTCCCTTCTGCAACTGGTCTCCTCTTTATCTGATGCCTAATTGTTTTTCTCTCTTACATTTCACTTTACTGACCTACCTTAACATTTCTTCTTTTGATTCTTGCCTCATGTTTCTTCCTCACATATTTCCTTCGCTACAGCGTCATCATATCCTCTTCCTTCACCTCCTTCTGTTCCTCAGCTTCCTCGCCACTTCACCTCCCAGCCATTGTAATTATCGTCAACGCCCACTAGATGACATAAGCGACTCTTTTTCTGTTACAAAAATCCTCCTCCACTCCCATCCTACCGTCCATCTTACCGTCCATCTTACCATCCTACCATCCTTCCTACCATCCTCCCGTCCATCCTACCATTCTACCGTCCATCCTACCGACCATCCTACCATCATACCGTCCATCCTACCATCCTACAGTCCATCCTACCGTCCATCCCACCATCCTACCGTCCATCCTACCATCCTAACGTCCATCCTACCGTCCATCCTACCATCCTATCGTCCATCCTACTGACCTGTCCTTCCTAACGGTCGTGTCTTGTTGCCGTCCAGCACGTTCCTTCTGGTGTCAAGTTCAGTCATTTGTTTCATACTGTAACTGGTTGACGCGCCCAAGGCTAGAGGTCTTCCCACTTTAAGCTTAAGAGCTCTACCCGCGCTCCTGCCTCGCTGTTGCCTCATATGGGATACCTGCTTGGTGGCCTATGCAGTGTTGTATCGTTGTTAGCTACCCACTCCATGTGATGACACTCAGTGTAATCATCACTTCAGCTTCATAGTAGCAGACCACTTGATCCTTTGTTTTTTCTTGAGCTTTTTTGTTTGTATATTATCATCTCTCTTTCAGACCATCTATTTCTTTTTGTTTGTTTTCTGTCAGTGAGTCAGGTAGTCAGTCCACCCTCCTGTTTGTCTATCTCTTCATTTATCTACCTTTCCATCAGTTGGTTGTTGTGTGTCTCCCACTCATGAGTCTAGTTACATACCTGTCTTGTTTTCTCTCTGCATAATTACAACCTGCTGCGTTATTTTCCCCGCTCGGAATAAGGCGTCTAATGTAACATTTCCTCGGCTTTCCTCCTTCAGCACACACACACACACACACACACACACACACACACACACACACACACACACACACACACGGTCCAGTCTCGAAGTCGGCCCACACCTCCTCCGCGCGTCGCCCTTTGCTTCATTAGCTCTCCACAGTTCCATTTCTCGGTGGCATCTCATTATTCTTCCCTCCCACCTCCTTCATTGTCGTCTGCTAACCACCTTCCTAATGAAGATCCCGTGCAACGGTGCCCTGTATAGTGCCTTGGGTCAGCACGTGTACATCACACACCTTCCGACGCCTCTCTCTCTCTCTCTACACCTACGTAGCCACACTTCTTCCCCTTATCGTTAATTGCCTCACGTCATCATCATCAACACTATATATATATATATATATATATATATATATATATATATATATATACATATATATATAAAACTAGATTTCTTCATTCTTTTTTTATTCACTGAGAAAATTATCATTTTTTTATTCTTCTTCGTCTTATGTCTTCTCGGGCCTTTTTATTTCCCTTCTGATTATAGAGTCCCAAAATAATACATTCACCTTTAATCTCCTCCTCTCGCTGACCCTGTCATAGTCCTCTGCTAATGCTTGCATCTCGTGAGATCTCACTCCTCCATCCAGGAGGAGTCTTGTCATTTGCATATTACAGCCTCACTCCCCTCCGGTCTCTACTTCACTTCCTCTCTCCCGAGCCGTAACCTCCGTCCTTTGGACCATAAGCCAACACTGAGCATCTGTGTTGTTAAACACGTCTCCGGCACAAGACTCCGTCCCTGACCAGACCTCTCATACCACTCAGTTATCCCTCTCCGTTGGTCCATGAATCGCCTTATCGTCTAATAAAACCCTATTGCCGTCTCTTCAAGCTTCAGGCATATCGAACTCAAGGGCTCCTCACTCCGCAACTCTGAGCACTTGACTGCAGGATAAAATTTTAGAACGCGCTATATATGTATACACTGTTTCACCATCACCCGACTCAACAGAGAATCCGTCAAGATAATCCGATGCTTATGGCAGCGTCTTGCGAGATATATGCGTTCTCAACTCCATCATCAGTTTACCATTTCAAGACTTGATTCTCCATCTCACTCGGCCAACCCGATTCTTTTCCCTCCTTTATGATGTCTATACTTAATGTTCCCTTTTCCTTATAGAGCGCCTCCACTTGAGTCAGTCAGATCCAGGCGTTTACGTGTGGAAGTTCCCTGGATGTATACACTAATATCATTTACCATCACAGTATAACCAACCATTTGGCACCGACGTCCTGCTCCCTTTGATGTTAATTTCAGCAACCAACCAACATATAATCATTTCCTCGAGCCATTCATAGTTCACCTTACGTGTATATATGTAATATTAGCAATTCAATTTTTTCCTTCTTTCGAAATGTCAATATATATATATATATATATATATATATATATATATATATATATATATATATATATATATATATATATATATAGATAGATAGATAGATAGATAGAGAGAGAGAGAGAGAGAGAGATAGAGAGAGAGAGAGAGAGAGAGAGAGAGATTGGGTGTTACCGGATTCCACCTGCTCCGCGGGGGCATAAGGCACCTTAGGCGAGGCTGTCTAAATGGGAGTACAGGGTAAAATCTTTCCCCCATAGCATACAAATAGCGGTTCACAGTTAGTACACACGCACACACACACACACACACACACACACACACACACACACACACACACTCACGGAAACATATACACACGCACTTTTCAGAGATAAAGGAAGATTAAGCGAAGACGGCGTTATTGAACAAGCGGTCTGATGGCCCATCATACACCCCCGCTGGGCCGCTTCAACCCCGGCCATGGCTGAGGTGGGCCAGCCGCTGCGTTGGCAACGGTGGTGAGGGGGTGGTCGGGTGCGGGAGATCTTGTGTTGGTACCGGTGGTTGGCTTGGCACTGTGGTGGTAGCTGTTGGGAGGGGGGGGGGGGCATAAACTGTGTTGGTAATAGTATGGTTTAGAGTAGATACTGTGGTGGTTACAGTGTGTGTGTGTGGAGGGGTGAGACGCTGTATTGGCAACATTGGTTTAGGACAGACACTCTGGTGGCAACAGTGTCGAGGGACGGAGACTGTGGTGGTGGTGGTAGTGGTGGTGGAGCCATCCGGGCAATGTGGTAGTTAGTGTATGGGGGGGAGTGCGGTAGGAGGCTGGTAGATAATGTAGTGGCAAACATGGCGGCCACAAACTGTTATCGGTCGTGGAATGATATGGAAGGTCAGCTGGCGGGCTCTGAGTGGAGAACAAGGCAACATTTACCGGAGCAAAATGTTGATACCAAACACGCGTCCAATTATAAGTCTGGGAGTTTAGCGTTCGTGTGTGTGTGTGTGTGTGTGTGTGTGTGTGTGTGTGTGTGTAGAAATATATATATGTATATATTTTTCCTCCATTTTTCATTTTTCTCTTGTTTACACCATGTGTTTACGCTGCCCGCTGCGTCCAGGGGAGTTTCGTAACCACATGACAAACATGTTATATACCAAAGTGCAGCATCGTCTCTGCCTCGGTATGTGAACGGCTTCCTGAGTATATAATTCGTAAATACATCGAATATGTTTTTCGTTTATCCAAGTGACTAACTCTATCTGATTAATATGAAAACGAAGCGCATTCATTAATATGCATGTATGATTATGACAAATCAAATCCTTCTTTAAACAACAGTTTTACAAGTGATCAAAACAACAGCTCATTATGTTGGCCACTCACTCGACCCCTGCAATGTGCGTCAACTTGTCCACGATCATCACTGTTTTCTAACAAGCAGTTACGTGGCAAAGCAGCGTTCTCCTATGACGGGGAAGCTGGGACCTCTGTAATGCACACCCGACCCTCTCTATATAACTTCAGATTTGACCTAAAGTAGCGAGAGAGAAAATGCCCAAGACCACACCACTTCACCAGTAAGGAGACCACAACATCCTTCCCTCCACCTGTGTCAACAAGACTCGCTCCACACGTCCACAACATCAGTAATTTCGTCCTAAATTTTACTGTCAGTTTCCTCTTGGCATGACCGTGAAAAATTGTGCTCATAGAAATAGACTTTGTTTCAGCGGCCGCATGATATATTGTCTGTGTCATCAGAATTTGGTACAATCACAGTGGAAGACGACGTATTCAGCCGCTTGAGTTACCAAGCTTGTCTACATGACGGACGTAAACATCCTTATTGGAGATGTACATCAGGTGTGAATTTGCATTGTTTACATACAAGCTGCAGCTCGTATGCCGTCTTATCGTTGGTCGGGTAAAACTGTGGACTGAACGACTTGCGAACCATGTAAACCATCATGATATCCTGTAGGCTTGGCGGGGCATGAAACGAACCCACTCACCGGCAGTGTAATATCCAGTCGTACACACTTTCACCGGAATTTCTACCTCCTCTTGGTGTATCTTCAACAAGCTTTTAACCCCTCTTTCTGAAGTCCACAAAAATGGCTCTTCTGTTTCGTAGATGTGTTTAGCCCCCCATCTGACCCCCGGCGATGTTCGAATGTTTTAAAACACGAGAGGAAAAAAATATATATGTGCAAGACTTCTGTGCCACCAGTTTGGAAAGTGCGAGGAAAATTGAATGATATGGAAATAGACAAAAAGGCCTCGTCTCTCTCTCTCTCTCTCTCTCTCTCTCTCTCTCTCTCTCTCTCTCTCTCTCTGGAACATAAATTCACATAACTTTGAATTTACGAAGCGCCGGTGTTGAAGGGAATGTATTTTCCAGTGTCTGGGTCACTACTGCTCTGGGAATATAGGGTTTTAAGTTTCCTTTTCATGTCTTTTTTTCTTTTTTTTTTTGAACTTTATATGTTAGAATGGCATGACGCATCTCTCATTTGAGCTGAGAGAGAGAGAGAGAGAGAGAGAGAGAGAGAGAGAGAGAGAGAGAGAGAGAGAGAGAGAGAGAGAGAGAGAGAGAGAGAGAGTTAGTTCGACCGTCTGCCATCGTTGGCAACGCAGTCGACGATTGACAGTAGCTGGTTGCGTTGTGGTTGTCATTTGCTGGTCAGACAGACAGGCAGGCAGGCAGGCACGACTTGTTGTGACAGGAGGGTAAGTGCGTCCCCCTCTACCTACGTTCGCTGTGTGCATGACAAATAGAGGATCATATTTTTTTTTTTTGTTCTTTTATATAGAAAATGTGGCACTCAGCCTCCTGACATGTAAAAAAAAAAAAAGGCAGTTACGGGTCTCTGTAATGTCGTGTGATGTACGTGGAATGTTGTGGATAACGCAGGTCATGATGGCAGGTAGTGTGACATGGTCGTAGAAGAAGGGAAGTACGAATAGTGAAGGGCGTACCGAAGCGAGCCAGGAACGCTCAACAAAGTCGAAGGCTTTAATGAAGAAAAGATACGTCGCTTTTGTCCATTTATACCATTTCTTTTTTTACGAAAACCACAACCTTCATTAATACAGCTGGCTCTCCTCTTAATCTTCATCTTTCTCAAATGAAATGAGAAAAATCCCTCAATCCCGCTGGTCAAAGACGAGTCTCGTTCATGGGGAAGGTAAGGGTGCCTGCTGAGGATGACGGAGCACAGCAGTGTTATAACTTTACCATTCAACATTTTGGTTATGTCGTGGAAGGGACGAAGGCAATTTTGCTCGTAAACATTAATCATTTAATTCCTCCAATGTTCGTTCAATTTGTTCAGAACTATTTTTTTTATTTGTAGCTCCGTTACGAAAATAGTTTAGTCCTGTTATTAAATTGGTTATCTTCCTTATGGAAATATTCACCTCGTCAGCTCAATATTAACCCCGTTGCAGAAATAGCTGCCTACCTCAATTACCAAGACAGTTGCATTTTGTACTAAATTATTCACAGCTTTGTACCAATATAGCAGTGTACCAATTCCAGTGAAATTCATTTTCTCTATCTTAATAGAGATCTCTTTTTTAGAGACATCTCCAAAAAAAAGTGTAAAGATATATATTCCTCTGATTTCAGCTTTCAGTATTCCCAATTTACGTAATGAAGACCATTGTAGTACCAGCAATAATCCAGGTCTATGTTACTGAATTTTGCAAAGTTTGTTGTGGTAGAAACCTCGAATATCTAAGACCTTCTTAGATAAAGCAAAAGAGGTTTCACAAGTGGCTTCTTAAAGTCTCTGATGTACTTCTTGGTCGACATTTTTTTTTTTCATATAGATGTAATATCTATATTCAGGCTGTTGCCTAAAACGCCGAACTCCTGTCTAAACGTATTACATCTGAAGGCATAGTGTCGTAAACAAGGAACATGGGTCTTATGTAATGCAGAGTCCTGCAGTGATAACACCTGAAGATGGTCTTCATGAATTTTCCAGTGGTGCTTGACCTAAACGACCTTCATATGACACTGGTAGTTGATAACCAATCACTCAGTTAGCCAACCATCTAACAAGGGATAGTTAACAGCTCAACGGGAGAGATCTATACTTCTGAACACTCCTTAACTGATGTTCGGACCTCGAGCGATAGCGATCAACGATGTATTCCCTTTTCACCCTAATGCACAAATGGAATATGTATATTTTTAACCGCCATGTACCAAGTTCATTAACACCGTGTATGACCTTATTAAAATGAAATTCTTACATGCGCCGCAAATTATATTCAGTAATGAAGTAATTTAATAAGCTAATCATTCACTAATTAATCCCGACATGTGCAAATTAACGTTTCTCCATATGCAATACTGTATCTGATATATCATATCTTGCCTCTTGACAAAAAATGGCTCACTGTTAAGCAATATTCACATGTGTGTTTTGAATTTTTGCTTTTCTTTTACTTAACTCATGCAATCGAATGATTACTGTATGCATTTCTTATACAGTGTGAATGAAAAAGAAAAGAAAATCCTATGATAATCTTCAAATTGAATACTTTCCAAGTAGGTTTATACCCCCGATCCCATACCTGATTGCCGTTTCCCACGTTAGCGAGGGGGGCGCCAGGAACAGACGGAGAAAGCCTGCTTTCGTTCACATCCATTCGCTAGCTGTCATATGTAATGCATCGAAACCACAGCTCCCTATCCACAACCAGGCCCCCCCCCCAGACCTTTTCATGGTTCACCCCGGCAGCTTCACATGCCCTGGTTCAGTCCATTGACAGCACGTCGACCCCTGTATCCCACATTGTTCCAATTTTCTTTATTCTGTGCACATGCCTCTCATCCTTCTATACCATGTCCCTCTTATTTCTCCTGCACGTAACAGAGGCAGCCTTAAAATGAAATTCTTTTTCCTCCAAATGGAATAAAGTAGCGAAATTTAATGACGAATTCCACAAAACATCCTCAAAATAATCAGTAGACTATTTGATAAATTCAGATTCCTTAGACCAGAGTATGTATAATCTTATATGGCTCACTTTAAGCAGGAATATGAGATGCTCGAAATTATTCCCTGGGTGATAAGACAGCAATGTAGAGCAAGGCATGTTGAAAGCAATTACCCTTTATGCAAATGAGACGCTGGACACCCTTACAACAAAGAGGCTTTTGGTGATCTACTAACATGATAAGTTTAACAACTTGCTCTGGGTGGATCAAGTGTTAAAATTCTCATTTCGTACAACCACTGCGGATGGGTGGAGTCAGAAGTAACATGTTCGAAGTTTATCTCTCTAGAGAACATTTTGCTATGTTATAGCATGGTCGGTGGTGCGACCAGTACAGTGTCGTAGCATAGCTAACGGACTGATCTGTATGGCCGGAAATGTGCCATTTTATGATATAACAGTCACCCTTATGATAAAGTTTACTGGTGCGTTATCAGTGGATAACACTGTTAACATTATGCTGTAGTAAATCAGCACTTATGGCAGGGGTAAGTAAGTGTTATCACTGTAGTCAGCTGTGTTACACTGTATCTATTTTTGTCGTAAAGAAACTATGATAAAGCCCAGCCAGTTGCGCTGTATTTTACCAATCTCTGTTGTAGTATAGCCATATGAATTACAATTTAACTTACTGTGCTAAAGTTTAGCAGTTTGCATTACAGTGTAGCAAGCCATGTTGAAGTGTAGAAAGGTTAAGCGAACTATAATGTAAAGTTGTATTTTTATGGACATGAAAATAGCAAAATGTTGAACACATTGCCTTCTATAAATATTTACGCTTTGCACTTTCGAACGAATATTTTTTTTCCCAACTGTAATGTGTTATCACCGGCAAAAATCGAAAGGAATTTCTGTTGCGAGATGGTCGCAAATGTGAATACATATATGTACAGTGGAACAAAAAAAAAAAAGAAGGGCTTCAAATAAAGCCCATGACTGACACGAATATATGAAAAAAAAAAAAAAAAATGCACAGGATTGATTCGGACATTTTTTCCCTTTACGATCCAACCCATGTTTGATCTTTTCAGAGTCTTTGTGTTGTTTTTTGTGTATGTATTTTTGCAGTATTGACAGGCTATAAATTTCTTGAAATGGCTAAGCTTACCTTTCACCTGGGAGGGGTATAGGAGGAGGGAGCGAATATTTCAATAGATGGTCCGGGGTTCGATTCTCGGGATATAGTTTACATTAGACATCATGTACCCATTACCTGGTTGATATATATATATATATATATATATATATATATATATATATATATATATATATATATATATATATATATATATATATGTTTATCTGAGTTAACATTGTGTATGAGGCAATATGAGCACTTGGATGCGTTGCTCTGTGAAAGGTTTATTCACTTCTCATGTTAAAAGCTTATTCAGTTTCCCTTCTTGTGCAACAACCATGACACACACACACCAGCTGGATTATGGTTTTCATGTTCCTTGTTCAACAGTTGTAGGCGTCTGTAGTCTACAAATACGTATCAGTGCTGTAATACAGTTGTAATGCAGTTTGTATTGCTGTAAAGTTTGTAATGCTGTAATGCAGTTTGTATTGGCAAATGAAAACACGAGTTAAAGGCACGCGTCTTTGAGTGTACAGGAATATCGATTAAGATTTATCGGCACTTGGGTCATTTACCGAACCACGCCATTCGTGCGCCTGCGCATCGTACCGACAACGAGACACAGCTGAGCTTGCTTTTAGCCGTCTTCCCCCAACGCCAACGGCACGAAGCTCTTGGTAATACAGGCTCTGTTCACCATTAGAGAAAAGCCATCTTTAACGAGCAGTGAGACGTCTTTAAACCTCCTGTGTGTTTCAATTAAGTTTTTTTTTTTCACTCTCTAGATTCTGCCAGATCTTTATATACCACGTATGTGTTTTCTTGTGTCACTCGGTCTTTGGTGTCTTACATGCGTTTCATACACGCATTTCTTTGGTCTGTTACTAAAGTTTGATGTATATTTTGATAATTGATATCTTTCATTGTTTGGTTTTTAGTGATTTCATATGCGTAACTGCGTAATTTCTACTCCATGTATGATTCAGATGAAATGAACAAGAATGTTTTCTCAAGTCCTGATTTTATTTGTCATTATAAAGTAGTCCAGCTTCTCAAAGTAAATCTGTGTTGATGATACATGTATATATGTACACACCTCTTTAAGTCGTTTTGATATATTCTTTTCAGATAGGAATATTCCACCTGAAATTATTCCAGGAAAAGAAAATTTCAGTTAAATATGATCAAAATACAGCGAACAAGGAAGGTTTATTGTTACAAGAAATCTTAGAAAATGTTCGAAGATAGATGTGGTTTGTGAAGCGACAGGAACTTGCGGAGAGAGAGAGAGAGAGAGAGAGAGAGAGAGAGAGAGAGAGAGAGAGAGAGAGAGAGAGAGAGGAGTTCCTGAGGTCAAACGTGATAGGATTAGTAAGAACCGAGAAGGATATGGAAGTATAGAGAGAAGAAGGATTTAGGATATCAAATCGTAAACGTTCAGGAGAGCGAGAGTTGTGTGGAGCGGATAGAATGCATTAGACCGATGTGGTATATGGGGGGCGGCAACTTGTTTGTTAGTGGACTGACCGAGAGCATATGAAGCGATCAAGGCAAACTGTGGAGTAATCAGTCGGGCTTAGCTGTGCATGGTGGGCCCCGGTTTCAGTACGCTATCCATGATTGCTACAGAATCGATTTTTGCAGATGGGACCATTGTTTTGTTGTTCCTGATGCTGCCACGCTAAAAGAGGACTGGTAGTTAGGTACACACAGTCTGTCTCTTTGCCTATCCATCTGTCTAACTGTCTATCTGCCTTTGTTTATATGAGTCTGTATATATACTGTACGTGTTTTTATCTCTCCCTTACTATCAATTTACCTATCTATGTACATCCTTGCGGCATCATCAGGAATCTAGGGGACTTCAACCAGGCTGCCAGCAGTGCACGTACGATCGTATGTGATCCCCAGTGTGGTGACGCTTGTATGTAAGAAACAGCTTAACCCTCGCGTGGGTACCGGAATGACTCACTGAGAGGAAGTCCTTTTTTGGCTATGAAAAGAGGAATGGCTGTCGGTCATTCTACAATGTCGCTGAGTATGATGCTCCTCCAGCCACTCCACATGACAGTGAGTATAATCCTGCAGTCGGTGGGGGTTGGATGCTGGAGAGAATTTCACTGTAATCGGCAAGTGGACATGTGCCCAGGCGGGAGTGGGAGTGCTGGCGCGGCACCAGCTAGCATGGATGTTCCTAAGCGTTAATTAATTTCTCCCTAACAGGTAGTGTGTGGCCCAGCAGGTGTACCATCTGCCTGCGACTCTGTGATTAGGTATGACTTTGTATATATATATATATATATATATATATATATATATATATATATATATATATATATATATATATATAGAGAGAGAGAGAGAGAGAGAGAGAGAGAGAGAGAGAGAGAGAGAGAGAGGTTAAGTGCTACTGGGAATCGCTGTGGCAGGATAACGCTAGCACCAGCGTACATAAGGCCGTGCTTGAAAGGGAAAGTGAACAGTCACTCACGCTGCAGCCTTCCCTGGCGGCGTCCGGAGTTTACAACCGAGACGTATGAGACGAGGCTCACTGATGAGCCTTAACCTGGCTGCCGACGTCGAGGACCTGGACATACGTAGTGTAGGAGAACCCACCTCCCCCTCACCCTTGCATTAGCTAAACCTTAGCACGTACACTTCTAGACGAGTGGAGGAAACCCAGAACTGGGTCGCATCCTGGTGGGAAGCCGATGGAAGGAGAAAGTTGAGGTCTGGTGATGTCAGCTCGAAACTCTGGTAATCTCTCAAGGCTGTGAGGAGTCCCTTCCCTCACGACACATTTCCTCCTTTCATTACACAAGATGGCACCGTTGTAACTCTTAATCATGAACAAGCAGAGGTTCTTGCATGAAACCTTTGTGGAAAAATGCGTTTTTCTACCCCCCGCCGTCGCCTTCCGTCGACCTTACGCAAGGTCTTTTTTGTGATAGAGGAGTGTTTGTGGCTAGTCCTCAAGACGCTGGACTCTGGGAAAGCTGCTGGACTATATATGATCCGCCTCAGACCCCTGCACGGATGCAGTGAGCAGGTTACTCCTCCTCACATCACGAGCCTGCACCTTCTAGCATTGTTGGCCTTCCAAAGGGAAGGAGTCTTGTCTGGTCCTTGTGTACGAGAGAAGGAATACGTCTGACATAGAGTAAATGCCGGCCTGTTTCCTTGTTATTAGTGTCTGTCAAGGTAATGGGAATCATTATCTCCAGACAGGTGGCCGAAGTCTTGGAGGAACGCACAGACTGCTGTGTGATAGACTGCTGTGGTTTGATGAGGTTCGATCCATCGCTAGACCTATCCACCACTTGGAATCAAACCTTGAATCAACTTAGATATAGGTTCTAAACTGCTTTGTACATAGATGGGGGCCTCAACATGGGTTGTAGACTAGGTTATTCCCAGTAGATGGAAAGGCATGGGGGCTCTTTGGAAACAAAGTGGTTCTAACTGGAGACTATCTGGAAGATTGCGTCCCTCTGGATATAATCAAAAGACGTAATCTAGAAATCACCACACTGGAGTACTTGGACCTCTGCTGTATAACATTCTGTATAATGATCTTATGGATCTAGTCTTCAGAGCCATGTGCTTGCACGGGCGACTGCACGACCAAACAGAGAATTCCCGTGGCAACCATGGTCAACCAACGCTCGTGGAAAGATCCCTGGGAGCAAACATGCTAGACTATATACGCTTTCCAAAAGATCTAATGTTGACAGTTACGAGGCTACATGACCTGACAGCTGAAACATGTCTCTCCAGTGGACGGGCGTCAGATGGGACATAGCAGATTGTCAAAATATTTGTTGTAAAATTTGACCTCCAAAAATGACTTCCGTGTTGTTCAAGGCCAGGCTGGCGTAGTGGCAAGAAAGCTATACTGGCCTATGACGAATAATGTCCAGAGTACTGGTCAGTAATATATGTACGACCTTGACCCTCTACTTCACTATATAAGTCCAGCCTCTCTCTCTCTCTCTCTCTCTCTCTCTCTCTCTCTCTCTCTCTCTCTCTCTCTCTCTCTCTCTCTCTCTCTCTCTCTCTCTCTCTTTCTCTCTCTCTCTCTCTCTCTCTCTCTCTCTCTCTCTCTCTCTCTCTCTCTCTCTCTCTCGACATCTCCAGTCACAGTGCGTCTGCTGGACAAGTTGGAGAAGCGAGCTAGGAGACTCATCGTGTACTGCTGGGGGTCTGGCCGATGGTAGGAGACTCCTCCCACAGCAAACACCACAGCATAGTCACGACGTCACAGGCATTGCTGTGTCGTACATGGCGGACGTGGTGGGAGTGCAACAGCCATTTCCACTCCGAGGACAACAGGATTGGAGAGGCCGCCACACCAGGAGGCCGGGAGGTCAAGAGTCGGGATCTGACCACAACGTTGTCCAGACCTGACCTCCGCCCGCTGCAAAGTCTCCTTCTACAAGGACGCCCAGGATCTGGAAGAAGAAGAAGAAGAAGAAAAAATATATTCTGGAATATAAAGAAAAAATAACTCCGCTGAGCCGTTTGAAAAAAAGAATTTGGCCAACTCCTGCCAACTTAAGGGAAGAACTTTCACCTTGCAAACTGATTAAGTTATGCGAAGTTTCTCTTCCAGAAGTAAGTGGTGGTCTTGTGTTATTTGGTTGTGCTTTGAGGTAAGCTGGGATCATGCCAGTTCGTCGACTCGCAAACGCTGGAGATGAATGAGTCGCGGATCATCCAAGCTAACGAAAGCAGGCAGGAAAAAGTTATATAGCGTTTACGTGAGAGATATATATTGGGGGAGAGAGAGAGAGAGAGAGAGAGAGAGAGAGAGAGGAGAGAGAGAGAGAGAGAGAGAGAGAGAGAGAGAGAGAGAGAGAGAGAGAGAGAGAGAGAGAGAGAGAGGCTTCGCAAATCCCCGTAAATGCCGTAGAGAGAAAGGCCCCACATCCATCGTATTCAGAACGGAACTTTTGCTCCAGTCATACCGTATGCATTGTATGTTCTCCCGGCTGACGATACTTCCCGCTGGCGGACCAAATTGCCAGCGATCATTGTGGCTACAGGGAGGAGGTCGTAACCACTGAGGGGCCCCACAGGTGAGGCGACCGTGAAATGGACTAACAGGGATAGTCAGGTTAGCATGGTAGGACCCTGGATGTGGCTAGGATGGTGGGACCCTGGATATGGCTAGGATGGTAGGGCCCAGGATATGGCTACGGATGGTACGACCCTGGTTGTGGCTAGGATGGTAGGACCCCAGGATATGGCTAGGATGGTAGGGCCCAGGATATGGCTAGGATGGTAGGACCCTGGATATGGCTAAGATGGCAGGACCCTGGTTATGGCTAGGATGGTAGGACCCAGGGACTAGGATGGTAGGACCCTGGTTATGGCTAGGATGGGTAGGACCCTGGTTATGGCTAGGATGGTAGGACCCAGGGACTAGGATGGTAGGACCCTGGTTATGGCTAGGATGGGTGGACCCCAGGATGTGGCTAGGATGGTAGGACCCCTTGGTTATGGCTAGGATGGGTGGACGCAGGTGCATTGCTAGGATGGCAGAGCACAGGAAGGCCACAGATCCTCGAAACATATGAAAAATAAACATGGTATCTTTCAGGAAGTTTGTCTTCTCCGTTTTGACCCAGACAGTTATACTGAGTCTGTGTCCTGACACACACACACACACACACACACACACACACACACACACACACAAGAGGATCGAGTCCCCCTCCCTCCTTCACTAGGAACCCACTATCCCATCCTTCAGAACAGAAATAAAAAAAAGAAAAATGTTGGGAGGAGAGAGAGGCGGGATGTACGTCAGAGGCAAGTGCTACTAATGCAAGGGACACCGAGTCAAAGGCGAGGTAAAGCCGGACGCAGAAGTGAGGCAAACATTAACCAGGCGGACGCATAAGTAGTACAAAGGCACGACTTCCAACCCAAACTTCTCTTCTTCTTTTTTTTCTGGTCTTCCTTACAACAGACGAGACAACATTCGCTGAATTTTTGAGTCATGAAATGTTATGAATCTCCTCTTTATTTTTTTGCTGGCCTATAAGTCTCTCTCTCTCTCTCTCTCTCTCTCTCTCTCTCTCTCTCTCTCTCTCTCTCTCTCTCTCTCTCTCTCTCTCTCTCTCTCTCTCTCTCCAGAAGATGCTGGTGATTATGTTTCGTTATCTACACAGAGGCACATAGATCTGTCATGCCTCGTATAGATCATAATGGAATCTTAAATAATCATGCCTGTTATGCAATACCAGTTGTATTTATCAAAAACATTTTCAAGCGGTGTTGTCATCTACTTTGCATAATATATTGGATCATTGTTAATCAGTAATTCCCTGCAAAACAAAACCGTATGTAATGATTTTACAAATGTATGTGTGTTAGATCAAATCCTTTTACAAATACATATGTGTCAGATCAAATCCTTTTACAAATACATATGTGTCAGATCAAATCCTTTTTTTGGAAACACTTTGATATCTTTGTCACATATTCATTTTACAATTTTTCATTGTAACTCATCCTAAGTTCTGCCTACTGCTGGATCAATCTCCATCTCAGTCTAATACAGTCAAGTCTACAATTTTCAGAGTGGTTTCCAGCTTATTCTGTTTTCGTTTTATTTCGTGATATGAATCTTTCTTGGAATAGAGGAAGTTTTCTACGTGGGTAGGAGTTTGATTTGTAGCTAAGTCTCTTCGTTGTATATCAACTGACTTATATTTCTTTCTTGTATCTCCCCTGATGATGTGATTATTACACGAAAGTGCACTTGGGAACTTATCGTGTTTCATTTCCCCGTGGACTCATAGAAATATATATATATATATATATATATATATATATATATATATATATATATATATATATATATATATATATATATATTCGGAAGATTACTAATAGGATTTACAGAACAGAGGATGCAGGAGGACGTGAGAATGATGGTCTCCACTGGCCAACCCCAGAGAGAGAGAGAGAGAGAGAGAGAGAGAGAGAGAGAGAGAGAGAGAGAGAGAGAGAGATGCAGGGAACAGAGAACGTTTTCCCGTGCAGTCCATGCACGAGGATGGGCTGTATGGCTTCCATCATCGCCTGTTTGTAGCGGACTAAACAGTTTGAAGGTAAGTCATCAGCTGTGGGAAGGGTTGAAACTCTGTCTACCCTGTGCTTAGCTTTGATGGGAGACTTAGCTATAAATGGCCGTGACTGTTAGGAAGAAAATGGATTTCGATATGATTGGTATTGGAATGAGGTATTAGATTATCGTCTCACGATCATCATCACGTTGATTAGTGAGTTAACAAGGGAGTTCATCTGGCTGAAAATACTCAGTAAGATGCTTGACACCAGAGGCAGTTTACGAGAACATAAACGTTTATTAATAAGAGGGATACAACAGCTGCAGGCATTACTCCTCCGCACGATAATTACCATTTGCCCTACTTCGCATATCATGCAAGCCAAGCATAGATGGCAACTTTACGGCTCGAGGCTTAATGAAAGAATGTGTCTCAGGGTTGAAATATATATACAACAGTTGCGTGTCCTGCACATCAAACTACCACAGAGTATGTGGCAAAGTGAATTGAAAATGATGTAATATATGTTATTACACTCAGCTCACGTAGATAGTAATTTTTCCGATATCGAAGGTGTAATAAGTTGTTTTTATTGCAGTAAAGATATTGAGACTCACGAACACATAATGTCTTGTGAAGATCTAATCATCAATAAATGCATATACTCAGTAATATTCACTGTGAATATCAAGAGCGTTGGGAAAGCTTAAATATGTGTAGGAAGGTATTAATAAGATTTGAAATATGTCTTCAATAATAGACCTGAAGATCTAATATGACAGTATGCAGGGGGGCTAGGCGTGTATCCTCTTGGTATTCCACTGTATTTTTAAGCAATGTCTACGTTCTAGTACGAAGGCGAAACCCCACGACAGAGTTGAGGATATGAGTGAACAGCGTTGATAAACAAAGGAGAATAAGTGTCCCCAAAGAAATTCACACAGGAATTATTATAGTGGGGGATCCGAGTTGTATGATACAGAAGACAAAAATCACATTTTAGTATAGTGTGAGCTTTCCAAGGAAACTTGCTGGAGGACGTAGCTGAAAGGGAAATATATTTCACGAGAATGTTGCCTGGAAAGATACTGGAGAGGCACAAGGGCATGAACGCGGCTGGAAGCACCGTACAATGCAGTGAGTGTGGGGAGCTGATGGTTATGGAATGATGCCGCGTGGGATATGCGCGGATATCTTCTTGCAAAGATGGTGGAAGCCTTTTGAGAAAAGAGAAAAGCTTGGGGTGGACTGAGGTGGTTGGAATAACCAATTTTTTTCTTTTTTTTTTGCGTGTGTGAGTCTTGAGTAGCGAGGCAGCAAGCTCCACCCCAAGGGAGATGGGCGTCCCTTTTACCTCGCCAGTCTAAGGGGGTTAGAGTTCGGGTTCCCGAGTTCTGGAAAAAGATTTCCAGAAAACAGAACAATGGTGGACACTTGATCCAGGCCATGTATACAGTAAGGGTGTCAATGATTGATAGATGAATCGTATATTCTGATGGATGGGATAGATTCCAGCTTAATGGCCTTTGGGTATTGATAACTACTAAACCTGATAAAACTCTCACTGAAGAGGATCAAAATGGAGTTGCAGATGCTTCCTGCCACCAGAAGTGTTCAGTTTTTTGTCTTTTTTCCGATGGTCTCTGAAGGGTCGTTGTGGCTTGCAGCTGGAGTAGATGGTTGTAAGATGCTAATGACAGCAGAGTAGGATTTCGAGAAACTCACAACCAGACGACAGAGCTTTTTATAGTACAGTCACTGAAGACTGGTCGTGAGATCTGAGTCATGAATTGTGGAATCTGACTTAAGGTACACAAGACAGATTAGTGTACATGCGAAACATCTGGACTGCGTAAGCGGAAGGGACAGGAGGATGGAGGAAGAGCATTATCAATGAGGAGAGGTGGAGGGTGTCCACTTACAGTGTGAGGCCTCGAGTCATCCCTAAGAAATTGGAGATGTTTGCTGTAGTTAGAATATGAGGAGGAAGAAAGAGGAAGAGGAGGTGGAGGAGAAGGATGAGATAGGTTGATAAAGAACGAGAGGAAGGAAAGAAAAAGGAATTCATAGGGGAAGAAAAAAGATAGAACGTGAAAGAAATATGATAGAAAAACTGAAGGAAAACAAGACTTACAAAGGTATGAAATAACGAAGAATGAAATTGAAAAAAAAGAAGAATAAATATAAAGGATACTAGACACAGGATGAAGGAAAACAGTATTAAATTCAAAATGAAAAAATGTACAATGGCGACCCGAGGGAAGGACCAAGATAAGCAGGGTAAGCTTATCTTAGACTCGACTCACTCATTACGTACGCCATTGTGACGCTCAGCTTGGCTGTCATGTTGCAAAGACTGGCTGAAGGCCGGCGTCACTTCCTTCAAAATTGAACATAATCTTAAGAAAGTGTTTATGACGGTTCCTGATCCCCGAGGCTTAGAGAAGTCCTGCAGGAGGAGGAGGAGGAGGAGGAGGACCGGCGCTGTGGTCACACAGAGGGACTGGTGCTGTGTCCCTGAGCGAGAAGGATTAATCACTGCGTGAAGGAAGTGGTCTGGGCTGTGGAGCGGCTACTGTATTGTGAAAAGTAGAAGATAATGATAATATGATCAATGATGATAATAATGATAATTGTAATAATATAAGTAATAATAATCTTTAGTTATGAAACCTTTTACACTGCTTTATCATATATTTTTTTTTAAGTTTTCCTTCAAATAATCGTTAACCGAACATTTGATATTAGTAACTGATATTCTTATCACCAAATGTGTTCCTTTGCATTTGTTTATATTTAGGGGGGGAACTGGTCTTGGTTTTGGCAGCTTAAACCCGAAAGGAATTGGCCTTAGAGCAAGAAGTCTCGCTGTAACATTAAGGAACATGGACAGGTCCCATAGCAAGGCGTCCAATCATAGGAGGAAATGATTTATCTTTGTCCCAGGGTGAGGTATAGCTGCGAGGGACCTGTTATAGCGGTGGAGAGTTATTTTGATGCCTAGATATAAAAACAATCCATTTAAGAAGAAAGATGAAAGGTCATTAGAGGGCATTCTGAGTACAGGAACACAGAAGTAGTTTTTAGGTTCACAGGAACGCTGAAGAATCGGGAGAGGAGATTCTAAACCGACAGGCTAATTAAGTAGAAGGTTAAATCGGTACTTGGGTGACTTTTTACATTTCTAATGGGAAGGTAAAATTGCCTTGAGTGATCGTATCGGTCACTAGGATGGAAGAGAGACAATGGTAGAGGAAGACTTGGCCAGCAGGAGGTTTCAGGGAGAAGACAGGGGAGTCTACAGGATGCTGAAGCGAGCGAAGGATCGAAGGAAGGAGTGAGTTGAGAGATGGGAGGAGGAATAAGGAAAAGGATGGAAGGGAAAGGAGAGGAGATGGAGGATGGGGGGTAAAAAGAAGGTAGAGGAAGGAAATAATTGAGGAGACGCCGGTGCCTCACGGGAAGGAAGGTTTATGGCCCGTGTCTCGGTTGGAGATTGATGGTGTAAGTCTTGCCCGCCACCGTTACCACAACCGCTACCACACGACGACGACCACCTCCACCACCACCACCTCTTCCACCACCACCACCTCCTCCACCACCACCACCACAGACATCACAACAACCAGTACTACCATCATCGCACAGACGACCACTCCCGTCATCACCACAATCAACAAGACAACCACAGCCACAACTATAACCTCCACCACCACTACAACCAGTGCCCTTGTTGCCTTCACAACCACCACTACCAGAACCACAACCACCAAAGCCTGTCACCATAGCTCCGTCCACGACCCAGGACACACCACCATAACCCCATCCACGACCCAGTACACATAAGTGTCTCCCCATTCGCTATCCAGTACACACCATCATAACCTCATCCACTACCCAATACACACCATCATAGCCTCATCCACTATCCAATACACATTCACCAGAAACATTAGTCACCCAGGGAGCGAGTCCCCTGTAATCTGAGACCTAATTTATCACCTGGAGATTATATTTCATTTTCGCCACTGTGGACACATACCCTCTCGGAGGTCGCTGTTCAGATGGACTATGGCGTCGTCGTCTTGTGTGTGTGTGTGTGTGTGTGTGTGTGTGTGTGTGTGTATCATGGCAGGTGTGTCAGCTCTTGCCTCATGGTCAGAGTGAGGGCGATCACTCAGTCATGGTTCAGTCGTGATAATGACAGATATCATCATTACTCTGTAAGAAAAAGGAGAAACGTCTTAGCCAATATATGTGAAATATTTCCTTTAATTGGGAGAATACATATGTATCTTTTACGACACCTGATAGCATGAGGATCTGTATTGAAAGATACTTAAATAATTAGAAAGTTCGACTTGTGTGTAACTACAATCACGTATCACAAACGACCAGTGGCTGCCTCCTTCCCACTGCTGAGAGCGAGAGGCACAGTATGTGATACTAATCCTTACAATGATATTAGAAATAGAAAATGATTCTCAAAATCTAATAACATAAACGAATTTCCTATTCGTCAACATAACGTCAAGGGGAATTGACATATTACGTCAGCAGTGACAGAGGAACATCGTCACGTTTCTGTTTGTTAGGGGGAAAGGAAGGGAGGGAAGGGGGGGGGGGGGGTACTCCAAGGCCATTTATTCTTATGCATCCTTTGTCCTCACGACAGGTAGGACAGGAAGCCATTTGCATATTCACAACAAGCAAATAAAATCCCCCCCCCACCTCTACACACACAGCCCAGACCTGGGGACATACTGCCACTGTTGAAATATCACACCAGTGGGTTTACGATTCATGTACCGAGAGAAATGCTGTCATCGCCCGTAGGATAGTGGATAATGTACCGACGTGACCCTGGTACCTGGGTAACAGCTGGTTCACGAACTAGGTACCTGTGTAACAGTTTGTGTACGTACCTGTGTAACAGCTGTAACGGATGTGTAACAGTCTGTTTGATTTGTAAAGTGTCGCTGGCGTTCTTCGTCTTGAACGCTTACTTGCCGATTCGTCGCTCACTCTCAAATGCTTCGAGCAACAAACACCGGTGTCTGAAAGCAGCCATGGCCAAGGTGATGGGAGCAACAGACACACACACACACACTTCACCGTCATTTGCAGTCGTCATCAACCTGGTCGACCAGAGATGTACTGATTGAAAGATGTATACAAAAATCCATGAATTGCAAACGACGGGTTACAGCCTCAAAGAACAGTGCCTCTCTGTCTTATTTTCCCCCATATTTTCAAGAGCAGTGCTTATGTGTTATACAGAATGCCCGGAGGTCTCCCGGACTGTCTCCAAGTAGAAATTTTATCCGTTTTTTTTTTTCTTTCACTGAGAGACGATGATAATGACCATTTTTTGTTGGCTGAGAACCCACGGATTGCTGTTCACTGAAAGCCAGTAGGGAGGGCTGTGCAGGCCTGCGGGAGCCCCCCCCCCCTCAAAGCATCGTGCGTCCGACAGCACTGTACAGGCAGCGGGAGGGTACAATTCATAAACCCGCAGCAAAACCACCCATATATATATGACCTTCCCCCTTTCGATCTGGTAATGAATGATGATCCTCTGACGGCCAAACGCTTCATATAAATCAACTTCGGTGACAGATTAATCATTATCCTCACTGCAGTTCCCGTGAAGAAGTAGATGGGTGGCTACGAACAGACACACAGACGAGCGCACGCAACGACAACTCCAGTGGCATCATGACCGTTGTCCTTGGCGGAGAAGGGCGACCAAATATGTTATTCCATTCCATCTTATGATGCCTGTGAGGGCCGTAACCCCGGATAGGGAAAACCCTTGGTGTAACTGAAGCCAGAGGAGCGTCACAAGCTGTCGGGTGGTGGTTAGACCTGCCACAGCGGTGGTGTTTTACCACAAGCCAGAAGTGATATCTCTTCATCGACTCACCGGGAGAAAGGGTGGTTCATCTGGTCAACTGGACTCAAGCTAGAAGTAGCAGTCGGGTAAGCTTGGATCCATGAATATCCTTCGTGCATTCAAGATAAGCGTCAAATCATACACATTAGCACGATGTATATATATATATGTCCCACGTGATCATATCTTGAAAAAATGAAACTTTCCTTGAAAGCGAAGTTATAAACAGGATACAATCAGCCTCGATGAGGCTTCTTAATTGTAAGATTCTCGATATTTCAATAATCACCAGTGAAAAAAAAAAAGAATCCAACTAAGTTTGAATTTTCTAAGATTTTCTCGCCGGAATCCTCCTCTGGCCATGTTGTCGGTACACAGTGAACCTCCGTCCCCAGACACGCCACGGGGACAGAGGACCCGACCAGACACGCCTTCATCTCTGGCATCCACTGTTCGTTCGCCACCGATAGCCTCAATTTGCATGGAAATACCTTTCGCAGAATCTATAACCCTTGACAGCAGCAAGCCCTTGCCCGATTAGTGGAGATAATCAGACCAAGTCATACAGGTGAATTACAGCTTATTTTTTTTCTCGGCTTTTTGTAAAACTGCGATATGAAAATCTGTTGTGTTTGGATACCATTATTGGGTGATATGATCCTACATTTTACGCGTGTAAGATATTATCTTTTTTGAAACTATTATCTTAGGCTTGTGAAAGCTTTATGAAATAACAGTATTATGATTTATTACTTATGGGATTTTCTTTAAGCTTCAGATATACATGTGTTTTATTTAACATTCATGTAAGCCTGCAGATTGTTTCTTCTCTTGTACATAAAACCGGAAATGTGAGTATTTAACATTCCTAGAACACGGAGCATATAATTTCCCTCGAGGGATTTAATAATCAAAAGTTTTTGAACTAGTGAAACTTCTCCATGAAATCGCAGTACGCGCCTACTGTCACGCCTATGTACTCCATGAAAAATAATTCTGGATATAAAAAGGGATTTAATTTTCTCTTGGCAACTCCACCTACATACCTGTCCCATGTCCAAGGGCATTGCCAAGTATCATATATTATTTCCCGTTTTCTGGTGCAAAATGTCAGAATGCATTTTATTCATACAGAAGAGAGATCTGTTGACAGAGTTATAGAGAAAGAAAAATGATGGATGCACTGGATATTTCCAGTGAAATATGTCCAAACATATCTTTTTACTTGAAACTTTTTGGGTGTCACTTTTAAGGTCTTCAGCAGTGCGGCCCGGACAGGGGTGCTGGAAGTGTTTACAACTGTGTGTAAATCATTTACTAGTAAATAGTTTAATGAAGAGATTTCTATTTTTCATTGCAGCGGCTGAACAGTGGCATTAAGTTGTCTCTCACATACATAGATAGATAAACATGTAGATACCTTATGTTAGAATAGAATTTCGTGCATCGAAAGTGGAGTAAAAAGTTTGCCTCAAAAGATGGCAGAGTTAGAGCTCAATAAAGTTTTAGTCATTAGCTTTCTTTCTTGTTGTCTTAAAGGCTCAAAATGTCCTTAGAATCTTCCGAGTTGTACAGCATGGAAGTATCGATGCTGTCAGCATCTCCTTCATCATGGGTATGCTAGGATGATTGACGGAGATGAGCCGTCAGCATCCTGTGATAAGTGTGTTGCTTAAGCAGATTCAGAAATGAAGACCGAAGCTCAAGGCAGTGTAACGTAACGTTACTTGCTGGTAAGATGAATGAATCTGGAAAGGAAAAGATCGTTAGGATGAAGAGATAAGGCAAGGATCAAGAAAAGTAGATTAACACATGCTGAATACTGCCACTCCGGTCATTTAGTACATTATATAAAACATTATAAACTACGTACTTAAAAGTGGTCGAGCTTCGTTATCCAATGGCGCAACGTAAAGACTAAATTGTAGAAAGGCAGCGAGATCATTATCTCCAGTAAGATGTGGGAGTAAGCCTTATTTTCTTCTTCTAAGAAGATTAATGAAATACATGGGAGTCTCTCGTGTCACTGTGGGAGGCTCCGAGCGGTGTGCCGTGACTCCCAGGGTGATAGGTGCTCTGTTGTCCTATTATTATGCCGTTAAAACAGGAGCCCCAGCAGCCAACGGTGATGGAGACTGGAGGTGGTGAGGCACAGAATATATGGTGGTGGTCTCTGAGGGTGTCATAGTGGGCCAGGGAGGGATAGCAGGGGGTCTGTATAGGGCTAGGGCGAGATAAGATATGGTCTATACAGGGCTAGGACGAAACGTTAGGGTCTGTAAAGGGCTGGGATAAGATGGTGGGGGAGAATACAGGGCTAAGAGGAGACGATGGGGTCCATACACATTCAGGCCACAGTGGTTTGCGTGGGTGAGCAGGGGAAAGGCCAGGCAGCGTAAGACCTGATGATCAATGACAAAGTCATCATCCGGAGGACATTGATGGTATCCTACATACTGTGTGTGGATGGAGGGAGGATACTAAAGCAGGCTCCTCCCTGTCTGTCACCCACTATTCCATCTGGTACCGGTACCTCAGCCTGCGTCCAGATGGCTGTATAGCATTATCATATAATATAAAGGTAAGCCACTGACTTGAAAAATCTATATGAAGGGTTGGAGGAAAAAAAGGTTCTGATCTGATTATAGCCACCGGATACAGGTGGGAAGAAGGGCGTTAGCCGCTCCTCCGTTGAAATACGTAAGTATCGTATTGTCGTTCCTGAAGATATCGTGGAAAAGGGAAAGGAGTTGCTCTAGATATAAGGCTTAGACGAAATATTTGGAGATACAGAGAGAGGGAGTGTAGACAACAGAGGACTTATAAGTGAAGACAAGGTACAAGTGGACGTGTGAAAAGTGAAGATGTGTAGCAGAAAATATGTGGGCGCGAGTGTGTGGGTTGTGTAGGTCATGTGGAGTAAGGACGAGTTGGTAGAGTGCAAGTGATGGAGGACTTAGTGGCTAAGGACATGTGGAGTGAGGACAGGATGGGTTAGGCCATACCAGGTGAGGATGGCTCGGTAAAGGACATGTAGAGCGAGGATGTAGCATTAGAGAGGATGTAGGACAAGGAAAAGGTACGGTTAAGGATGCTGTGATGTCGCGAGACGGGGCTAATTGAGCAAGACTGCTCAGTTTAACATCACCTCACGAGGGACTGAGGTGACTGGACGCCACTCCTGCAGGTGGACGCCAACGAGATCGATTCAGTGGACAAACACAGTTCCCCTACGCAAAGCGACCGGCCCTGCGGTGGACGGAGATCAAAGTACACAGTGGCGTTGGTGGGTGACAACCATATCAACCAAGGCTGACGTCCTCCATACGAGGAAGCAGACCATCAGGATATGGATGTATATTCTTTATTTTTCTATCTGTATGAACAATATATATATATATATATATATATATATATATATATATATATATATATATATATATATATATATATATATACCCGACAATCGGATATATGAAAAGTTCTCGTAGCTACACAAGCTAGGGACGTGTGTAAATCCGACCGTCACGTTAATCGTTTCAGTATTCAGATTCAGCTGAAACATTTACATACGCTACCAGTACAAGCGAAGTTCGAATATATGAATTCACACTGAAAGTAAACTGACATTGTTGCAATATATGTAAAGTGCTCAAAGCGAATGACACCCGAGGGGGCTAATATGTGAGGTGGAACTGTATATAATAACGTTCATCCGGACATTTCTTTCGCTATTATTTCATTATTGACACTTAAGATCCTTAGGGATGAACATTTTTAGAAATGAGATGAACGCAATATACAACAACAAAACAAAAGATGCAAAGCTGTCGAGAATTTAGCGCGCGAAGCACAGCGCGACACGAAGGGACGTTTTAAACATGTGAGCGTCAGCCCGGAACATATGTTGGCTGCACAATACACGACGCGTTTACTCGCGACCGATGGTAGGAATGCATTTGAGCACCAGTGCCGCCGCAGTATAAATTGGCCTTTTGACACTAAATAGACTTTACGGGCGTGCGAATGTTAAGTAAACTGCCTCGGTCTGGCCAACACACCGTGCCTGCAGGACAGTGAGGGATAGAGTGTGAATGGGAACTGAACTCAGCCGGAGAGAAATGCCTGTGGATGTGTTGGCAGAAGATGAAGTATGGTTTCCCCCCCGGTACATAGGAGGTCTTGTGAGGGATGGTAACCCATCTGGGGTCTACGTACAGTGGAAAAATATATATTTTTTGGGGGGGTTGGGGTTACAAGATGTTCCATACACTTAGCGTTACCAGAGGAGTCTAGGGGGAAGTGAAAATGACTAAATTTTACGTATTTACTTTAAAGACGAAGTTTCGGGGAAGATCTTGGTGGAAGTGCTGATGATCTTATAGTGTAATGAACTTCTGGAAAAGTGTAATTTTTCACGCAAATTCAAGTCGCACTCTACTTCAGGTTTTAACGTTGCATCAAACTGAAGTAGATGTTTCATGATGTTCAAAGCTCAGTAAAAACATCATGATAAGAATTTAAGGAGATTTTCAGTTCCAGTTATTCTTGTGTGTTTGGGTTTGACGTCTGGCATAACCCAGTCTCCTACCATGAGGAACCCGTAGCAACACTGTTGCCAGCAGACCCACAGCGGGTCACATGTGTCAATTACCAGATCAAGTGTTCAGCAAAGAATCTCCAGTGACGTTGGCAACGCAAGATTCATATCACCGCCATTCACAGTTATGATAACAGTGACAACTCTACACAAACGGAACAGATGAGGAACATAACTGAAACTTCGTCTTAAGTATAATAACGAGTCACAGTGGACAGTCTTCATGAAATGCTTTGAATGAATGAGAGAGAATAAGGTGAAAAGTAAGAGATCAGCTACTTGTAGATAGATAGATAGGTAGATAAATAGATGTAGATAGATAGATAGATAGAGATACATGATATTCCTGTGTATCATTTGGGCCTTCGAACACACATATTGCAGCCTCAGTCCTCAGTCTGAGGACACACTCCACCACTCACTAACTCACTGAGACCACCGTCCTAAGACCCACTTCATCACTCACAACCTTCATACCTGAACCACTTAGCATTAGTCACAGTCACAAGACCCACTGCACCACTCATCACCCTCGTGATTGGTATGTAGGTCCTATACGACATTGATTATCAGACGTAGCATTGATGGTTGTATACTACGTCTGTTTCACTAGAAGTCTTCAAACGTATTGTAATGTTGGCTATAAAACCAATGTTGAAACACTGTTGAAAGTCTAGTGTATAAAAACCTGAATAGTTGATACAGTGTTCAGTAAGGATATTACAGAAATCTGTCAGCAGATTCGAAAATACTTAAAAGAAACTATCAAAACTGAATTACTTTATTTTCTTGTAGGAGGAACTGAATCATACCATTATGCTGAGTGTTAACGTTTCTTCAGTCTGTGAAAAATAATCTTCCATCAGAAGGAAAAATGAATTTTAGGCAACTGAAAATAGAAGAAGCTTCACTGAATCATGTCCCGGGTGCATTTCATGCTCTTGATAAGCTTTGAGTTTTTAAAGGATTTCGAGTGACTGATGGAGTAAAGGAACCGGGATAAGGGATTATCCTTACAACAGTAACAAACTTTAGATAAAGGAGTCTCTAAACATAATGAAAGAACCGATAAGGAAACGTCCCTTCGTCTCAACGACGCGGATAAAACCAGAATTGGATGAACTGAGTCTTGAAGACCGAATGAAGGACCTGAGAATGGAAGGCTCCTCCTCCTGCCGAAGGATACGTAACCAAACGTAGACAAAAGAGGCTTGGGATTTAATTGTCGCTATAAAACATCACTACTGAACCTCCTAAACCCTGATCCCTCAAGTGGAAAACCTATAGATGATTCAGTCCTCAAAAAGATGGAGAAAATAAAGGAAATGCAAAGATGGCAAGAACGCAAGTCTCACAAACTCAAACATAACATATTACTTAAGGTTAGAAGAAACAGAAGAGATGATCAGACGTTGTTCTCTGATGAGTTCATGAGACACTACCGTTTTCCTGTTGTTCCCTGTTGTCTCCTGTTGTCTCTTGTCTGTTGTGGAGTTTACCCAGTTAGCTTGCTGGTCGTCTTCAACTGCCAACACCATCAACCATCGAAATTGCTTTGCCTAATGACCTTAAGATTGTGATTGCTTTTGGAGAATTAATGACACGTTGAATAAGCATATTTGAAACATTTGTCTTTAATGATATGAAAATCTACTCTAATCGCCTCGGAAAAAGGTCTAGAGTTTCTGTATATTTGCTACATTTTCTGAATGTTTACTAGACTTACGAGAAATGTACCAAATACATTCGTTGGTGATGTCAAGTAAATAATGAACATCACTTGATGTGAAAACACTCCCACTGTGAATATAAAAAGAAGGCATTTTAACTACTCTGGCTCTAATTGCTCGTATTTTCCAGCAAACTGGAGTTTTCAGCTACAACAAACAGGGTGTCAGACGCTGGAACACACACACACACACACACACACACACACACACACACACACACACACACACACACACACACACACACAGACACACACACACACACACAGACACACACACAGACACACACACACACACATATATACGTGTATATATATATATATATATATATATATATATATATATATATATATATATATATATATATATATATGTATATATATATATGTGTGTGTGTGTATGTGTACTGCTGTTTCAGTATTCCCTTTTATCTTTTTAATGTTCCTGCAGCTCTGAGGAAGCTGGCCACGTCCAGCGGTCCGGACCACAGGTCATAAAGTGTGGTGATGCCGTCTCCAACCCCCTCCCTGTGATGCAGGAAACGTGGCTTCCGCTGCATGTCTTCCCTCCTGAAGCTTCAGTCGTGCATTATTGGTCTTTAGCTTCATGGACGATCGTAAAACTCTGGCCACACCTTCAATTACTCTTCAGATTTATAGATTTCGGATTTCAATTCGGTCTGATTAGAGAAAAAAGCCTTTGAAATAATACTTCTTTTTACTTCCATTAATTCCAACCCCCCCTAGTAAATTCCAACATAGATGGGGGTGATAAGATGCACCACAGTATTATGAAGTGAATTCAGAAAATAAGAATAACTTGTACGATTTCCTTTCCTGAGACAAAGGTTCTTCAAGTCCTTAGAGAGAGACTCGGTGAGAGCAGTGCCACATGAGGGAGAGAAAAGCTCTTTGTAACCTTCGTTGCCAAAATTGAAAGTCCGAGTTTGATCCGCTGGCGTGAGGCAGCTTGCATATTCATAGTGTTAATGGGCAGCCAGAAGACCAACTGGGTGACCAGCGGGTTCGAACCTAACTACCATTCACGTGGGACCAGATGGTGAAATTCTCCACCTTTTATCCTCAGGATGGTGCCGGAGAGAGAGAGAGAGAGAGAGAGAGAGAGAGAGAGAGAGAGAGAGAGAGAGAGAGAGAGAGAGAGAGAGAGTCCTCAGCATTGATGGAGAACGTTCTCGTATTCTCTGGCGACGTTGTCTTTACTCATATTACTCATGGGATTTGTTTCATCTTCTCAGTTGGTGGAGGGAGAATGGCTTATTCTCAACGTGGTATGGTGGTATGGTTTGTCTTACAGTAAGGACGAAATGATAGACGAAATGGTAAATCTTTGGCCCGCAGTGTTATATGGGTGTAAGAGATATGTTTTCTCTGTTTAGCTCGAGAGAACGGGTTCAATGTCTCTCACGAAGGGGAAGTGGTTTGTCGTGTCACTTTGTTTACGTAGGTGTGGACACTTGGCAACACTGGGATGGCGTACCTACCTACGAGTACCTACGACGAGATTTTGACGAGATATTGATCGGTTGGTCTCGTGGTCACAACACGTCTTGCTTGGCTCATAATACAGTTTCAATCCTGGGTTCCTCTCTGGACTTGTTTTCAGCCACTTGTTTGGGTTTCTTTTAAATGCTTTTCTTGTTTATGTTCATACAGCCTTTGATGATACGTCTTTTGACTGATTGCCTTCGATATTTCTTATGAAGTGATTTTGAATTTCATATCGGTCGTGTGGTCATGGAAGTACTGAAGTTTTGCTTCTCATGTAAACACTGAACATTGTTATCTCTCGTTATCTATCTTTTGAAGGTTCACTGTTCGCTGTTATGCTTCCCCTCTGACTGTAGTATCTTTTTTTTCATTTTACTTTTCTGTCAATGTCTGGTACTATTATTATATAGCTAACCCTTTCACCTTCCTCTCCAGAGAGAGAGAGAGAGAGAGAGAGAGAGAGAGAGAGAGAGAGAGAGAGAGAGAGAGAGAGAGAACCGTATCTCGAGGAGTAATGTCTGCGTTACTAGCAGGCATTGCTCGTTACCTTGTTACCAGAGACAGGGCGACAGGGTCTTGCATTCCGTTCACATGTCAACCATGAATATTCATTTTATACCTGAATACATGCATCTAAAGGCCTCATGTAGAAGCTTTGATATATATATATATATATATATATATATATATATATATATATATATATATATATATATATATATATTCTTTCTTTCTTTCTTTCAAACTATTCGCCATTTCCCGCATTAGCGAGGTAGCGTTAAGAACAGAGGAGTGGGCCTTTAAGGGAATACCCTCACTTGGCCCAATTCTCTGTTCCTTCTTTTGGAAAATTAAAAAAAACGATTGGGGAGGATTTCCAGCCCCCCGCTCCCTCCCCTTTTAGTCGCCTTCTACGACACGCAGGGAATACGTGGGAAGTATTCTTTCTCCCCTATCCCCAGGGAATATATATATATATATATATATATATATATATATATATATATATATATATATATATATATATATATAATAGGGTCATAATAGTTATGTAACCAGGAGGAGCATATCCTTTATAGGATCGCAGACCAGGGGAGGAATGTAATCGGAAGGAAGGGTTGAGGTCTGCAGGAGGGATCCAGTGTAGGGTCTGCAGGAGGGAGCCAGTGTAGGGTCTGCAGGAGGGATCCAGTGTAGGGTCTGCAGGAGGAAGCCAGTGTAGGGTCTGCAGGAGGGAGCCAGTGTAGGGTCTGCAGGAGGGAGCCAGTGTAGGGTCTGCAGGAAGGAGCCAGTGTAGGGTCTGCAGGAGGGAGCCAGTGTAGGGTCTGCAGGAAGGAGCCAGTGTAGGGTCTGCAGGAGGGAGCCAGTGTAGGGTCTGCAGGAGGGAGTCAGTGTAGGGTCTGCAGGAAGGAGCCAGTGTAGGGTCTGCAGGAAGGAGCCAGTGTAGGGTCTGCAGGAAGGAGCCAGTGTAGGGTCTGCAGGAGGGAGCCAGTGTAGGGTCTGCAGGAAGGAGCCAGTGTAGGGTCTGCAGGAGGGAGCCAGTGTAGGGTCTGCAGGAAGGAGCCAGTGTAGGGTCTGCAGGAAGGAGCCAGTGTAGGGTCTGCAGGAAGGAGCCAGTGTAGGGTCTGCAGGAGGGAGCCAGTGTAGGGTCTGCAGGAGGGAGCCAGTGTAGGGTCTGCAGGAGGGAGCCAGTGTAGGGTCTGCAGGAGGGAGCCAGTGTAGGGTCTGCAGGAGGGAGCCAGTGTAGGGTCTGCAGGAGGGAGCCAGTGTAGGGTCTGCAGGAAGGAGCCAGTGTAGGGTCTGCAGGAGGGAGCCAGTGTAGGGTCTGCAGGAGGGAGCCAGTGTAGGGTCTATGTCATAACACCCACGCGGTGTTGTATGAAGTGTCATGATATTGCCAGCGGGATCCTCAACCACAGCCATACCTGCTGTAACGCTGCGGAAGAGGCGATAGGAGAGAGAGAGAGAGAGAGAGAGAGAGAGAGAGAGAGAGAGAGAGAGAGAGAGAGAGAGAGAGAGTACCTAGGGTTTCATCATGACCCTACACAGTTCCAGAACAGAATATGTACAACGTACATATTTGCCACAAGGATGGGGGTGTGTGATGGCCCAGCAAGACGTAAAATGCTTCAGTTTTTAAAGAATTTTCTTCCTTGATTATTTACATTACGATACAGTGAAGGAAGCGCGCACGTAACTGCTCAAGAAAATATATTCTCCTCTTTCAGAAAATTAAGGAATGATTAGATTTCAGAGACAAAGAGAATTTAAAGTGAAAGACAAATAGGAGAGAGGAATAATCAAGTTACAGTAATGATAACAAAATTATTTGAAAAAAAAAATGGGAAAGACAGGTTCCATTAACTCTCTTGCAACATGATTTTATTTCCCTTTTTTTTTTTTTTTGTAAATGTCACAATATGACCGTCATGACAGTGGCCATTAACGAACTCTAGATATGAACCTCTTTTTCTGACGTATGACCTTTTACATTATTCACGACGGCTGAACCTATAGTCACACGCCACACTCGTACATGAAGCTCTCTGTTTGACCTTCAGCTGAACAGCAGAGTTGAATTACGTTTCCAACATCGTCCATTAAATGTAAAATGCATACATTCATGATTACGGGAACTAAGTCAATGAATGATTGATCAGGTTCTTGTGTTTTGTAAGTGTTTGTGATGCCATCCTCGCCTCGGGGTGAGGTATGTGCCCAGCTGATGATGGTGGTGTACGCGAGACCCATGCTTATGGTATGATGGGTTTTGTGTATTAGGTATTCCAGCTGGAAGTATAGAGAGAGAGAGAGAGAGAGAGAGAGAGAGAGAGAGAGAGAGAGAGAGAGAGAGAGAGAGAGAGAGAGAGAGAGAGAGAAACATAACGTTTCTGCTGAGGGATGTTGACGTATATGCTTCGTCTCTTCGATGTATATCAACTGACTTATATTTCTCTCTTGTCTCCCCTGATGATGTGATTATTACAGGAAAGTGCACTTGGGAACTTCTCGTGTTTCATTTTTCCCGTGGACTCATAGGAATATATATATATATATATATATATATATATATATATATATGTGTGTGTGTGTGTGTGTGTGTGTGTGTGTGTGTGTGTTTCTCTACAACAAATTATGTTACAAACGGAAGATCTGCTTCAGCTCGAAGTATTGCCTTACTTCAAGCTTAGAGGTTTTCCTTGTAGTGCGGGATGCAGAGTGAGGGGGAGGGACAGGTGACTGGGACGTCACCCTGGAGTGGTGGGAACCAGTGGTGAAAAAGATCAGAGGTTTACGTACGATGATCCATCATGATACAGACTGTATCACCGTGGATGATACACGAATCTTCTGTAAGGAAGGGCGGAGGGTGTACCTGTATCTACGAGAACGTGGCTGTACCTGTATCTACGAGAACGTGGCTGTACCTGTATCTACGAGAACGTGGCTGTACCTGTATCTACGAGAACGTGGCTGTACCTGTATCTACGAGAACGTGGCTGTACCTGTATCTACGAGAACGTGTGTGGCTATTGAAGGACATAGATATGGACGCTTACACATCGGCCAAATAGGAGCCATCACGGCCGACTTTCCCTCCTGAGCGGAGGTGCTGGAACTGAGCTCTCTCTCTCTCTCTCTCTCTCTCTCTCTCTCTCTCTCTCTCTCTCTCTCTCTCTCTCTCTCTCTCTCTCTCTCTCTCGTAGGCGGGCGAGATTGACAAGGCCACGCGCCGTGTGTGTGTGTAGGTTGTAGCATTTTATCCCGCACTTTGTGTGTGTGTGTGTGTGTCACAGACGAGTGGGGATCTTTCTGATGTGGTGTCCGGGATGGGGATATTGGTATCCCAGGTTATATCCCATGTGGCCACGTGATTTGACCATTGGCTGCTAGAGTTATCAGCTGGGGATACTTTGTCCCAGGTGGTCATATAATACGCTACTCCAAGGGTCCTTAGCTGGGGATATGGTGTCCCATTTTATGTCTCAGTTGGCTGCGTTATGTACCAGTTAGGCAGCAAGGGTTCCCAGCTGGTTGAATGGCTTTCTAGTTGGTTGACCGGTATTCCAGCTGGCTTCATAGTGTCCCTGGTGGCAGAGTGGTGTCCCAGCTGGGGACATAATTTCCTGTTTATTGTCTCAGATGTATATATATATATATATATATATATATATATATATATATATATATATATATATATATATATTTTTTTTTTTTTTCAAACTATTCGCCATTTCATATATATATATATATATATATATATATATATATATATATATATATATATATATATATATATATATATATATATGTATATATATATATATATATATATATATATATATATATATATATATATATATATATATTGTACCGGTTGACTGCAAGAGCTTCCAGCTGGCTGTGCGATGCCCAGCTGGCTGCATGGTGTCTCAGATGGTGCAGGGTTGGCTAAGACTACAAATCGTGTGTTTAGAACCAGGTATGACCAGGGGTAAGATTATAAGTAAAAGATAAACTTCGTTCGATGTTTGTGGCACAGATTATGACGTATGTGGTTCAGACTATGACGTGTGTGGTACAATTGATGACACGTTGCGTAAAGATTATGACGTAGTAGGTACAGATTATTGTGTATTGTACAAACTGGGACTTCTGTGATACGAATTATGATTTGTACAGATTATGAGGTGTAGGGTACGGATTGTGAGGTACCTCATATGGTACAAATCACATGATGTAGGGTACAGATTATGACGTAGTACATGGCAAGGAAACCTAGCATTAGAACCTTTCAGGATGAAAGCCATGAAAATGAGAAATATACACCTCTTACCAAGACCTCTCTCTCCATGGAAGTGAAATTTTAGACAAGATTTTACAAATACTTGACCTTCTGAAGTTTTCAGAAGTCAAAGGCCCTTTGAACCTGGTTCAGTGCTGTATTAAAGTTCTGCTTCTAATAAAGAACTTACGGCGGTAAAGAACGGGTGATACTCCAAAGTGTATTCTCAGAACCATTAGGGCGACGGGACTGTGAGGTCGGAAAAGCACATCAGTTTTCATCTGTCGATTATCGAACGTGTTTGGTCATTGTGTACGTATATGTACTGTGTTGTTCGACTAGTTTCGTCACCCCAGGAACCCTATTATAGGTCGACTCCAGGGCTGCGTTGCATCCAGTAGCAGGGGTAGGATAGTCTCCTTAGGGGCGAGAATGTATATAGTCCCTAAAAATCTTGTTTCTCAGGTATAACGCATAGCTGCAGATCTAAGTCCCTTCAGAGGGCCAGTGGGGTAGAATATACCCACCCATCTTTAAGTCACATTATCGTGGTGGCGTTGTCGTGTATGTTCACACCACACACCTCGACCTACTCCTCTGCCGTGTTGCTGAGGTTCAACCGTTTCGTATTCGGACAAGCACAGGGCCCAAGTTAACAGCTACACATCATCACCTGAACAGTGTTACCTACTTAGTAATGACCAGTCACATGCTACCCTGCGATATGCCAAGCTTCAACACCCTGTTAGAGTCCATCAAGGGTGGAATGATCGTCAGAGATTGACGCTTGTTTTACAAATGTTCCAGTTACTCTCTATTGAAAATGGTGAAAATGAGAGAAAAAGAGAGATGTTGTGACAGGCATCTGTCTCAACCATCATGTACTTCTTAGATTCGTAAGTTAAAGAATCTACGTGGTCTGGTCGCGCAGATCCTACCACTGGAGTCCAGAGCCCCATCCTTGCTGTAGCTATGCCAACCTGGCCTAAGACGTTGTATAATCACAACAGCTCAAGTTCACGCGTGGCAAACCCGCGACCTGCTCAGCTCCACACATGGTCTAACTACACTAACCTGACGCCAGATGTGTTCCAACCACGACAGCTTAGACCCAGACGGGCCCTAATCACGCCACCTCAGCGCCCGATGTAGTCTAACCACGCCAACCCAACCTCAGACGTGAATCAGCCCCAGCAGCCCAACACAACCCCGCTCCCTCCACCCAGACTTCTAGCACATAAATATGTACAAGTGTGAGGCAACAATACACTTGGAGATACACTGTGGGTCGTGTGGTGGCACATCTGGAACGATTGGTCATAAATAGATTATTATTTGTATGTAACGCGTAAAATGCGATATCCATATCTGATTGAGTGTCGACGACGATGATGATGATGGTCACAAGGTCAAGGAGGGAAGTGCCGATATTCTGCCCAACGCAGGAGGAGAAGAAGTGCCCGGGGAGGACTCGCTGTTGTTAGGGACAGGTTGTGGTGGTAGGTTGTGGTTGTGGTGAGGCGGGCGACGGAAGGTGATCCTGGCTGTCTTCAGACGGATGCGATCTTGGTTGTGGCAGCAACAGGAGGACGCTGAGTTTGGCGTGAGCACACACACACACACACACACACACACACACACACACACACACACACAGAACACTTCGCCTCCCTTCCCTTTATCCTAATCCTCGAACTCTGCCAACAGCTTCTCCCACCTCCTCCCCTCCCCCACACACACACACACCTAACTCCCATACACACCTAACTTCCACACACACCTAACTCCCACACACACCTAACTCCCACACACCTCATTTCCACACATCTGACTACCACAAACCACTCTTCCTTTCACTTTATCAATCTTCCCAGAAGCTATATCAGACAGAGACTTTCAAGGAAATAGTTGCTCTCTCATCTGTCATCTTGTAGATACTCTGTCATTACGTATTCAATATTCGTTCAGATATTCGAATAGTATCTTGATATTCAGTAGAATGTTACCGGTCGTCAGGAATATGGTTGTTCGTCACTCTGTTCTTACCTTCCTTCCCACGACGAGTTATTGCACTTCAAGGGACAACGTTTTTATGTAGAAGCTTTTGAGTGGCTCCCTCTCATATCTCAAGTATTATCAAGTACGGAGAAGCTATTTTAGATTTGTAGGCTACTTTATGCCAAAGGGGCACAGAGGCCATTTTATGCCAGATGGTCAGGGAAACATTTTTTTTTTTTCACATACCAGAAGGATATTTTATACCGAAATGTCATTTTATACATGAAGGCTTATCTCATATCGAGGAGGGCGCTGCTTCGTACTTGCGACATATACTAAAGGCCTTTCTGTTGCTGGAAGGCTGTTCTATTCTGGGAGGCCATCTTACAACGTAAGACCATCACGGTAAGCTGTTCCACCTCTCCATGTTGCTCTATGTTGCAGAGAAATGGTTGGGTGGTTGGTGGAGGACGCATGATGCGTGGGTTTGATTCAATTTCTGATGGAATATGTTTTTTTCCTGACCATTTCATCCATACGGATGTCTCTGCTCACCGTTCATGTTACTCCTCTGGGACCTGGTTCTGATGGTGGCACGTGACCTGACACTGACCCGAAACCTGTTGGTTCAAGTCCTACGTGTTGTTCAGGGACCCAGTGGTTCTAATGATGGTACGTGACCTGAGGCTTTACCTGAATATTGGTGTGTGACCTGGTGCGGCCTTGGGACCTGACCCATCATGACCTGATGTTGCCTCGAGACCTGTTCCTCATGACCTGATGTTGCCTCGAGACCTGTTCCTCATGACCTGATGTTGCCTCGAGACCTGTTCCTCATGACCTGATGTTGCTCTCGAAACAGCCCCTCATGCCCACTTGACCTGATGTTGTTGGCTAGGGACCTGGTTGTACCCTGGGACCTGGCCCATATGACTTGGTTATATACCCTGGGACCAACCCCCTCATGACCTGGCTTTTGTTTTTTACCCTGGGATCTGGCCTCCACGCCCCTGCGACCAACACATCTCTGCAGGTCGAAGCGATTCAACGCACGCAAGATGCACATTTGTGAATGATAATCGTGACTAATTATAAATTGATCATGCAATCATCATAGCAAGCCACAGATTCTCTCCGTTGTGTGGTCTGAGATCACTGAGCTATGCTCCAACATGGTCTACAACCCTGAATACTCTGATGTAGGGTCAGATCAAATATATCTGGACCTTTTTCTGGATTTGAATAGATCTTGAATCCTTATGTCTGATATTGATTTCCTTGTAAAGAGTCTCAAGATTCCTTCACCACGGGAGGGAGGCATTAACATGAGACTCAGCAACACATTGGTTACCATGTCTTCACGGAGCCTCCATCCACCCCCACAGTCTCTCTCTCTCTCTCTCTCTCTCTCTCTCTCTCTCTCTCTCTCTCTCTCTCTCTCTCTCTCTCTCTCTCTCTCTCTCTCTCTCTCTCTCTCTCTCTCTCACACCACTTAATTGACAAACTTTTTATCCTCTGTGAAGTTTTGAATAGCATCGTTTCGTATCGAAAGTCGTTATGTTTTAGAAAATTCTTCTTTCTAAGGTCGCTAAACAGATTTCCACTTTTTTGTTGTTGTTGTTCATCGACGACACGTGACATTCAAAATATTTGATAGAAAGTCTACGGTGAAGATTACGTCGCTGTTATCTTCATATCTTACCTTGCTTAGCATCTCCTCCTAATCTTCATATGTTATATGATAAGTTGGTATCGCTTTAAACCTGTTGTGACCTTGAGTTATGATAACCTTTCGTGGCCTTAACTTGGGGAGGTCATGACTCAGACCTGGAAGTGTGACCTCGACCCAGAGACCGTCTGTGCTGGACGAGAATGATGGTCCGTCGTGCCACATCGTCACCCTGTTATCTGCGCCCACTCCGTGGCTTGCCACGGTCCCTCCACACTCCGAGATCATCTCATGTCCAGCCTCGCATTACCGTTAAAAGATGTTGATACGTCGCAGCGCCGTGGAGGATGAGATTGCATCACCTCTGACTCTCCTCCTCACTCACAGTTCCTCACTTGTGGCTGTTCTTTCGCTGCCACGGTATGCTCCGCTGTGTATCAGGAAGTATTACACCTTCTTCACTCATTTCCTTCTCTTTTTCTGCCTTTTGCCGTTCGATATAACTCATATATAACCACATTTCCTCTCCCTCATTATTCTGTAGGATGATTATACAGGTTCCCTCATCTCACAGCATTTTTTTTTTTATTCTTTTATTCATTTAAAGTATGTTTTTTTTCTTGTTACTTACCAGTTCATATACTTTATAAATTCTCAATGTTTGTTATTCAAATTTATCCCCATATTTCTTTCTGTCACATCATCATCTTCTGTTATCCCTCCTATCCCAATTCTGTTAAGCTTACTCCATTTGTCTTCCGTCCTACACTCGCTCTCGCCTCTGAATTCAGTTTATACCTCCTCCTCCTCCTCCTCCTCCTCCTCCTCCCTGGTGGTGGTGGTAGGAGGGGGCAAGGGAGGGACCCACTGCAGCCCGCACCAGCCCAGCACGAAGACAAATTTGGTCATCTGTCTTATCAGAGACGCGACTAACCGAGTTACCTGGGGCCGTTACACCCTGGGAGAGGAAGCCAATCTCGTAACACGAGACCGGTCCTCTGGGTCGCCCTTGGTTCCCCCGGAGGGAATATTGCGGGGGCGGGCGGGCAGCAGCCAGAGGTCGTGGATCACATTGGGTCGACCTCCTCACCCACGGGGCGCTGTACTACCTCAGGCTAACGGGAACAGTAGACATGAACCGCTTGCTGCCAATCCATTCCCCCTCAAAAGCTGTACTCTCTCGCGTGAGTACAACAGCTGCGGTTGCCATGAATCGCTTTCGGCCAACCCATTCATCAAGGAAGTCGTGATGCCTTCCTCATATGACAGATTCTGTTGACAATAACAGTGATGCACTGGCTCTCATGAGCTCAACACAACAGTGATACGATGCTCATATCTCACTACGCTGTATAATCGGCCTCTCTGTCTTACCAGCAGTGAGTAATTTGTCTCACCCGCTTGCATAATTGTGTTATCTGCTTTCGTGTCTTGACTTAAGTGAGTAATAAGCTGCCCCCTTATGTCTACCCTCAGTAAATAATCTGCCTTTTGTCTCGCGTTTTTGTATGATCTGTATGATCTTTCATGTCTAGATGATCTTTATGTGTCTCATCATTGTGAATGATCCGCTTCACGTCTCGACACACGTTGCATGGCTGTGTGATCTGCCTTTGTGTCCGACCAGAGAAAATGATCCGGCTTTTATCTCACCAAGTTGGTTAATTTGCTTTTTATATTCATCATACTTAACTTTGAAAAGTCTCGTCAGAAAATATCATTAATCTGCCTCGTGTCTGACCACTGTCTTGTTTTATCTCCCTACACCGTATAATCTCTATCTTGTGTCTCTCCACACTGTATTATCTCTACCTTGCGTCTCCCCACACTGTATTATCTCTACCTTGCGTCTCCCCACACTGTATTATCTCTACCTTGCGTCTCCCCACACTGTATTATCTCTACCTTGCGTCTCCCCACACTGTATTATCTCTACCTTGCGTCTCCCCACACTGTATTATCTCTACCTTGCGTCTCCCCACACTGTATTATCTCTACCTTGCGTCTCCCCACACTGTATTATCTCTACCTTGCGTCTCCCCACACTGTATTATCTCTACCTTGCGTCTCCCCACACTGTATTATCTCTACCTTGCGTCTCCCCACACTGTATTATCTCTACCTTGCGTCTCCCCACACTGTATTATCTCTACCTTGCGTCTCCCCACACTGTATTATCTCTACCTTGCGTCTCCCCACACTGTATTATCTCTACCTTGCGTCTCCCCACACTGTATTATCTCTACCTTGCGTCTCTGACTGCAATCTCCCTTTAATCTGAAAGCCTCTCAGACGTCTTGACCTTTGTCTTATAAACCTTTACCCTTTGGTAATTGAACAAGTAATAACGCGAATCGATTCTAATTAATGAAATTATATAGAGACGCAATTTATCATTCGCTTATTATATAGGAATGGCATGGCAGGGGTGCCTGTGTGAGACGATTTTGGATGACTTTAATCCTGTGTGTGTGTGTGTGTGTGTGTGTGTGTGTGTGTGTGTGCTCGTGTGTGTGTGTGTGTGTGTGTGTGTGTGTGTGTGTGTGTGTGCTCGTGTGTGTGTGTGTGTGTGTGTGTGTGTGTGTGTGTGTGTGTGTGTGGGAGGGTAACGTAGGCGGGCCGTAATTGCATCCGCAACAGTGCGGAGATGACAACACTTGAGGAAAATTGTGTAGGAGTTTTGTAATTAGCCTGTGGGCATTCACACAGCCTCCACCGTAGTACCTGAGGACGCGTACCTCATATGTAAATGGCTGACTCGTTCTTTTTTTCCCTCATTAATCTTCTGGTGGAAGTTATGTGACTAATTAACAACTCGAGATAATATACAACCAATAACATTCGAGGCAAAGCCTGGTTGCGAACTTCATTCAAGTGTGAGTTAATTAAGGATTTTGATCCATGAAAAAGGAGAGGTAAAGATACTGTACTTGAAGTAAGGGTATCCAACCCCTGAGTCTCGACCCAGAGTGGGATCACCCAACATTATTTTTAGGACCTCGAGGCCCCGTCTACACTTCTCCAACGGCTGTCAAAACATATCTGTTCTTATATCAAAGTCAACTGCGGCTCGTCCACCGCTGAGAGGTGTTGTTGAGACTGAGCTGTTTTGCTCTGCTATATTCAGACACCCTTGTCCCCTCAGCTGACCTAATTTTACCCTTTTATTCATAAGTGACGCCGTCATGACCTTGGAGAAATTGAAATGGGTCGTCGAAGAGATACAAGGTCGAGAACCACTAGTCTACAGGTGGTCGGGGATACAGATTTACTCGTTCTCCTTATCTGTGTCAACTGTGGAAAATGGATCACGGTTTTTACTTGCTGCACAAAGTGACGCTGAAGCTGTTGGTTTTTAAAGTCTGAGTCAAGTGAGCCGACAGCTGCTCACCAGTGATTACGCAATCCATTCAACTCACGAAGATGTGGCAGGAGACAAGGATGTTTGAAGAATGAAGAGAAAGGTCCCTTTATTGTGTAAATCCTCCAGTGATTCTCAGAGTCAGCGATTGTATTATTAGTACAGAATATTCGTCAGAATGCTCACGGAAGAGATGAAACGCCACTTCAAGCAGTGTGTCTTGTTATACAAGTTGCCGTTGAATATCGCAGTCAGACTTTGGCGATGAGTTTGATGATAACAGTTATCGTAATACAATTGTAATCTTGCGAGCCAAGAAGCTTAGATATGCCTCTGACTAGATATGCAGCAGTGGTTGTCCCTTGTTTCTCTGTATCACCCTGCTAGTCCTTATGTTTCTACCACTCCATCTCAAGTCCCTACCGGCAATTTCTCTTACTTCTCACACTCCCTCATTCTGTTTCCCTTGTCTTCTACTCTCAGTCATTATCTCTTTCTCACGCGAGACTTTCTACGCTTCTGTTCTCCGTCTCTCTCTCGTTTTTCTCTAACACGGAGGGACGAGAGAGGGAGAGAATGAGTGAAGGAGGACTTGAAATGTCTAATCGATTCGCTGCTGAACTAAGGCACCTGGCTCTACTGCTTCCTGGAGGTTGTTTTGCCCGTTCTTGTTCCATCGTAGGCAGCAAGTAAAACGTCTGATAACATTGCCTTACCCAGGTAAAGGGTTACCTGTCCTCCTTGCATCGTAAGACAGGAAGATGGTGTTTTCTTCTGTATACACTGGAAGATAGGGTTACCAGATCTGTCTTACATCCGAGTACAAGATGTTACCTGTTTTACACCCTAGTACAAGAGATTACCAGGTCTAGCCTACACCTTAGTACAAGAGGGTACCTGTAGATCTAACAACCTCGTACAAGAGGTTACCTGTCAATCTTACTCCCTAGCACAAATGGGAACCCGTCGACCTTTACTTCCTTGTAGAGGAATTTTCCTCTCGCTCTTACGCCCTGCGGCAAGAAGCTGATCTTACACTATGGCAGAGGCCAGGGTGGGTGTCTGTCTGAGCACGTTGATAGAGGATATTCTTTCCTCCTGTTATACCGCGCCATTATAAAAGTAAGTTGGAGTGTTTATTGTGAAGACCACAGCTGCTGTGTTGGAGAACCATGAATCAGCTGTGGCGTTGGTTGAACTCCTTCTCTCAATCTCATTGAACTAAAACTGCTTAGAATGCTCGAATCCATGAACGTATTTTTATAATTTGCGAGTAATATCTTACCTTACGAAAAGCTTGCAATACAAAAGTCTCCTAAAGTTTTTAATCTTTTGGTAATATTCCCCCCACCCCATATAAATATATATATATATATATATATATATATATATATATATATATATATATATATATATATATATATATATATATATATATATATATAAAAGCATATTATTCCTTTGATTATTATTTTTCTCTAGGCTAATTATACTTCAGTCTATGTAAGTATTTAAGACCCTTACACTAACAGTGGCATTATATTGATGCGTTCCAACTGTGTTTATTTCACGTTGTAGTAATATTGAAAGGGAAAAAACTGTATAATTTTGTACACTTTTATGTATAACGTGATTATGAATAATCTATGAATAGAGATGATCAGTCATCATTATAGCAAACTTTATATATATATATATATATATATATATATATATATATATATATATATATATATATATATATATATATATATATATATTATCATACTTTGCGGCTGTCTCTCGCGTTAGCGAGGTAGCGCCAGGAAACAGACGAAAGAATGGCCCAACCTAACCACATACACATGTATGTACATAAACGCCCACACACGCACATATACATACCTATACATTTCAACGTATACATACGTATACATATACAGACATATACATATATACACATGTACATATTCATACATGCTGCCATCATCCATTCTCGTCGCCACCCCACCACGCATGAAATGGCAACCCCCCCACCCCCCACCCCTCCCCTTGCGCGCGCGCGCGCGAGGTAGCGCTAGGAATAGACAACAAAGGCCCCACGAAGTCTCGGATACTTCCTAATACAAGATTGACTCGAGAAACGCAGAAATATCCTCATGTCCCCGACTCCTATATTCATTTTTTGGCAGACTGCGATCCATTAGTACGCCTGTTGGGGTTAGACTCCTGGATCTTATAGAGCAAACCGTTCGTGCCACACTCTAAAGGACTGTGGGTTCGTATCCTCGCCCTCCTCACGAGCCATCATTACTCTAGGAAGCAGGCGGGGACCCCCCGTCCTTTGTTGGGGCTTGGCTGGGACAAAATGTCGAGTCCTGGCCGCTAGGCGGGTGACCCCGCCTCGGTGTTATTAATTTATTAATCATGCCATTCAGTACCTCACAACAGGGGTGCTTGAGGGTGGGGGTGTGCGTGAACGTCACTGGCAGATGGTCTGTGGTTGTCTCTTCTTCCACAAGATCGATGGGTTCCTCCAGGCGACGCAGGAAACAAGGAAACGCGTCCAAGTTTGGCTTCATATGAGGATCTCTCACTTTCTTTATCGCTCGCATTATATTTTTTTTTCAACTTTGTATGTTGCCCTGTTGCTCGCATTTTGTATTTTGTGAGTTACATATGTTTTTTCTCTGACTGAAGATTGTCTTTCGTTCATGGTATAAAACAACAAACGAAAGATTCGGCCTTTTAAGTAAGGGTCTTGTGAGAGGATCCAGTTATGAGAGGAGACGCAGTATTTCCACATAGAGGCAAGGGACAGATCGTGTTCGCCAGAACGATGTTTTCTCTGCCCCACAAGTACTTGGAATTCCTTTGAAGGTCCTTTGCCCAAAGTAACAAGGTTGGTGGACGCGGCTTCCCTCCCTCAGACGAGATATTGATTAGGTCACTGTGGGTCATACAAAGCTAACAAAGTAAGGGTCTCGACCCCGACAGCCCTAAGTTGATGAACGACCCTTAGGGTGAGTATGACAGGTGTAATGGCCATTAACCTAATCAAAATATCTCTAGACTTGTACCAGAGACAGTTTCTTGTTTCACAATGTCTCTTTTTAGCACCACACCTTCCAAATGTATATATAGAATACGGTACAGTTAGTCCAACATGGATCCGTAGAATTATTGCCGTTAAAGAAAGCTAAATGGTTTAACCCTGCTATCTGTTGCTGTCACCGGGAAGACTCCACCGTTGGACAAGAAGGTATGAGGAACGGATCGAGGAACAAGATTTGGAACACGGAATGACGACAGCTGCGCGGAAGTCAGAGCTAAGAACACAACCGCTTGATCAATTCTGCAGGAGGAGCAGCCGAACACCTCGACCCTGGTGAACATCGTCGCCGAACTCAAGTGTACGTGAGGTTGAGGAGAGAGAGAGAGAGAGAGAGAGAGAGAGAGAGAGAGAGAGAGAGAGAGAGAGAGAGAGAGAGAGAGAGAGAGAGAGAAAGGAAATTGAAATATACACAGAATACCTTTACGCTCGAGAGCATCTACGATGAAATTTTTTGTACGAGGCTGGACTAGTTCGTAGAGAGAGAGAGAGAGAGAGAGAGAGAGGGGGGGGGGATAGCCGTAAACCCTTACTGCTGCTAAGTTATATTAATGACAGTAGTAATCAAGCCAGATTACCTGTGTGGTGGTGACAGAACGCTGAAAAAGATGCCGTACCACTTGTTCTCCAAGACAGTTTCTAACACTCTCCTCCTCCGGAATCATTCTGCAACTCTCTCTCTCTCTCTCTCTCTCTCTCTCTCTCTCTCTCTCTCTCTCTCTCTCTCTCTCTCTCTCTCTCTCTCTCTCCAACATTGACGTTCGCTTTCCTGATAGCCCGAGGAACCAGAGCTGCTTGCTCTAAAGGATTAGCAGATTACATACCTAAGGTACAATATAAGTAATGTCTTATATATATATATATATATATATATATATATATATATATATATATATATATATATATATATATATATATATATATATATATATATATATCAAACAAGGATTATGCCTCATAAGTGTGAGAGGTTTCGTCGCTACGATTTCTAACTTTTCATGAGCCTTTCGTACTCTGAAAAGAAAATTAACATACTTTTCTTTCCTAGATTATCATCAGCCATCAGTGGCTCATTTGACTATTCCACCGGCCATATGTAGCACAAATTACCGACTCATTACCATCCGCGGGACACATGGCCGCTCCATTAGCCTCAGAGTCCCCGTGAGGCTTGACCACTTGTGTGTCTAGGGCTTCCTACCATCATCCACCACTGCCAGTGTGGGATACGTGCACATCCGTCATTTCCCGTCCTCATCCGTTATCACTCGTCCGGATGACCGTTCCAGGAGGCGTCTATTGCTCGCTTAATCGTTCCATCCGCCGTTGGTACGCACATCGCTGTCCCACCCGCTCCTGGAAATGACTGTTCCACCAGCTGCCGATGTGTCTGTTCCATTTACCCATGACTTGGGCAGGGGGGAGGGTGGTCGACCTACAACTTGCCAGCGGACCAGAGTCCTGAGCCAGAAGTGTGTACTCTCTGACACACACACACACACACACACACACACACACACACACACACACACACACACACACACACACACACCCACCCAAACCTCCAGGTGTAGCCTCATTAAAGTTTTTCTCTGTTTTACCTCATTACTGGAAATGAGGTTTGCAGATGATGAAATTTATAAAGAACTTACTCACTACTGGGGGAAATTATGTCGGAATTAGTGTACACTGGCGGGGAAGTGAAGACAAAACACTACGTTTATGTATAGTGGTTGGCATGTGTAGCACAGGTGTTTTGAGGGTCGCGTGTGTAGTGTAGGTGTGCCGTGGGTGGCATGTATCGTACAGGTGTGTAAGGGTTAGCATGTGTAGTACAGGTGTGTAAGGGTTAGCATGTGTAGTACAGGTGTGTAGTGGTAGCAGCTGTGAAAGTTGCAACGAGATGATACAACAGCAGGAGAGGAAGCACAGAACATGATACCCTCAGCAGTATTAGAACAAGAGGAGAAGAACAGAACAACATTGGTAGGATAACAGAAACCTCAGCAGAACAGCAGAACCCCAGTGCTAACGAGAACAGACATGACAGTAGCAGAAAATGTCAACAGATTATCAACAAAAGGCCAATGAAGGGGGCGAAAAAATAACAGAGAAAAAAAAATGAGAGCTGCAGCAGCAGTCCAACCTGAGGAGCAGATGGAAAACAGCTGCAGCAGACAGACTGAAATCACAGCAGAAAAAAGCTGCGAAAGGGGAACGGCAGAAGATGGACAGAAGCAAAAGAGGAAAAGGGAACAGCAGGCTCAGGAGACTGCCTTGACGAAGAAGACCACAAACCTCGACCTTGACAGCAAGAATCATCCACAGTTATTTAGAGATGATTCTCAGCTTGTCACACGTGTGGACGAGTACATATACGACACACATGAAAAAAAAAAAAAACGAGACGGGAAAAGTAGCGTGCATTGCTGAGCTCATTGATAAGTCAGATGCCATGATAATTCTGGTTGAATGTATTGTTTTGCAACTCTCGTCTCCGCTGTTCCATTTCCTGTGTCATACATCAAAGCCTCGTTTTAATTAACTGAACGTGACGACTTTATAATGAATCATTCACATGCGGCATCACTGAAAACGACGCGAGGTGCTTCATGTAGGAGTTTCTCTGCTTCGTTATCTCAAAGTCTTTTTTTTTTTTTTTCGAAACAAGCGGACGACGGCGCATGTATCAATAACCTTATATTCATCTGGGGTTTAAGCGAATCCCAGAAAAATATTAGACTTTTGATGGCGCACTTCGTGGCTGTTTCGAAAACAAAAGTGTTATGTTGCTTCATTTGGCTGTGAAGCAGTTTTAGCTTTTTATCTCAATATCTCGAACCATCACTAATATAACTCGATGTCTTATATGTTTCAACTAATAAGGTATGTTACATAGCTTTAACCCTTGGATTCTTGAATCTTTATCTCTGAAATAGATAACATTTGCGCTCCGTCTTCACCTGCCACTCAATTAGGAAAGGAGATTTGTCTTCAGTAAATTAAGGAACTGTGTCAGCATTGGGTGTCGACGGAAGCAAGAGGGTGTTCCAAGTGACTAACGTAGAGGTGAGAATCAACCCGCAGAGCACGACGGTACGACCCATGAGTACGACGACACTGCCCCTGAACACGGTTGTACGATCCTTAATGACGAGAGTAAGGTCGTGTCAGAGGTCGTACCGTTGTGTTCACGAGTCTTACCTTCATGCTCAAGGGTCGTACTGTCGTGCTCAAGGGTCGTACCGTCGTGCTCAAGGGTCATACCGTCGTGCTCAAGGGTCGTACCGTCGTGCTCAAGGGTCGTACCGTCGTGCTCAAGGGTCATACCGTCGTGCTCAAGGGTCGTACCGTCGTGCTCAAGGGTCGTACCGTCGTGCTCAAGAGTCATATCGTCGTGCTCAAGGATCGTACAGTCGTGCTTAAGGGTTGTACCTTCGTGCTCAAGGGTCGTACCGTCGTGCTCAAGTCGCTCATCCCCACAGAGGTGTGGGTCCTCCTGTGCCCATGGTTCACCCTGCAATTCATGGCCTCAGCCATGCTGGTTTATTAGCCTTCTGAGTGAGCCAGCCACCAGGTGTGTGTGTGTGTGTGTGTGTGTGCGTGTGTGTGGATCAAGAGACGAGTTTAATTCTATCCTTGTACAAAATGAAACAGTCAAAACCTTACGCAATCTCGCCTAAATTGTTGGATTTTCCTCATTTTACGAACCATTTAATTTCATTCAGCTGACCCCTGACAATCGGACCCCCGGCGAGGCTGTGGTATGTACGTTCTTGTTAAAGCGGGATTTAGCGGCGGTGGATGTGAAAATGGCTTTATATATTTTCGTAAATTAGGGTAAATACTGTCCCCCCCCCCCCCCCCCCTCTCCCCAAGTATAACTGACGGCTCCACGAATGACGAATTTGGAAATGAGTCGAATATGATGAGAGTAAACATGAAGATCAATTAGGTGTGTATGTTCAGGTGAGATGTCTCACATTCCCACACCTGCCTGCACCTCCTGCACGTGTTGGCTGCACCTCATGCACGTGTTGTCTCATCATACAGAACACGATGTAGACAAATAGACACACACACACACACACACACACACACACACACACACACACACACACACACACACACACACACACACATACGAAAAGGTAATCAGAAAGCAAACAGATTACTGCTTGCAGAGGAAAAACTGCCTAAGAGACAATATGGATTCACGAACAGGTCATCCGGAGCAAAGCTCTTAGACGTGTGTGAAGGAGTGAGCTGTGTTTTAAAGTGAAGAGTGAGTGGACTGATTGTGTGTTCCTGGCCTACTAGAAAGCATTTGACGCTGAGCAACACAGGGCAGTAAAGAAACATGATCCTCATGTAGGAATAGAAGTGGCCTTATTGGAAGGGAACAAATGACGCTTGACAGATGAGCTGAGGTTACGGGTGGCGTGCCGAAGGGCTAAGTTCTTGGGACCATTATTCTTCTAGATCTATGTGAATGACTTTACCAGGGGGACGAGACTCTTACCTGCATATATTTTGTGGATGACGCTAGAGTTATGAAGGCAGTAAAGAATGATGCATCAGGTTATGAGGCGACCTAGACAAACTACAAAAGTAGGTCTGATATATGTCTTGGTGGGGTAGACATCATCCAAGACCTGTCGCTAGCGTCGTACATTTAGATAATAGTAAAGGAGGCAAATTGTCTGCTGCTGATGTTAGAATAGAATTCAAGTGTATGGTTAAGAAATGAATCAGCAAGCTGTTAACATCCCAAGTTAGGACAGACCCATAACACGCTTCTCATGTTTGGTAACCGCACTATGGGACAAAAGAATTGATAAAGCGGGTTTAGAGGAGGGCAGTATAAATGGTACGTAAATTACGAGAGCAGAGTTGCTGGGAAAAGCTAGCAGGATTATATTTTTCAGCTATAGAAGACAGGAGTGTAAAGGATGCGTTTACAGTATTTGGATGGTAGTAGAATGGAAGAGGTTGAATTAGTAGACCATGAATATGGACGGCATATAGGAGTTCACGAAGTTGTGTTGGGTAGGAAAAATTCAAGAGATAGTGCTACACGAGTGTAAAACCTCCCTCCTTTAAGTACAAATAGGCAATTAATTAAAGAAGAGGTGGGCAGAGAATTATATGAATAGGCAAGTAGATGGCCAGACGAGTAGACAGACACAGAGGTCGATAGACAGCGGAAAGAAAAGGTTTTGAGAGAGAGAGAGAGAGAGAGAGAGAGAGAGAGAGAGAGAGAGAGAGAGAGAGAGAGAGAGAGAGAGAGAGAGAGAGGAAGCGTTGCCAGCACCCTGGGGCCTTGTCGTATCTCTTACAGTCAAGGGGAACAAATGCTGTATGTGTGCGCCTTATATGTGGCTAGATATACACAAGTATTCTCTCTGGGAATATATGGATGACGTAGTGGAAGGGAGGGCGCAGTAGAGCTTGCCCGGAGGAGACGGTTATATGAATGTTGTTGTAGAGAGACTAGCTGTCGTGGGGAAGCAGGTGTAAGGCTGCTGAAATGGCCTTATGGGTTAAGTGCTTCTTACAAAAAAAAAAAGAAAAGAAAAGAAAAGGAAGACTGTTGTAGAGGGTGATGTATTAGGGGAGTAGGTCAGGGTGTTGTAGCACTAGTTGTAGCGGTCATGTAATGGAAGAGCGGTTGTGGTGAGGTTTGCAGCGGAGAGAGAGAGAGAGAGAGAGAGAGAGAGAGAGAGAGAGAGAGAGAGAGAGAGAGAGAGAGAGAGAGAGAGAGAGAGATGGTTGAAGGAATATAGTGAGAGAGTGGGTATAGTAATCATGAGGTGTAAGAGCTCATGTGATGTATTTGAAGAACGGTTGTAGAAATATTCTAGTGGAAGAGTTGTAGTGAGATGGAGGGTTGTGAATATATTGCAGGGGGACGAGTGCGTGCTGCAATCATGGCGAGCGTCTTGGCTGCTCTTAATATGTATATTTTAGCGAGAGGAAATAATGGACAGTGCGAGGGAGTGCGGCAGATGGAAGACACTTGTGAGAGTGGTGGATGGAAGAGAGGCAGTGAGAGTGGTGGATGGAAGAGAGCCAGTGAGAGTGGTGGATGGAAGAGAGCCAGTGAGAGAGAGACTGGAGGGAGACCAATGAAAGGGAGTCTCACCTATTTCAGAGAGACATTCCCAATTATCTGGACGTCAGGCTGGGCTGAGAACCTTTTGGACTGAAGGATTGATGTCCGAGTCTTTATGCAAAAGTGGAAATTGCAATGCGCATTTGCAACCTCCCATCTCCCGGGCCGTCCTTTGTGAAATTCGCGAGGCGGCCAGACATTCACCTGGATGAAGCAGGAAAACGTGATCTCCATGAGTAAGACTGGACCATGGGATTGGGAAAGATTATCGCGGGTCGAATGTTTCCCCAAAACTCGAAGATGATAGGTAACTCGAAGATGGTAGATAAGTAAGTGTTAGTGAGGACCCGGGTGGAGTGCATAAATTTGCAGGTCAGCCACAGCCTTAGCAGCTGGAGGGAAAATGTAAAAAAAGGGGATAAATTGGAGATGTGGTTGGTTAAGTACGGCGGCCAAGTGACAAATTGGAATCGAGAATTTAATACACCAGGTGGGGAGGGGTGACGTCTGGCTGGCTGGCTGGCTGGCCCGGCAGATGATTGGGTACGCGGACGACGTCAACTGGAGGGGGTCGAATACAGCGGGAGACCAGAGGATTCAGGAACATGATGAAGCAAGTGTGAACGAAGAGTCGCAGAGACAGGATGAACTGTGGTTACCGCTGTGACGAACGTATGACCAGGCGAAGGGAGCAGGTGACGTTATTATAATGGCTCGAGTATTTCATGAGTAAATAAAAATAGGAACAAATGGTGGGAGACGAGGGAGGCAAAAGTGCCACGAAGACATTACTTCACGGGTAACAGTGAGGTTTATGACGAAGGTGGGAGCCATTAGGAAATTGTGGAAATAAGGAAATTAGGGAAAGATATGTATTCCTGTGTTTCCAGAAACCGATTGAGGAAATGGAGGACTATAACCCCTTTGGCCAGGTCATGTCTGAAGGGAGGGGGAAGAGGGTCTGGGGCTTGTGAGGGTATGAGTGAAGACATTAATGATTCGTTGGGAGTCTACTGAATGTATAATAAGGAGAGCATGTTAGAAGCCGTGAGGAACGAGAGACCAGAATTGATACAAATTAAATCAATGATTAAAAGAAAACATTGTAGTTGTAGTTCAGGACAGAAGTTGATTTTAACGTTGGCAACTTGAAAATAGAGAAGATGACTTGGGAGAAAAAGAAAGAGAAAATCCAGACGAGTAAATGAAAAGCCTACGAACACACACGATGATGACGCGCTCAAGTGATAAGAATGTTGGAAGAATTTGTTCGCGGACGCAGGTAAGAAGAGAGAGAGAGAGGGAGCAAGATGGTTTTGCGCGGGAAGATAGGAGTCTTGAGAGGGGTTGGCAATGAGAGACATGCTTGAGGGAGATTATCAGTAGCCACTACCCACTTCACGAGGACATGGGTCTGAGGGAGGTGTTTATATGAATATAGAATGTAAAAAACTGTGTGACTCGCTGGGACTATTTGCCAATATCAAATCATCAAAACCATGTGTCCGCTCCCTGGTCACGGACGCCAAGTCGTTTTTACTTAACTGGAAATGCGATTGTAGTGCGGAGAATGCAGGGGAGTGGAGCTGTGGTTGGCAGAACGCAGCTGTGGTGAGGGGAGTGTAGCTGTGGTATTGAGAATGTAACTGTGGTGGAGAGGATGTAGCTGTGATCAGGAGAGTGTATAACTGTGATGAGAAAACATAGCTGTGGTGAGGAGAATTTAGCTGTGGTGAAGAGAGCGTAACTGACGTGAGGAGAGTGTAGCTGTGGTGAAAAATGAGAATACCCATTAGGGTTATGAGGAAAGGGGACGACCTTTGACACGTGTTCTGACGGAGGGGCAAGGTCGTGGACGACGGTGTCGTAGCAGAACTAGAAGAGGAGGGAGGAAGGCGAGGGGAAAGATGGCTCTGGAGGATGATGACGAGAGAAGAAGGAGTGAGGGGATAAAACTGCGAGATATTCGGGTTTTTCTGAGGGACGGTTCATCAGGCCCGACTGCCGAGCTCGATTCAACAGAGGCAAAAAAGAAAAACATGGTTGACACACAACTACATTCTGCCGTCCCCCATATTTTTCCTGGTTGTAGCGCAGTGAGAGAGAGAGAGAGAGAGAGAGAGAGAGAGAGAGAGAGAGAGAGAGAGAGAGAGAGAGAGAGAGAGAGAGAGAGAGAGAATGGAGGAGCTTTGTCTGACTTGAGTCAGGAGAGAGTAAGAGACGTTCTCTCTCTTGAAGATGTCTGTGAAAGACATTCTTGCCACTGACGAGGTTACCAGGAGACGTTTGTTCCACTGCGGAGGCCAAGACTCATTCGCTCCTTGTTTTCCAGTTTCTTAAGTGCACCATTCCCAAGTGTGCTTACTGGCTCTCTCTCTCTCTCTCTCTCTCTCTCTCTCTCTCTCTCTCTCTCTCTCTCTCTCTCTCTCTCTCTCTCTCTCTCTCTCTCTCTCTATATATATATATATATATATATATATATATATATATATATATATATATATATATAATACTCTTGTTCGTTGTTTCTCTCGTAAAGAGATGGTGTCAGGAAGTAGCGAAAAATGGCCTGATTCGCCCACATCCTCTCTCTACCTCATGTGTATAATGCACTGAAACCAGAACCCCGTAGCCACACACACACACACACACACACACACACACACACACACACACACACACACACACACACACACACACGCACGCACGCACGCCAAGATATACAGGACTTTGAAATTAAGGTTTCGGTAACTGGTTTCGATCACGACACATGTATGTAGAAGCTGCCTTACATTCACACTGGAGACCTGGGAGGGAAGTGTTCCAGTGTAGTCTGGTGACGCTACGTAGAAGATGGGATCTCGTTCTGCAACATTCTTAGACTAGAAGTGGGAGAAAGAGAGTTGGTTGTCTTATCTCCACACACTGCTCAAGCGGGAGGTGGTCATTTGGTTTGTGGTGAAGTGGTGGAGGAGACGCAAGTTTGCTGGTGCAAAGGATATTCGTAGAGCCATCTGTCAGAGAGAGAGAGAGAGAGAGAGAGAGAGAGAGAGAGAGAGAGAGAGAGAGAGAGAGAGAGAGAGAGAGAGAGATAAAAGCTTTTCTGGTCCACCAATAACTTGGTACCATTAGAAGCGAATCTTGGACAAAAAATATGGGATCTGTAAGTCTGACGGGAAGAGGTTTCCATTATTCAGGGATATTTTTGAGACAACATTTTGTCATTTATTTATGGTGTTAAATGCTCCAGCAGAGGATCGGGCCAGGGTCAGCGAGACTTTACAGTTCCGAACTTCACCAAGTCTCTGGCATTGATGGTAAACTCTTAACACGTTTCTGTCCATCAACACTTTAAGTTTGATGTAGAATTTCGTGTTGATACAGTGATCAACAGTAACATTAGGTGTTTCACGAGGCGTCCTTATTACCATTTTTGAATCAAGGAGGAAAAAATAGGAAAGAAAAATAGTCAAAAATTGAATACAGTGTTTCAGTAACATCTTAAGCTCTGTGTATCACTTGTCACGATATTGAAAATTACTACCATGAAAAAAATGAGGAGCTTGCGAGGTTTTAAAGACTAGGATTTAAGGGGCGTATGACGTGATATGAACGTTAATGATAACGATAATGATAATGATCGTGATAATAATGATAATCAAACACTTCGTTTTTCTTCTTGGTTATGTATTGCTAAGAATAATATCCTACATCTCTCTCTCTCACTCTCTCTCTCTCTCTCTCTCTCTCTCTCTCTCTCTCTCTCTCTCTCTCTCTCTCTCTCTCTCTCTCTCTCTCTCTCTCTCTCTCTCTACGTATTCCTCCCACAGGATCAACGATACCTCTTATGCTCAGACGAAGTGCCAGTGTTTTCAATGATTTCACATCGTCCTCTCCATACCCCCTGACCCACTTTCCTCGCCATCAAGTCCAGGAAATATATCGACGAATTTTACTTGCAATCTTAAGTGGAAAATCCTCTGCTAAGGTTTCTCCTACTTAAGGATCATCTTCCCTTCTAGATTACTTATACTTAAGGACGACCACTCTTACTACAGTTGATGCCACTTGAGAACTCTCTCTCTCTCTCTCTCTCTCTCTCTCTCTCTCTCTCTCTGAAACTAGACGAATGTATAACCCAATTCTTTCGTGTACGGATGATATGTCAGCGTGTATATATCACACACACACACTCACACACACACATACACACACACACACACACACACACACACACACACACACACACACACACACACACACACACTCGCACACACCACCCAGATTGCCCAGGTTCAGCTGTGAGTGGCTCTGTGATATGAAGGTACTGCTGCTTATGGCTTATCGCCTCCATAAAAGCGTATACTACGCTAGATTTCCCACGGGCGAGAGCTATTGGGCGAGTGTTGGCTTACCAGAGGAGACGCGATCATGTTCATCTGGATGGCTTTCACAGAGAGGCTTATGATACAGGAATAATTACCGTCCTGGGTATTTGGTGACGGGTGGACAGGAAGTTAGCACTTCGGTGGCTGTCATGTTCCACTCCCTCGGTTGCTGGCGTTCATTACACGAACACAGACTCTCACTATATCTCACTCGTAAACCCTTGAGAACAGACAGTTCATAAGACTCGTCGTCCTAATGGTCTAGACTTTCTTGCGGGGAGCGTAGGTACTTGTGGTAGGTACTTGTGGTAGGTACTTGTCGTAGGTACTTGTAGGTGGGTCGTCTCTTTGTACAGCACCCCCCCCCCCCCTCCCCCATCCCCTGTAGGCCAGCTAGACACATAGGACCTTCTACTTTAACCTATTTTACGTTCGTCCTGGGAAATCTAGCTTAGTATATTCTTTTATGGAGGCTATGAACCATAAACAGAAGATTTATGTCTCATAGGCATTCACTGGTAAGGCTTCGGAAATCTGTGTGTTGTGTGTGTGTGTGTGTGTGTGTGTGTGTGTGTGTGTGTGTGTGGGGCTGTTCCCGCCTGTATTATGTAGAGGCCATGGATACAGCGGGCTTTTATCCTACACGGTTTTTCGCCACTGCCTCTGTCCTGTGTAATTATGTAAACAAAGAGTGTGTTTATGTGTATACATACTAACCTTAAGCACACAAACAAGAATTTTGTTACTCGTTCGTAGTGTACATCACAGTAGCTATACAACGTGAGGTCATCTTTAGATTCATATATAAACATAGGCTGAGGAAAATTCAATTTGAAATGTATATGACCACACAAATGTATGAGAATAACGTAGACCATTTAACGGCAAGAATGAGTTATACACCAGTGAATTAAGCGAGTCAGCGGACGAGGATGAACCACGATGTTGTTTTCTGTGTTGTGTTTGCTCAGTACATCTGTTGAATATCTTAAAAGTGGTGGGCGTGTGAACGCCCGCGCGGGCGCGGGGAAAGAGAGAGAGAGAGAGAGAGAGAGAGAGAGAGAGAGGTTTTCGCTAAAGCTTAGAAAAAAAAGCGTCATAAGAATTTAGTACACAAGCTTTGACATCCCATACATTCGTATACCTCTGAGGTCTTCCTCAAGTGTGTAGTGACCCTTAGGCTCACCTCTGGAGTCGTACTTGACCCCTCTTCTCCCCTCCTGTTCGTGCACACTAGCAGAGAACACTAAAACACCCGTCCCCCCCACATACACATACCTTCATACACAGGTATACATACATATACTTACACGAGTGTAGGGGCCCCCACGAGTGTAGAGCTACATACTCGTACCGTACAAATGGATGAGTGTAGTTACACACACACACACACACACACACACACACACACACACACACACACACACACACACACACACACACAATCTAGCCTCGAGAAGTATTCAACGTTTCCTATCAGCTGCACCTGAGACTTTCTGCCTTAATTACCTTCATTAATCTTATCTTTATCTCTCATCCCCACATTTATCCAGTGCGTCGCTGCTTCCCATTCATTACCTCGTGACGTTTTCTCTTACAGCCGCTATTTTCCAAATGTATCTCTAATAACTAGTAATAAGCGGAGACGCTACGTAGTGTGTGTGTGTGTGTGTGTGTGTGTGTGTGTGTGTGTGTGTAATATGCTGTTATCATACGATCTCTGCAAAGGACAAAGGAGAGTTTACCTTTAAAGTTATGAGAGATGAAACGAGAGTAGATATCTTAAATGGTTCTATATTTCAGTTGGCTCAGCTTAAAGGCAAATGGCAAGGGTGAGATGTGGAGAGGAATCTTGCAGCGAAGAAGAAGGCTCGGTAAAGTAAGACTTTCAGAAGACCTTTATGTTTCTTCGATATGTGAGTAAATGAGTTAATGCCACATAATGCAGTAGGATGAATGACGTCAGCGTTGAAACAAAGGCTAAGAGGAGGTGCGTCTGGGGACGAGAAAAAAGGAAGAAAATCGTCTGAATGCAGATTAATAGGCAGTTCAACCTCCTAGGGTTTCGAACAATAGCGAGACGGCGTTCAGACAGTAGCAAGGAGAGAGGTCGTATATTATCGCTCAGACGTTCGCCAGAAGAGAGCGTCTTGGGTTGAAACGATAGCTGGGGGAGAGAGAGAGAGAGAGAGAGAGAGAGAGAGAGAGAGAGAGAGAGAGAGAGAGATCCGTGAAGATTCACTGCATCTCGGAACAGACAAGAGACTGCGCCAATTCATTTTTAAGTCCTCAAGTTATAAGATAGATGAAATGAATAAAGAGATAAGTGGTGCTAACTGGCAGTCATAAATGGCGGTGATGATGATGGTTGCTGAGAAGATGCATTGTTCGCGACCCTTTTTTTTTCCTCCAGGTTTTTTGAAGGAGTGTAATACCTCCACGAATACGTGCGAATAGTGTTTCGTGAGGGGTGATCACAGTCTGTGTTGAGGCCTGGATGTAGTTCAGTGGGCAAGTGATAGGGAGGGAACACGGATGAGGGATGATGGGGAGGAACACAGACGTTAGGTGATGGGAAGGAACACGAGACGTTAGATGATGGGGAGGAACATGAGACGTTAGATGATGGGGAGGAACATGAGACGTTAGATGATGGGGAGGAACACGAGACGTTAGATGATGGGGAGGAACATGAGACGTTAGATGATGGGGAGGAACACAAGACGTTAGGTGATGGGGAGGAACACAGACGTTAGATGATGGGGAGGAACATGAGACGTTAGATGATGGGGAGGAACACGAGACGTTAGATGATGGGGAGGAACACGAAGAATAAACCCAAAACTTTACAAGTTTATAAGCAGTTTGGTTCCATTTGGGGACTTGAGAATCAGTCTCCTTCCAAATATTGTACATAGAGAATCCTGCTTGAATTTTAATGCAATTATATCGATGGAATGTTTCAAGTGCATGTACGAAGGTTGGAATGTGTAATGTTTTTTTCTCTGAAAATGCCTCTTGCTAGAGTTGATCGTATCCTCATCAACAGAATCGACACTAAAAGTGATATTTAGGCAAGCTACAAGGGAACAATTGGCCCTTTTGACCTAATTGGTAGCAGGGAATTCTATGAAAATTCAGTGACATTCGCCCGTGAGTGAGCTTATTTTGTACATAATGGTTCAGGGTCAGTGATGTGTCAAATTTAAGGTCTTTGATCGTCACGGTAACAAATCAGACTTTATAATTAATTCGAGATATGTATGGGCAATCTACCAAAATCTTTCCTATTTAGACAATGATGTGTGATAGCTCTCCCCGCACGTACATAATCTTTCATTAACTTTACTCATTGATAGTTTTTGATACCAAACGTAGAAAGTTTTAGAATTGTATTGGAGCCCACGGGTATGTACGTGTCACAGTTGACTGATCAAATAAAGAGAAGTCATAAAGTCAGAGGGAATTCTCGACCGCTCAGAATCCCAGAAGACCAGCGCGCGAAATGGGATCGAAGCCTGCAGGAAAGCCTTCCAATTTAAGGTTGAAATACACAAAAGACTCCTCAGTGCTGGGTTTTCGTTAAGGGGCTGTTATGGTGCTGCTTTCAGCGTGTTTTTTTTCCTTCCTTTTTGTATAGCGGGAACCAAGCTTGGCCTCCATCGTGCTGGAGAGAAGAGAGAGAGAGAGAGAGAGAGAGAGAGAGAGAGAGGTGCAGCACAGATGGTAACACACACATGCGCTTCATAAAAAGGTCAGGGTCCTTGAGGGTGTAGTGATGTGTATGTTGATGATTAATCACTTAGACTAATGAACGCAAGACTAATGAACGCAGGACTAATGAACGTAAAGGTCATTAGGAAACCTTATTAAACTAAACTCTGGATCTTCTCTTGAACAAGTACGATAAACGGGGCTTAATACCTCAAGCCTAAAACGAACGCCTTACCCCAGGATTTAGAGGTAGCTGATAATTAACACGTGTGATTACCTGAACTAATTACTTCAAGGGTCGTTAACAAGACTAATTAACCTAAATACAACTTTTAGACCACCTATCGTCACTGACATGATGAATACCACGTGTGCTGCAATTTCAGATGCCTCAAAAATCGTAGATTAGTTGGTATAAGCGCGCGCGCGCACGCACACACACACACACACACACACACACACACACACACACACACACACACACACACACACACACACACACACACACAGTATAACGGTAACAGCTGCCCCTCCTCCTCCAGTGTGTTGTGTTCAGGAAGCCGCCGATCCTGCTGGCTTGGTAAAAGTGACAGTAATTCACGTTATATTTCGTGCTACAGTATATTTTGCTGTAGGGCAAAGCGAGGGGGAGGGGGACACGAAAGAGGGAAAGGATGTACACCCTCGAGGGGAAGAGAGAGAGAGAGAGAGAGAGAGAGAGAGAGAGAGAGAGAGAGAGAGAGAGAGAGAGAGAGAGAGAGAGAGAGAGAGCTGATCGTCACGGTCATGATTTTGAAGTTTCTTGTATGTCATTTCACGGACAGATGCTTTGGTCTCAGTGTTCGTGTTCGTGTGTGTTTAGACGTACGTTTCGTGCGCGTACGTACGTATATGAGTGTGTTTGTGTTTTGTATTTATAAGAGAGTGTGCCTCTCCTTGCACATGTATTTTTCACATGATTTCCGTCCCATTTGGTGTAATGCCAATTGTCGTAATACTGTCCCGTGACACATTTACTTCAGACACATATAACTCGTCTGTGAATTACAAGGAGAGATGGCGTGGTTTTTTTTTCCTCAGCAAGGCAACTCCAAGGTTCCAGCATTCCATGATATTCAAATATCCTCAGGATTCCAGGCAGGAAGAAGAGGAGGAGGAGGAGGAGGAAGAGGAGAAGATGGAGGAGGCACTGTTGGAGAATACGACCATAAAGATTGTTGTTATCAGAGGGAACCATTGCCTCTCACTCCTACCCATGAAACATGAGAAAGACATTATGCCTAGAACAATGAGATTATAGAACATAGAATGTTCTATGTGAGTAAATCGTCACACTGGAATGAGTGTTTCATGGAGTGATGGGTGTTGAAGACAAGCTGATTACATCATCACTGAGATTATCATCAGTGTCAAGCAGTAAAGGGACTGGATACGTGTCTATAAGAAAGAAGGGAGACCAAGTCGAAGTTTGAGACCGAGAAGGTACAGGTGAGACTTAACGAAATGTGGAAAAATTGATTAACTTGTCGTAGGAGTGAAACTCCGAGAAATCTCCTCAAATCCAGATTCTTGGGGGAATATGTGAGAGTGTGGGGGTTGTGACAAGTGTATGGGGGTATAGGAAGGATGTGGGGGATTGTGACAAGTGTCTGGGGGTATAGGAAGGATGTGGGGATTGTGACAAATGTCTGGAGGTATAGGAAGGATGTGGGGGATTGTGGGTTGGGTAGAAAATGCCTGACGGTCTGGTAAATGTGTGAGGGAAAATGGGGTGTGTATATGGCTGTGGGAGAGGGATTCCGTATATCTAACTCCAGATACATAGCACCAGTTTTCTAAGCCGGGAATGTTTTTACTTCTCATTTTCATTCCACATACACCGAAATGAATTGAATCTCCATCCATCTGTGTAAGTTAGACCATCAGATCAAGGCAGCTGTGCCTACCAGCGCTTCCATACTCATAATTCCATGTTACGTCTGGTTAACAATCTGTGAATGTCCTAAGACTCCTTTATTATTAGGTTTCCATCTTGGCAGACGACGGAGGCCAGGCGATGTAAACAATATAGCTGGAGCGAGAGAATTTCAGGTGCCATGACTGTTACACAGAACGTGTTCGTAAATTGTGCTTATTATCGCGTGTGTGTGTGTGTGTGTGTGTGTGTGTGTGTGTGTGTGTGTGTGTGTGTGTGTGTGTGTGTGTGTGTGTTTCCTTAAAGGACCTCCGTTGCCTTTCCCGCTCAAGCGATGTAACGTCTGAGACAGACGAATGAGCCTTAAAGGAAAAATCCTCTCTTCTCCTCTTCTTTCGTTCCTGCTTGTAGAGAGTAAACATACAGGAAGGGAAGATGTCAAGTGTCCCCACCCCCGCCTCTCATAGTCGTAATCGCCTTTTACATTACCCATAAGATACGTGAGTAGTATACTTTCTTCCCAAGTGATTTCCTTCCTTTCATAAGTTAAGCAAATGTTCTAATGAGGAATGTACCTTTCCAGGACGTGTGGCTCCCGCCTCCAGGAGGAGACTCGGTGAGCACCGACCACAGCTTCGCTCTGGGCCGAGGTGAGTGTGACACCCTACGAGAGATGAGTCATATGTACACCCAGCAAATAAAGTATCTTCACACATGGGTCCGACGGATTTCAAAATGAAGACGGCCATTCCTCTCGTCTTAGTAGGATTGGTAAACGTGAATGTGAGACGCATTTCTTAATAGTTACGGTTGCTCCTCTGTGTAGTGATTACTCGTAAATAAAACATGAATAGGATGCATTAGAAATACTATAGTCTACGCCGTATACTTTAACTTCCATTGTGAAATATTTATGAGGTGAGCAGGGCTACCAGTGTGAGGCAAGACCATTGAGCATTTGTCAAATTGCTGCGTTCGTCGTGTTATATTGTCTGACCCAAAAGTGTAAAGATATTTATTTTGTCTGGTGTACATAATGAACTATTATATTAAACCGTATCTATTTCAAATTTCCTTTTTCACATGCATGAGTCAAGGCTCTGGTCCACATATGCTTTCTAGTACAGCCAAAATACGTAAGAAATTCGTCCCTCGAGACGTTGTGCTGGGAACCACACGCACAACGCATTGTCTGTATCTAGTGTGGGCGTAAATCAAAGCATCAGCTGACCATTCGGTGCTAAGTTCTTGGCTAGTGTTCATAGCCTCGACCCATGGCCGTAACCTAGTACACACACACACACACTGGCCGGGGTGAGGTACAGTTCTCGAGGGTGGCGAACGAGGCAATAGCGAGGAGTGGGGAAGATATGTGATTACTGGATGGATAAGTGGTTATGGGGGAGGAAGGGAGAAGTAGTTTCATGGGTTCTCTCATCGAAGGTTGGTCGTATGTCATAGCAGAAGCCTCACTCCTGAGTGGTTAGAGACAGATGATTGTGTTATGTGTTGATGGCGTCACAGGTCCTGATGGCACATTTTCCCCCCATTGAATACGTAGGTGATTGTGACGTGATGGTACCGTCACATGTGTCAGCTAATGACATGATGTGACGGTGTAACTCAGGTACTGTTTGAGCTTTGTTGTAACACTCCTCTTCTTACTCATGTTACGACCTTGTCACCGTCACTTTCCTCCCTCGTGACGCCAGCTTGTGTTCCCAGCTCACCTTTCTGCTTTGTGACACCAAGTCTTAATCTCTCGGGTTGGTTAGCCGAAGCCTTGTGGGTGTCAGAGATGGCGCTGGTGTAGTGTTTGTGTGTGTGTGTGTGTGTGTGTGTGTGTGTGTCAGGTAGTTGCCAAAAGTGGCGGTATTTCTCTGAGTGAGCCTGTGCATGTGTTTGTCAGGTGGATGTCAAGAATTGACGAAGTTGCTGACACTCTATTTTAGGTGAATGTCAGGAGTCGTCGTGCTGACAATAAGTGTCAGTTGAGTGTCAGAAGTGGCGGTGATGCTGACAGTGTGTGTCAGATGCGAGTCCGAAGCGGCCATTATCCGTGGAACAAAATTCAAACACTTGTCTTCACGAAAATGGTGGGATTTGTGTTGCCAAACTACGTCACAGAAACACACTATTTAGATCAGTGTTGTGTTAGACAAGAGGGGCAAAGAAATATCAGGTTTTTATCTGTAGTTTCTGAGTAGAATAAAATCAAATTAAAGCTGCTGTAATTGATCTCAACGATAAAAAGTTAGGATTTAATATAATCTATCAAAATATGTTTACCAAATGTATAAACAATTTAAGGTGATGAATGATTGTCTGTTTTCATCCTTTTTTATTATTCGTTTTTCTTTTCGAGGAAGGTGGCCAAGAAAAGTTACTTCTAAAATTCAAAATTCAAACGAAAAATAGTTCAAATTCAAATTTTGTCCTTGCATGGCTGGAGATGGTTCATATTTACACCTCCATCAACTGAATACGTTTTCCTCATTACTCTCCTTCACTTCAATTCATTTGTTACTCTCCTTAATCCCAACTTTCCCACAGCCAAGTGCTTTCCTTTTCTCCAGGGAGGAAAACTTAAGCAAAACTTCCTGCTTGGTAAGTCTCCCAAGTCTCTCTCTCTCATGAGCTCATTAAGTTTCTTGTCCAAAGTCCATAAAGACGTTCTTAAGTTGAGTGCTACAGTCTGTTGTTGTAGGTAGGCATTGCCATGACGCAGGCCGGAGCTGAGAGGGGGGCACCACCAGCTGGGGCTGGGAGGCACCCGCTGGGTTTTAGCTAGGACTAGGAGGCATAAGATAGGCTAGGGCCGAGAGAGGGCACCTGCTAGGACTGCCAGGGGAGTCTGGAAGGCAGTAGGGTATGTCAGCAACCTCGCTCGTCACGCCTGCTCTCCGACACCTCATGTGGAGATGTTTCTCCAGGGTATTTCCCAGTCGCAGTATGTATTATATGAACACTACCACACACACACACACACACACACACACACACACACACACACACACACGTTTATCCAAGAATCCAGTACGACCAATTACAACAAGTGGATTATCATGGTTTGTAAAACTCCTGTTGAGTCCATGTTGGCACAGTCTCTTGGCTCAGTCATCCTTTACAGCGTAGATCTATCTGGTCAGCAAACGCCAAATCCCAGAAAATTGACTATGAATATAAACTCGTGAATTTTGCTGTTAAGTCTCTCTCTCTCTCTCTCTCTCTCTCTCTCTCTCTCTCTCTCTCTCTCTCTCTCTCTCTCTCTCTATCTGTCTATCTATCTATCTATCTATCTATTTATTTTCGTATGATGCCTGGAAGTTAGGAGCGTAAAATCTCACGAACAAAAAAGTTTCTCAGTAACTCATGAACGTTTGATCATTTTCCTGGCAGTGCAGTTGGAGAGTGGGATAATGTGCGGTGTGACTTGTCCTGAGTGTTGGTTGGTGTGTCTGTGCGTCTAGTCTGCGTGTCCACAGGTATTCGTGCGCGCACTAATCTATACAGTAAATCTGTACGTGCTGTTGTTAGCGAGGGAAAATTCAGTACAACATTTCTCCAGCCACTGGCAGCATCCGCCCGGCCTGCGCTGCCGGACGTTCGAATTAAACCATAATCTTTCTTTATGTTCTGAAAATCGCTCCTCTTCTGAAATGGAATTGCTCTTGTACACGCTGCCTTGGTGATCAAATATGATATCCAATGAGTAGGAACAAGAAATAGCACTGCTGAGCTGGACTTAATTTCCTGTATGGTATTTCTACTAAATGGTTTAATGAACACGCTTCTGATAAGCTTATTTAATATAATTGTTTTTTTTTTTTTACTCATTATTGAAGTCCTGTGTGTTTTGTATTATAATGCTGGCAACTGAGTAGTTAGGCGTTTTTTTTTTTATTTCTTTTATCAACGGAAGTCTGATATTCCGGCGTCATATATATATATATATATATATATATATATATATATATATATATATATATATATATATATATATATATATATATATTACGAACTTTCTCAGTAAATAATGAACTTCTGGAATTATATCAGATAACGAAACTTATTCCTTATGACAGTGAACGCTTATGTAATTACCTGTCTGTAAATATATTTTTGTACGTTTGGGGGAAAAAGTTTTACAATTATGTGTGTGTGTGTGTGTGTGTGTGTGTGTGTGTGTGTGTGTGTGTGTGAATACGTAACTCATATCACAGTAGCCTGTCCCCCATTTTCCTCCCAACATTTATCCATTTCTTTCACCTTGTGTTTATCATTTTCTCCCACGTTATCTGTCCCGTCTCCATCCACCGTGTGGTTTACCGTATGATCTACCTCCCCTTCACTTGTCCCTTATTCCCTATTCTTTCGCTTTCTTTCATTTCTTCAACCTATCCTCCTCTCCTTTGTCTTCCTTCCTTCGTCTGTCAGTATGTTTCTTCCATCGGTTATCGTGCGATCTCTCGCTATCTCTTCTTCTAAGCCAGTTCTTCCTTCGTCCTCCCATTCCCTCTCGCTGTCTCCCTCTCTGCCATTTGTCATCTATCTTTTCTTCACCCTGTCTTCCTGCTATCTTCATTTCTTTTCTCCGCTATCGCCCTCGCTATCTTTGCTTTCTTTCCTGCCTGTCCTCCGGTTATCTACCCATCTCTTCTTCCTTTCCTTATCTCTGTTTTCCTCCTGCTGGACACCTCCCCTTCCCCCCCCCCTTCACTATCTCTCATCTCTCCGGCCTGGCTCCTCCTCTCTCCACCGTTGTCCTCCCCCAACCTGGACTGCGGGCGGCAGGTGATGGCCGCTCTTCCTGAAATACAGAGAACTTCCTGTAACGGGTCAGTACGCCTGAATACGAAAGCAATTTAATTACAAAATCCAATGAGAGAGAGAGAGAGAGAGAGAGAGAGAGAGAGAGAGAGAGAGAGAGAGAGAGAGAGAGAGAGAGAGAGAGAGAATTGGATTAAAGTGCTCCAGCGTTTGGTTGTTTTGCGTCCGTACATTAACGTCACGTTATTTTTGCAATATTTTTGGAGGCTACAGAAAACACCCAGAAACGTAACAAGTGCCAAAAAAAAAAATCATTTACACAGTTTTGTTGGCAAAAATTGGAAATTCTTTTTATGAAATGAATGTTACGTATCTTATTGTACGAGCGTAAAAGACCCATCACACACTCGTATATGTAGATGATACATGGTTGTATGTATGTCCGATGATACAACAATGTAAATGTAAATATAGATGCAGGATACACAATTACAGACATTTCATGCCAAGAGACATTGTTATAATGATGTCACATCAATTACTTCAACAAGATTTAGATAAGAAGAACTTGGCTTTCGGGTGTCAACCATGGGTGACATGGATGATGTCCGTCACCAGCTATAGTGTCATGAGTGAGGTCATGCTTAGCGTAACTGTCATAAGATGTCCCGTCCAGACTTATTGTTGTCATATGTGTCTTAAGTTCATGAAGAAAGGATCATTCCGATTCTCAGTGTAAGGTCATTGTTATGCAAGTGAGAGCGATTGCTCGACCTTGGATATGAATTCAGATCAGACTTTCTCGACAGATGATTGCACACCGATTGATTAAGAACCGATTTAAGATAACGTTTGTTATCTCTTTTCTCTCTATCATCCCCGCAACAAGCCACAGAATGATGATGACAAGGTTGTACGTAATGCATCGCCATCCCTCATCTCCAGCAGCAGGCTGGTGACGGAGACACACTGTGAGGCTGTGTGGTGTTGGTGGTGGATCATGGCACTACAGTCTCTCACTCACAACCAACGAACATGAGAGAGTGTAAATAAGATACAGAGGACGCAAGACATGATGATATGTTCCCAGCGTTTAGCATCAGGTGTGAGGGAGGTCGAGAAGCAGCGAGGTGTCTGCTGGGTTACTGCTAGTAATGAACTTCGGAGGGAGAAAGAAAGTAAGAGATGCTCTCTCTCTCTCTCTCTCTCTCTCTCTCTCTCTCTCTCTCTCTCTCTCTCTCTCTCTCTCTCTCTCAGTTGGAGGTTTGGCTGATGATGAGGAAAGGAATAGATTTTTAGTGTTAATGAGAGAGTGAAAAAAAAAAAGAATGATGCGTATTCCTCCCTGATGTATAGTGTGCCAGTTAATGGCCTTTGAGCTCATTGTGGAGTGGAGTGGAGAGAGGTTTGCAAAATCGTTCCCTGATGACCCTAATGATGGCGAAAAGCGTAATAACAACAAGGGGAAAAAAAAATTATGTTTATTACGGTCGATACTGAGACTGTGTCCATTGAGTTCCCTGCGAGAGGGTCCGTTGTCCGCGCTGGGTCACCGAAGGGTTCAACGAGGTAGTTACGTGTGTGAGGAGGTTGTTGAGGGATAACTGGTCTGTTTCATGACCGTCAGGTGTCGGCTGTCGGTTCTTGTACACCTCCAGCTCTCATAGGTTCAACATGGGAGATCTGCATTAGGCAACTCCCGAGAAATAACAGACTCGATTTATATATATATATATATATATATATATATATATATATATATATATATATATTATCCCTGGGGATAGGGGAGAAAGAATACTTCCCACGTATTCCCTGCGTGTCGTAGAAGGCGACTAAAAGGGGAGGGAGCGGGTGGCTGGAAATCCTCCCCTCTCGTTTTTTTTTTTTTTTAATTTTCCAAAAGAAGGAACAGAGAAGGGGGCCAGGTGAGGATATTCCCTCTAAGGCCCAGTCCTCTGTTCTTAACGCTACCTCGCTAATGCGGGAAATGGCGAATAGTATGAAAGAAAAAGAAAAGATATATATATATATATATATATATATATATATATATATATATATATATATATATATATATATGTATATAAGGAAATGAGCCTTCCTTAAGGCAAAATTTGCGATCTACTGAAGACGTATATGGCCTTCATACCTTCAGATTCTTGCCTTCCAATCTCATCAGACACGTAAGATGCCGACGAGATGAATGATTCCCTAAATGCTCTTAAATACACGTAAGAGAAGATGAAGAATGATTCTCCTTACTATCTGGACTGACCTCGTTATGGCAAAAAAGGTCAAATTCCCCCAAGATAAATATTTAAGAAGCGAAGACAATAGCCCAGAGACTGAGGAGGTAAGCGACACCTTTAAGGGGTCTGACTCTCCTCCCAAAGCTCAGGTTACACGGTGAGGTGATTTGTTGCCAGATGAACTCGCGACCCAATATTATCACGTCCAGACGAGGACGGGCGGACCCTCGGAACGAACGGGCACCTCCTCCTCCTCCTCCTTGTCTTCCTCTTATTCTTCCTCCTCCTCCTCCTCCTCCTCCTCCTCCTCCTCCTCCTCCTTGTCTTCCTCTTATTCTTCCTCCTCCTCCTCCTCTTCCCTCTCCTCCTCCTTGTCTTCCTCTTATTCTTCCTCCTCTTCCTCTCTCTCCTCCTCCTCCTCCTCCTCCTCCTCCTCCTCCTCCTCCTCCTCCTCTAGTCCTTGGTACAAAGCAGTACCATTTATCTCGACGGTCGTCTTCCTCATTGTTTTCTTACTTCATTCCTTTCCTGTATTTAGTTTTCCACCTCCGGGAGTTATCACTCGGGGGAGCCGTTTGAGTCTGTTTAATCAGCGAAAACAGATGGTTAAAACTCGTTAGGAAAAAGAATAATGTTGATTAATGCTTCCCACGAA
>NC_092238.1:26216902-26319402 GCF_036320965.1 Panulirus ornatus
ACACACACATACAAAGCCATGTCGTATATGAAAGTAAGGTCAGGGTCAGAGAGTAACAAGTAGCGTTAGTGACTGAGAAAGAGAGAGATTCCAGACGTCATAACTCGCTTATCGGCCGCCCAGCGCTGCCGCCCGCACAATGTGTGTGTGTGTGTGTGTGTGTGTGTGTGTGTGTGTGTGTGTGTTGGCGACGCCGTTGGAACAAGGAGAAGCGTCTCATCAGCGTAGATGGAGCGGTCGAGTAGAATTAACTTCCCGTGCGCGAGGGGGAGGGAAAAATCTACTTTTTCTTCCTCAACCACAGAGAGAAGGATGCGATTCTTATCTTCCCGTATGCAACGTCTTTGGAGATATGTAGATAAGATCGTATCTTGTATGACCTGTTTTCCGGTGTGGATTTATGCTTTTTTTTTTCTCCCAGGAAGGGTCATATGAAGTGACGGTAGTTGAGCTGTTTCAGTTTGCCTCTCGTCACTCACCTCGAGAGAATCGCATGCGGGGCACAGAGCAGCACTTAACAGTTTCATGGAACGTGGGTCTTTATAGATCTCAATCAGCGTTTGAGTTTGCGTTTTTAGATATACCGGGTCTCTGCCTGGTTGTTAGATATACCGGGTCTCTGCCTGGTTGTTAGATATACCGGGTCTCTGCCTGGTTGTTAGATATACCGGGTCTCTGCCTGGTTGTCAGATATACCGGGTCTCTGCCTGGTTGTCAGATATACCGGGTCTCTGCCTGGTTGTCAGATATACTGGGTCTCTGCCTGGTTGTTAGATATACCGGGTCTGTGCCTGGTTGTTAGATATACCGGGTCTCTGCCTGGTTGTCAGATATACCGGGTCTCTGCCTGGTTGTCAGATATACTGGGTCTCTGCCTGGTTGTTAGATATACCGGGTCTCTGCCTGGTTGTCAGATATACCGGGTCTCTGCCTGGTTGTCAGATATACCGGGTCTCTGCCTGGTTGTTAGATATACCGGGTCTCTGCCTGGTTGTTAGATATACCGGGTCTCTGCCTAGTTGTCAGATATACCGGGTCTCTGCCTGGTTGTTAGATATACCGGGTCTCTGCCTGGTTGTTAGATATACCGGGTCTCTGCCTGGTTGTTAGATATACCGGGTCTCTGCCTGGTTGTCAGATATACCGGGTCTCTGCCTGGTTGTCAGATATACCGGGTCTCTGCCTGGTTGTCAGATATACCGGGTCTCTGCCTGGTTGTTAGATATACCGGGTCTCTGCCTGGTTGTCAGATATACCGGGTCTCTGCCTGGTTGTCAGATATACCGGGTCTCTGCCTGGTTGTTAGATATACCGGGTCTCTGCCTGGTTGTTAGATATACCGGGTCTCTGCCTGGTACAGGTCCATAGTGACGGTCTACCTGTATGGATCTCTAATGGTTCCAGCAGGTGGGACCTCAATTTCTTCCTGCATCCGCGCCTCTGGTTCCATTTTCTCTCCATTTTCGTAGATTCGTTCAGCCGATGCGAACTTATTACCATGACTACGATTGGCACACAGATGACGACCTGCATGTGCATGATTGACCGACAAGACTTGAGGAAATGCCAGTAATCGGTCACTAATGGCAGAGGAGAAGGATCAGTCAGGGGAAGATAAAAGCAGACATGAAAGAAATGAAAAAAAGAATGAATCGATATATATATATAATTTCTGCAATCCCCCAGGATTTACTGCAAATATAGATTCGACAGTTGGTAGAAGGCGGCAGAATTAAAATCAAAATGTTGATATTACCATTTGTGACTTCTCCTCTCCACCTAAGCTTCCTGTTCGGGGGAACACTGGCTATTCCTTCTTTCTCATGTGTTTCTCCCTCAGCAGTTTGGGGCTGCTAGCTCGCTCGAGCGGCCTCCTCAACCCTCCGCCTTGCCAAGCAGAAATTCCGCAAAGTCTTTTCAGAGTTATCTTGGCCGAGAGGAGAAGGAAGTATTAAGACTCGCATAATACAAACTTGGAAACACACACACACACACACACACACACACACACACACACACACACAAAGAAGCGGACCAGAAATAACTTGCCTCCACTGACTGGAATTTGTCGAGGGAGTATTATTCAAATCAGACAAATGGTTTCTGGTCCAAGCTGGACCTGTGCTCGTTAAGCATACATACAAAGACGGCCCATATCCAACCCAGGCGCTCATCCTCTCCTCGAAGCTGGTAGATAGGTCAGTACCTGGCTTAGGCTGGGATATATATATATATATATATATATATATATATATATATATATATATATATATATATATATATATATATATATGTATATATATATGTGTGTGTGTGTGTGTGTGTGTGTGTGTCAGCCACAAGCCCCACAGGCCTGGGGATTTGGGGGGGAGACATAAAGATGTGTGCACCACCGCCGGGGGTTCCTCACAATCAACTCATTTGCATATAAACCGGAGAGACAAATCCAGCGGTAGGATGGCAATCCCACGTTGAGATATTGTTTCTCTACCAGAGCTGCTCTGGGTTTTTTTTTCCCAGGAACCACGCAGTCCATCCCTCACCAGATAATACACCAGACGACATTTGTTTTTAAGGGTTTCAAATTGCTATTACTTCAGTCATTCCTATCTCTTCCAGTCAGCCTCTTTGGTTTTATATATTTGCGTTTCATCTCATATACACTATACCCTATATAACTGGAGGATGTGACGTGTGATCTGGTGAATTATATTAATACGTCTTGCGTCATGAGGGGTTTTTAAAGCAAAATTGAAGAAAATTATTTTACTTTTTTTTTTATGTATGAGACTTTAAGTGACATACTGTCTTTACATCCTTAAAGGATCGTATTTGTTGTTCATAAAGTATGTCAGTGTTTTGATTTGATTTCATTCATATTATTCTTTCACGTAAATTCGAACATACAGATAGTTTAGTATGTTGCGAAGTCTCTCTCTCTCTCTCTCTCTCTCTCTCTCTCTCTCTCTCTCTCTCTCTCTCTCTCTCTCTCTCTCTCTCTCTCTCTCTCTCTCTCTCTCTCTCTCTCTCTCAATTTAGTTCTTCATCTTGATGTGATTTATAACCAAAACCAGAACGTGTCATTATTGTAAAGTGTGTCTGTTTATATAGTCAATCCGGAAATCTGGATAGAATTAACTGGATAGTATATTTTAAATCCACGTTTACTGCAGTTGATGTAAATTTTCTCTCAAAGGATTTTTTCTTACGTATTACACGTATATATATATATATGGATGTGCTGGAAATGAGATGTTTGAGGACAATGTGTGGTGTGAGGTGGTTTGATCGAGTGAGTAACGTAAGGGTAAGAGAGATGTGTGGAAATAAAAAGAGCGTGGTTGAGAGAGCAGAAGAGGGTGTTTTGAAGTGGTTTGGGCACATGGAGAGAATGAGTGAGGAAAGATTGACCAAGAGGATATATGTGTCGGAGGTGGAGGGAACGAGGAGAAGAGGGAGACCAAATTGGAGGTGGAAAGATGGAGTGAAAAGGATTTTGTGTGATCGGGGCCTGAACATGCAGGAGGGTGAAAGGAGGGCAAGGAATAGAGTGAATTGGAGCGATGTGGTATACCGGGGTTGACGTGCTGTCAGTGGATTGAATCAAGGCATGTGAAGCGTCTGGGGTAAACCATGGAAAGCTGTGTAGGTGTGTATATTTGCGTGTGTGGACGTATGTATATACATGTGTATGGGGGTGGGTTGGGCCATTTCTTTCGTCTGTTTCCTTGCGCTACCTCGCAAACGCGGGAGACAGCGACAAAGTATAATAAAAAAAATATAATATATATATATATATATATATATATATATATATATATATATATATATATGTATATATATGTATATATATGTATATATATTTATATATATATTTATATATATATTTATATATATATTTATATATATATTTATATATATATATATATATATATATATATATATATATATATATATATATATATATATATATATATATATATATATATATATATATATATATATATATATATATAAAAGAATTTACGACAGTATTAATCATAAGATGTCGGACACAGTAAGACATGGTCTTTGTGTTGTATAATTTATCGTGCAGAATAAATGTATAATAATTCCTTGTAATTATGCTCAGTAAAGGCCATTATCAAAGGCAGTTCTTATAGATCTGTATTTCGGTGCAATAGAATGTTAAGTTGAATGAAGGCCAGTATTAGGGCAGGGTTATATATTTGTGTGGCAGTAGAGTAAAATGTTAAGTACAGGGGAATGTAGGAGAGATTAAAAGGTTGAATAAGACTGAGGAAGGTTAAAGGAATGATGTTGTTCCTTTAAGTAATGCAAGAGACCCCTGTAAAAACAACACTATGAGGCCAATTATAGTAATATAGCATCGGTCTAGATGGGAGGAGCAAGTTACCACTCTTCACAGCTAGAAATTAGAAGAAAAAAAACACATCAATAGACTTTATTTATGGAGCAAAATTAGGAAAAAATAAACCCTAAGAGAATACAATAAAGCGAGACTTTCGTCGGAAGAGACGATCGTCAAAACAACACATCATCTAGCTTGACCAGAGGGTCGCCTTCTGCACCTCCTCTTCTTCCTTCTCCCTGCTCTTGCTCCTGCTCCTCCCCTTCCTCCTCCTCCTGCATTACCTACGATCGTTCGCTGTAGCCACTACATTGTTATTATGTTACTTAGAACGTCTGTAATCTACTTACTGGCCTCCAGAGTCAAGTTAGCGGTGTGTCAGAGCGCATTTTCCAGCCCGCCGTGGTCAGGGAGGATTCTGGCCGGATTTATCCTGCGTTCTTGAGACGTTTTGCAGATACTGTTATTATTTTTATTATTATTATTGTTGTTATTATTTTTATTATGACTGTTGGAGAAGATGGCGGGTCGTCGCTAGCTGTGGCAGGTCGGGAAGACTTCGCTGTATCAACTGTTTTTGTTATTTAGAATCGTTATGTGGTACGTTATCTTGTAAAACGGAGTAAGATGCTTAGCTAGCCAACTGATAGCCTCCTACCACTGGATGTGTGTGTGTGTGTATGTGTGTGTGTGTGTGTTTAATGCTGTGTGAAACTACTTTCACAATACGAGGAGGGAGTTCATCCTCGCTGGATCCCACCTTCTGAATATTCTCCATCGTCACACAACCCCCGCATTGTGTACATGTATGTGTGTGTGTGTGTGTGTGTAATTCTATATCCATGTATTGCATCTGGACATATTCATGTATGTGATTCAATCGTTATTTGTGTACTTTTTGCATATATTTTCCTATATATATATATATATATATATATATATATATATATATATATATATATATATATATATATATATATATATATATATATATACATATATATATATATATATATATATATATATATATATATATATATATATATATATATATATATATATATATATATATATATGTGTGTGTGTGTCTAAATGTCCATCATACATATTCTCACATACCCAGTATATACAATGGAAAGGAGCAAAAAATACTTCAAAATTGACATGATTTAACAGCTTAAATGAATGTCATAACGACGACTAAACATCATTTTAACCTCAGATTTGTATTCAGCATACAAAATACTTCTTATAATGAGCTTGTAATGGAAATCTATTTTTCTGAGAAAAATGACAAAAATTGAAGGTAATAGTTCAGGGTATTTTTTGCCGCCAAAAACTTTTTGTTTCAAAATTGAAAGATAAGATATTCAAACATTTCTATACTTGAAATTATAATGGAAACTGTATGATGATGCCCAAAGTTACCGATATATGACCAGTAAATATGATGCAAAGGAGCAAAATATATTGTGAAATTGACTTGATTTAACAGCTTAAATGAATGTCATAATGACGACTAAACGTCACTTTAATACCTGATTTGTATTCACCATACAAGATACTTTTTATAATGAGTTTTTAAACGAACTCTATTTTTTTGAGAAAAATGGCAAAAATTGAAGGAAATAGTTCAGGGTATTTTTTACCTCCAAAAACTTTTTGTTTCAAAATTGAAAGATAAGATATTCAAACATTTCTCTACATGAAATAATAATGGAAAATGTATCGTAATGCCCAAAGATACCGATTCATGACCAGTAAATATGATACAAAGGAGCAAAAAATATTTTGAAATTGAGTTCATTTAATAGCTTAAATGAATGTCATAATGACGACTAAACCTCATTTTAACGCCAGATTTGTATTCAGCATACAAAATTCTTTTTATAATGAGTTTTTCAAGAAAATCTATACTTCTGAAAAAAATGACAAAAATAGAAGTTAATAGTTCAGTGTATTTTTTACCTCCAAAAACTTTCTGTTTCAAAATTGAAATATAAGATATTCAAACATTTCTATACTTGGAATGATAATGGAAAATATGTTATAATGACCAAAGTTACCGATACAAAACCAGTAAATACGATGCAAAGGAGAAAATATTTTGAAAATGACTTCTTTTAACAGCTTGAATGAATGTCATAATGACGACTAAACTTAATTTTTCACGCCAGATTTGTATTCAGCATACAAAATACTTTTTATAATGAGTTTTTCATGGAAATCTATTTTTCTGAGAAAAATGACAAAAATTGAACTTTCAGGGTATTTTTTACCTCCAAAAACTTTTTGTTTCAAAATTGAAAGATAAGATATTCAAACATTTCTATACTTGAAATAATAATGGAAAATGTATCATAATGCCCAAAGTTACCGATACATGACCAGTAAACATGATGCAATGCATCAAAAAATATTTTGAAATTGACTTGATTTAACAGCTTAAATGAATGTCATAATGACGACTAAACATCACTTTAACGCTGATTTGCATTCAGCATACAAAATTCTTTTTATAATGAGTTTTTCAAGGAAATCTATTTTTCTGAGAAAAATGACAAAAATTGAAGGTAATAGTTCAGTGTATTTTTTACCTCCAAAAACTTTTTGTTTCAAAATTGAAATATAAGATATTCAAACATTTCTATACTTGGAATGATAATGGAAAATATGTCATAATGACCAAAGTTACCGATACAAAACCAGTAAATACGATGCAAAGGAGAGAAATATTTTGAAAATGACTTCTTTTAACAGCTTGAATGAATGTCATAATGACGACTAAACTTAATTTTCACGCCAGATTTGTATTCAGCATACAAAATACTTTTTATAATGAGTTTTTAAAGGAAATCTATTTTTCTGAGAAAAATTACCGCCAAAAACTTTTTGTTTCAAAATTGAAAGATAAGATATTCAAACATTTCTATACTTGAAATTATAATGGAATATGTATGATGATGCCCAAAGTTACCGATATATGACCAGTAAATATGATGCAAAGAAGCAAAATATATTTTGAAATTGACTTGATTTAACAGCTTAAATGAATGTCATAATGACGACTAAACATCACTTTAATACCTGATTTGTATTCAGCATACAAAATACTTTTTATAATGAGTTTTTAAACGAACTCTATGTTTATGAGAAAAATGGCAAAAATTGAAGGTAATAGTTTTGGGTATTTTTTTCCTCCAAAAACATTTTGTTTCAAAATTGAAATATAAGATATTCAAACATTTCTATACTTGAAATGATAATGGAAAAAATGTCATAATGACCAAAGTTACCGATACATAACCAGTAAATACGATGCAAAGGAGGAGAAAATATTTTGAAAATGACTTCTTTTAACAGCTTGAATGAATGTCATAATGACGACTAAGCTTAATTTTAACGCCAGATTTGTGTTTAGCATACAAAATTGTTTTTATAATGAGTTTTTAAAGGAAATCTATTTTTCTGAAAAAAATGACAAAAATTGAAGGTAATAGTTCAGGGTATTTTTTACCTCCAAAAACTTTTTGTTTCAAAATTGAAAGATAAGATATCCAAACATTTCTATACATGAAATAATAATGGAAAATGTATCGTAATGCCCAAAGATACCGATTCATGACCAGTAAATATGATACAAAGGAGCAAAAAATATTTTGAAATTGACTTCATTTAATAGCTTAAATGAATGTCATAATGACGACTAAACTTAATTTTCACGCCAGATTTGTATTCAGCATACAAAATACTTTTATAATGAGTTTTTCAAGGAAATCTATTTTTCTGAGAAAAATGACAAAAATTGAAGGGTATTTTTTACCTCCAAAAACTTTTTGTCTCAAAATTGAAAGATAAGATATTCAAACATTTCTATACTTGAAATAATAATGGAAAATGTATCATGATGCCCAAAGTTACCGATACATGACCAGTAAACATGATGCAATGGAGCAAAAAATATTTTGAAATTGACTTGATTTAACAGCTTAAATGAATGTCATAGTGACGACTAAACATCACTTTAACGTCAGATTTGTATTCAGCATACAAAATAATTTTTATAATGAGTTTTTCAAGGAAATCTATTTTTTTGAGAAAAATGAGAAAAATTGAAGGGTATTTTTTTCCTCCAAAAACTTTTTGATTCAAAATTGAAATATAAGATATTCAAACATTTCTATACTTGAAATGATAATGGAAAATATGTCATAATGACCAAAGATACCGATTCATGACCAGTAAATATGATACAAAGGAGCAAAAAATATTTTGAAATTGAGTTCATTTAATAGCTTAAATGAATGTCATAATGACGACTAAACCTCATTTTAACGCCAGATTTGTATTCAGCATACAAAATCCTTTTTTATAATGAGTTTTTCAAGGGAATCTATTTTTCTAAGAAAATGACAAAAATTGAAGGTAATAGTTCAGGGTATTTTTTACCTCCAAAAACTTTTTGTCTCAAAATTGAAAGATAAGATATTCAAACATTTCTATACTTGAAATAATAATGGAAAATGTTTTATAATGCCCAAAGTTACCGATACATGACCAGTAAACATGATGCAATGGAGCAAAAAATATTTTGAAATTGACTTGATTTAACAGCTTAAATGAATGTCATAGTGACGACTAAACATCACTTTAACGTCAGATTTGTATTCAGCATACAAAATACTTTTTATATTGAGTTTCTCAAGGAAATCTATTTTTTTGAGAAAAATGACAAAAATTGTGGGTAATAGTTCAGGGTATTTTTTACCTCCAAAAACTTTTTGTTTCAAAATTGAAAGATAAAATATTCAATCGCTTCTATACATGAGATAATAATGGAAAATATATCATAATGCTCAAAGTTACTCATACATACCCAGTAAATACAATGGAAAGGAGCAGAAAATGCTTCAATATTGACATGATTTATCAGCTTAAATGAATGTCATAACGACGACTAAACATCATTTTAACCCAGATTTGTATTCAGCATACAAAATACTTCTTATAATAAGCTTTGAAAGGAAATCTATTTTTCTGAGAAAAAATGACAGGAATTGAAGGTAATCCAGGATATTTTTTTTTTACCGCCAAAAACATTTTGTTTCAAAATTGAAAGATAAGATATTCAAACATTTCTATGCTTGAAATAATAATGGAAAATGTATGATGATGCCCAAAGTTACCGATATATGACCAGTAAATATGATGCAAAGGAGCAAAAAATATTTTGAAATTGACTTAATTCAACAGCTTAAATGAATGTCATAATGACGACTAAACATCACTTTAATACCTGATTTGTATTCAGCATACAAAATATTTTTTATAATGAGTTTTTCAAGGAAATGTATTTTTTTGAGAAAAATGACAATAAATGAAGGTAATAGTTCAGGGTATTTTTTACCTCCAAAAACTTTTTGTTTCAAAATTGAAAGATAAGGTATTCCATCGCATCTATACATGAGATAATAATGGAAAATCTATCATAAAGCTGTAGGTTACTCATACATACCCAGTAAATACAGTGGAATGGAACAGAAAATACTTCTAAATTGACATGATTTAATAGCTTAAATAATTGTCATAACGACGACTAAACATCATTTTAACGCCAGATTTGCATTCAGCATACAAAATTCTTTTTATAATGAGTTTTTAAAGGAAATCTATTTTTCTGAGAAAAATGACAAAAATTGAAGGTAATAGTTCAGGGTATTTTTTACCTCCAAAAACTTTTTCTTTCAAAATTGAAAGATAAGATATTCAAACATTTCTATACTTGAAATGATTATGGAAAATGTATGATGATGCCCAAAGTTACCGATATATGACCAGTAAATATGATGCAAAGGAGCAAAAAATATTTTGAAATTGACCTAATTCAACAGCTTAAATGAATGTCATAATGACGACTAAACATCACTTTAATACCTGATTTGTATTCAGCATACAAAATACTTTTTATAATGAGTTTTTAAACGAACTCTATGTTTATGAGAAAAATAGCAAAAATTGAAGGTAATACTTTTGGGTACTTTTTTCCTCCAAAAACATTTTGTTTCAAAATTGAAATATAAGATATTCAAACATTTCTATACTTGAAATGATAATGGAAAAAATGTCATAATGACCAAATTTACCGATACATAACCAGTAAATACGGTACAAAGGAGGAGAAAATATTTTGAAAATGACTTCTTTTAACAGCTTGAATGAATGTCATAATGACGACTAAGCTTAATTTTAACGCCAGATTTGTGTTTAGCATACAAAATTGTTTTTATAATGAGTTTTTAAAGGAAATCTATTTTTCTGAAAAAAATGACAAAAATTGAAGGGTATTCAGGGTATTTTTTACCTCCAAAAACTTTTTGTTTCAAAATTGAAAGATAAGATATCCAAACATTTCTATACATGAAATAATAATGGAAAATGTATCGTAATGCCCAAAGATACCGATTCATGACCAGTAAATATGATACAAAGGAGCAAAAAATATTTTGAAATTGACTTCATTTAATAGCTTAAATGAATGTCATAATGACGACTAAGCTTAATTTTCACGCCAAATTTGTATTCAGCATACAAAATAAATTTTATAATGAGTTTTTCAAGGAAATCTATTTTTCTGAGAGAAATGACAAAAATTGAAGGTATTTTTTCCCTCCAAAAACTTTTTGTTTCAAAATTGAAAGATAAGATATTCAAACATTTCTATACTTGAAATAATAATGGAAAATGTATCATGATGCCCAAAGTTACCGATACATGACAAGTAAACATAATGCAATGGAGCAAAAAATATTTTGAAATTGACTTGATTTAACAGCTTAAATGAATGTCATAGTGACGACTAAACATCACTTTAACGTCAGATTTGTATTCAGCATACAAAATAATTTTTATAATGAGTTTTTCAAGGAAATCTATTTTTTTGAGAAAAATGAGAAAAATTGAAGGGTATTTTTTTCCTCTAAAAACTTTTTGATTCAAAATTGAAATATAAGATATTCAAACATTTCTATACTTGAAATGATAATGGAAAATATGTCATAATGACCAAAGTTACCGATACATAACCAGTAAGTACGATGCAAAGGAGGAGAAAATATTTTGAAAATGACTTCTTTTAACAGCTTGAATGAATGTCATAATGACGACTAAACTTAATTTTAACGCCAGATTTGTGTTTAGCATACAAAATACTTTTTATAATGAGGTTTTAAAGGAAATCTATTTTTCTGAGAAAAATGACAAAAATTGAAGGTAATAGTTCAGGGTATTTTTTACCTCCAAAAACTTTTTGTTTCAAAATTGAAAGATAAGATATCCAAACATTTCTATACATGAAATAATAATGGAAAATGTATCGTAATGCCCAAAGATACTGATTCATGACCAGTAAATATGATACAAAGGAGCAAAAAATATTTTGAAATTGACTTCATTTAATAGCTTAAATGAATGTCATAATGACGACTAAACCTCATTTTAACGCCAGATTTGTATTCAGCATACAAAATACTTTTTATAATGAGTTTTTCAAGGAAATCTATTTTTCTAAGAAAAATGACAAAAATTGAAGGTAATAGTTCAGGGTATTTTTTACCTCCAAAAACTTTTTGTCTCAAAATTGAAAGATAAGATATTAAAACATTTCTATACTTGAAATAATAATGGAAAATGTATCATAATGCCCAAAGTTACCGATACATGACCAGTAAACATGATGCAATGGAGCAAAAAATATTTTGAAATTGACTTGATTTAACAGCTTAAATGAGTGTCATAGTGACGACTAAACATCACTTTAACGTCAGATTTGTATTCAGCATACAAAATAATTTTTATAATGAGTTTTTCAAGGAAATCTATTTTTTTGAGAAAAATTAGAAAAATTGAAGGGTATTTTTTTCCTCCAAAAACTTTTTGATTCAAAATTGAAATATAAGATATTCAAACATTTCTATACTTGAAATGAGAATGGAAAATATGTCATAATGACCAAAGTTACCGATACATAACCAGTAAGTACGATGCAAAGGAGGAGAAAATATTTTGAAAATGACTTCTTTTAACAGCTTCAATGAATGTCATAATGACGACTAAACTTAATTTTAACGCCAGATTTGTGTTTAGCATACAAAATACTTTTTATAATGAGGTTTTAAAGGAAATCTATTTTTCTGAGAAAAATGACAAAAATTGAAGGTAATAGTTCAGGGTATTTTTTACCTCCAAAAACTTTTTGTTTCAAAATTGAAAGATAAGATATCCAAACATTTCTATACATGAAATAATAATGGAAAATGTATCGTAATGACCAAAGATACTGATTCATGACCAGTAAATATGATACAAAGGAGCAAAAAATATTTTGAAATTGAGTTCCTTTAATAGCTTAAATGAATGTCATAATGACGACTAAACCTCATTTTAACGCAAGATTTGTATTCAGCGTACAAAATACTTTTTATAATGAGTTTTTCAAGGAAATCTATTTTTCTAAGAAAAATGACAAAAATTGAAGGTAATAGTTCAGGGTATTTTTTACCTCCAAAAACTTTTTGTCTCAAAATTGAAAGATAAGATATTCAAACAATTCTATACTTGAAATGATAATGGAAAATGTATGATAATGCCGAAAGTTACCGATACATGACCAGTAAACATGATGCAATGGAGCAAAAAATATTTTGAAATTGACTTGATTTAACAGCTTAAATGAATGTCATAGTGACGACTAAACATCACTTTAACGTCAGATTTGTATTCAGCATACAAAATACTTTTTATATTGAGTTTCTCAAGGAAATCTATTTTTTTGAGAAAAATGACAAAAATTGAAGGTAATAGTTCAGGGTATTTTTTCCTCCAAAAACTTTTTGTTTCAAAATTGAAAGATAAAATATTCAATCGCTTCTATACATGAGATAATAATGGAAAATATATCATAATGCTCAAAGTTACTCATACATACCCAGTAAATACAATGGAAAGGAGCAGAAAATGCTTCAATATTGACATGATTTATCAGCTTAAATGAATGTCATAACGACGACTAAACATCATTTTAACCCCAGATTTGTATACAGTGTACAAAATACTTCTTATAATAATCTTTGAGAGGAAATCTATTTTTCTGAGAAAAAATGACAGGAATTGAAGGTAATCCAGAATATTTTTTTATTACCGCCAAAAACATTTTGTTTCAAAATTGAAAGATAAGATATTCAAACATTTCTATGCTTGAAATAATAATGGAAAATGTATGATGATGCCCAAAGTTACCGATATATGACCAGTAAATATGATGCAAAGGAGCAAAAAATATTTTGAAATTGACTTAATTCAACAGCTTAAATGAATGTCATAATGACGACTAAACATCACTTTAATACCTGATTTGTATTCAGCATACAAAATTCTTTTTATAATGAGTTTTTCAAGGAAATGTATTTTTTTGAGAAAAATGACAATAAATGAAGGTAATAGTTCAGGGTATTTTTTACCTCCAAAAACTTTTTGTTTCAAAATTGAAAGATAAGGTTTTCCATCGCTTCTATACATGAGATAATAATGGAAAATCTATCATAAAGCTGTAGGTTACTCATACATACCCAGTAAATACAGTGGAATAGAACAGAAAATAATTCAAAATTGACATGATTTAACAGCTTAAATAAATGTCATAACGACGACTAAACATCATTTTAACGCCAGATTTGCATTCAGCATACAAAATTCTTTTTATAATGAGTTTTTAAAGGAAATCTATTTTTCTGAGAAAAATGACAAAAATTGAAGGTAATAGTTCAGGGTATTTTTTTACCTCCAAAAACTTTTTGTTTCAAAATTGAAAGATAAGATATTCAAACATTTCTATACTTGAAATGATTATGGAAAATGTATGATGATGCCCAAAGTTACCGATATATGACCAGTAAATATGATGCAAAGGAGCAAAAAATATTTTGAAATTGACTTATTTTAACAGCTTAAATGAATGTCATAATGACGACTAAACATCACTTTAATACCTGATTTGTATTGAGCATACAAAATTCTTTTTATAATGAGTTTTTCAAGGAAATCTATTTTTCTGAGAAAAATGACAAAAATTGAAGGTAATAGTTCAGTGTATTTTTTACCTCCAAAAACTTTTTGTTTCAAAATTGAAATATAAGATATTCAAACATTTCTATACTTGGAATGATAATGGAAAATATGTCATAATGACCAAAGTTATCGATACAAAACCAGTAAATACGATGCAAAGGAGGAGACAATATTTTGAAAATGACTTCTTTTAACAGCTTGAATGAATGTCATAATGACGACTAAACTTAATTTTCACGCCAGATTTGTGTTTAGCATACAAAATACTTTTTATAATGAGTTTTTAAAGGAAATCTATTTTTCTGAGAAAATGACAAAAATTGAAGGTAATAGTTCAGGGTATTTTTTACCTCGAAAAACTTTTTGTTTCAAAATTGAAAGATAAGATATCCAAACATTTCTATACATGAAATAATAATGGAAAATGTATCGTAATGCCCAAAGATACCGATTCATGACCAGTAAATATGATACAAAGGAGCAAAAAATATTTTGAAATTGACTTCATTTAATAGCTTAATTGAATGTCATAATGACGACTAAACTTAATTTTCACGCCAAATTTGTATTTAGCATACAAAATAAATTTTATAATGAGTTTTTCAAGGAAATCTATTTTCTAAGAAAAATGACAAAAATTGAAGGTAATAGTTCAGGGTATTTTTTACCTCCAAAAACTTTTTGTTTCAGAATTAAAAGATAAGATATTCAAACATTTCTATACTTAAAATAATAATGGAAAATGTATTATGATGCCCAAAGTTACCGACACATGATAAGTAAACATAATGCAATGGAGCAAAAAATATTTTGAAATTGACTTGATTTAACAGCTTAAATGAATGTCATAGTGACGACTAAACATCACTTTAACGTCAGATTTGTATTCAGCATACAAAATAATTTTCATAATGAGTTTTTCAAGGAAATCTATTTTTTGAGAAAAATGACAAAAATTGAAGGTAATAGTTCAGGGTATTTTTTTCCTCCAAAAACTTTTTGATTCAAAATTGAAATATAAGTTATTCAAACATTTCTATACTTGAAATGATAATGAAAAATATGTCATAATGGCCCAAGTTACCGATACATAACCAGTAAGTACGATGCAAAGGAGGAGAAAATATTTTGAAAATGACTTCTTTTAACAGCTTGAATGAATGTCATAATGACGACTAAAATTAATTTAACGCCAGATTTGTGTTTAGCATACAAAATACTTTTTATAATGAGGTTATAAAGGAAATCTATTTTTCTGAGAAAAATGATAAAAATTGAAGGTAATACTTCAGTGTATTTTTTACCTCCAAAAACCTTTTGTTTCAAAATTGATAGATAAGATATCCAAACATTTCTATACATGAAATAATAATGGAAAATGTATCGTAATGCCCAAAGATACCGATTCATGACCAGTAAATATGATACAAAGGAGCAAAAAATATTTTGAAATTGAGTTCATTTAATAGCTTAAATGAATGTCATAATGACGACTAAACCTCATTTTAACGCCAGATTTGTATTCAGCATACAAAATACTTTTTATAATGAGTGTTTCAAGGAAATATATTTTTCTAAGAAAAATGACAAAAATTGAAGGTAATAGTTCAGGGTATTTTTTACCTCCAAAAACTTTTTGTCTCAAAATTGAAAGATAAGATATTCAAACATTGCTATACTTGAAATGATAATGGAAAATGTATCATAATGCCGAAAGTTACCGATACATGACCAGTAAACTTGATGTAATGGAGCAAAAAATATTTTGAAATTGACTTGATTTAACAGCTTAAATGAATGTCATAGTGACGACTAAACATCACTTTAACGTCAGATTTGTATTCAGCATACAAAATACTTTTTATATTGAGTTACTCAAGGAAATCTATTTTTCTGAGAAAAATGACAAAAATTGAAGGAAACAGTTCAGGGTATTTTTTACCTCCAAGAACTTTTTGTTTCAAAATTGAAAGATAAAATATTCAATCGCTTCTATACATAAGATAATAATGGAAAATGTATCATAATGCTCAAAGTTACTCATACATACCCAGTAAATACAATGGAAAGGGACAGAAAATACTTCAAAATTGACATGATCTATCAGCTTAAATGAATGTCATAACGACGACTAAACATCATTTTAACGCCAGATTTGTATTCAGGATACAAAATACTTCTTATAATGAGCTTGTAAAGGAAATCTATTTTTCTGAGAAAAATGACAAAAATTGAAGGTAATAGTTCAGGGTATTTTTTACCGCCAAAAACTTTTTCAAAATTGAAAGATAAGATATTCAAACATTTCTATACTTGAAATAATAATGGAAAATGTATGATGATGCCCAAAGTTACCGATATATGACCAGTAAATATGATGTAAAGGAGCAAAATATATTTTGAAATTGACTTAATTTAACAGCTTTAATGAGTGTCATAATGACGACTATACATCAATTTAATACATGATTTGTATTCATCATACAAAGTACTTTTTATAATGAGTTTTTAAACGAACTATATTTTTTTAAGAAAAATGGCAAAAACTGAAGGTATTTTTTTCCCAAAAAAAACTTTTTCTTTCAAAATTGAAATACAAGATATTCAAACATTTCTATACTTGAAATGATAATGTAAAATATGTCATAATGACCAAAGTTATCGATACATAACCAGTAAATACGATGCAGAGGAGAAAATATTTTGAAAATGACTTCTTTTAACAGCTTGAATGAATGTCATAATGACGACTAAACTTAATTTTAACGCCAGATTTGTGTTTAGCATACAAAATTCTTTTTATAATGAGTTTTTAAAGGAAATCTATTTTCTGAGAAAAATGACAAAAATTGAAGGTAATAGTTCAGGGTATTTTTTACCTCCAAAAACTTTTTGTTTAAAAATTGAAAGATAAGATATTCAAACATTTCTATACATGAAATAATAATGGAAAATGTATCATAATGCCAAAAGATACCGATTCATGACCAGTAAAGGAGCAAAAAATATTTTGAAATTGACTTCATTTAATAGCTTAAATGAATATCATAATGACGACTAAACCTCATTTTAACGCCAGATTTGTAATCAGCATACAAAATACTTTTTATAATGAGTTTTTCAAGGAAATCTATTTTTCTGAGAAAAATGACAAAAATTGAGGGTAATAGTTCAGTGTATTTATTACCTCCAAAAACTTTTTGTTTCAACATTAAAGTATAAGATATTCAAACATTTCTATACTTGGAATGATAATGGAAAATATGTCGTAATGACCAGAGTTACCGATACAAAACCAGTAAATACGATGCAAAGGAGGAGAAAATATTTTGAAAATGACTTCTTTTAACAGCTTGAATGAATGTCATAATGACGACTAAACTTATTTTTCACGCGAGATTTGTATTCAGCATACAAAATACTTTTTATAATGAGTTTTTCAAGGAAATCTATTTTTCGGAGAAAAATGACAAAAATTGAAGGTAATAGTTCAGGGTATTTTTTGCCTCCAAAAACTTTTTGTTTCAGAATTGAAAGATAAGATAATCACATATTTCTATACTTGAAATAATAATGGAAAGTATATCATAATGCCCAAAGTTACCGATACATGACCAGTAAACATGATGCAGTGGAGCAAAAATTATTATTAGATTGACATGATTTAACAGCTTAAATGAATGTCATAGTGACGACTAAACATCACTTTAACGTCAGATTTGTATTCAGCATACAAAATACTTTTTATAACGAGTTTTTCAAGGAAATCTATTTTTCTGAGAAAAATGACAAAAATTGAAGGTAATAGTTCAGGGTATTTTTTACCTCCAAAAACTTTTTGTTTCAAAATTGAAAGGTAAGATATTCAAACATTTCTATGCTTGAAATAATAATGGAAAATGTATGATGATGCCCAAAGTTACCGATATATGACCAGTAAATATGATGCAAAGGAGCAAAAAATATTTTGAAATTGACTTAATTTAACAGCTTAAATGAATGTTATAATGACGACTAAACATCACTTTAATACCTGATTTGTATTCAGCATACAAAATTCTTTTTATAATGAGTTTTTCAAGGAAATCTATTTTTCTGAGAAAAATGACAAAAATTGAAGGTAATAGTTCAGGGTATTTTTTACCTCCAAAAACGTTTTGTTTCAAAATTGAAAGATAAGATATTGAAACATTTCTATACTTGAAATAATAATGGAAAATGTATCATAATGCTACTGGGTATGCTACTTCCCAAGGCGACGTCTCGCCCCATCAAGACGTTCAAAGAGGAACTTTTAGGAAAGTTTGCCGTCAGGAGATGATATTTCACCTCACCCTCGAAGTTGTTGCCGGATATCTGAACCCTTATTGTCGCCACATCCGATCGCCTGCAGATGGCGTCATGGGCTAACCGTAGGGGAAAGTGTAGAGAGTTTCTAAAAGATCAGGTCGTCCGTAGGGACTAAGATCAGGTCGTCCGTAGGGACTAAGATCAGGTCGTCCTTAGAGTCTTAAAATCAGGTCGTCCGTAGGGACTAAGGCCAGGTCGTCCTTAGAGTCTTAAGGTCGGGTCGTGTGTGTGTCGTAATAACAGGTCGTCCTTGCGTGCTGAATCTAGGTCCTCCCGTAGATGTTACTGAATGGAATGCCTTCAGTACAGTACCACAGTCCTCTCGACTCCCTCCCTCCTCACCACCTACCACAAAAGCTTTCCTCACACACACACACACACACACACACACACACACACACACACACACACACACTCTCACTCACTCAGCTCTTTCCCATTCCACGTTTATATACTCACCATTCAAAGAACTTCCCTCACACCAACCCATAATCCCTAGCCTTGTGTTCTTTGACACACTCTCTCTCCAGCCTTTAGCCTTTCAGACAAATTGACCGGCAGTGAATCAGCGTCACACCTCAGAGCATTTCCATCTTTCCCTCCCTCTCTCTCTCTCTCTCACACACACACACACACACACACACACACACACACACACACACACACACACACACAATGAAAGACTCTCCTTTGTTCTTCGTAATCGCTTCAGATCCTCCTGTATCTCAGTGGTTCCCCTTATTCTTTATTGGTATTATATTTAATTCTGTTATTATTATTCTACTCGACTGTTTTGAGTACTTCGTTCAAATTTATCACATCTTTCAACTTTATTGGTATTTTATTTTTTCATGTTATTGGTATTTCATTTAACTTTTTGGTTATTTCCTTCAGTTTCATCGAAAACCGATTCAGGTTTAGTAGTATCTCGTTCCACTTTATTGTTATCTCCTTGAATTTTATTGATATTCTATTCATCTTTATTCCTTGCATCCTTTCAAATTTATTGGTATGTTGTTCAGCTTTATTTGGTATCCTCTTCAAATTTATTGATATTCCTTTGACTCTATTCGTATGCTCTTCGTACTGCATCAGACATTACTGTCATTATTGCCTATATCATCTTTGGTACGTCAAAACTTTTAGGTCAAAATCTATGTAAAGTTTCCCCTTGAAATCCTCTTGTTAGTTTCTGTTCCCCTCCAGTGTCTACGTCATTCGAGACACAGAAGCTGTGTCTCACGCAGATGTTAATTTCCTGCATCTCCTCAAAACGTCATATTTCATCTGTGCTCCACATTACTCACTTTCATCTCTTCCTATGACCTGTGTCGAATCCCTTCTCCGCTATTGGCGGTTTTTGCCTTGATAGTTGGCGGATCGGTTTTCGATACATTGATCTGGCATATCCTTTTTTTTTTCTTTTTTTTTTTACTACGTTCCTTTTCACATCGCTCTAAGTCCCTATGCCTAGCAAGTCCTCATGCCTTCATATGAGGGGCAGTTGCCAACAGACTGATTGCCACAGATAACATATCTACCTTGTCTCTGTCATGTTACCAGTATATGAATGATTTTATCTCGTGTGTAGTCCCAGAAAGATAAACAGTGAATAGCGTTCTGCAGCGCTGGAGATAAAGACGATAACCTTATGAAAGAGATATGGACCAAGCGAAACTTATCTGCTTCCATTTTCCTTGCTAAATTACAGTGTGTGTTTCAGTTTGGGTTCACGTCCCTCGACTGTGAAACAAAGGTATCAAGGTCCGAACCTACTCCTCGTCTTTGTGTTTATGTAACTATCATTTCTCTCATCATATCTTCCTGGCCACGTCTTTTCAGCGTACATTGATTCTTTTCGTTACACAACCTGGTAAAGAGGTATTTCGTTTTATACCTGACTGCCTCTCCTGCTTTAGCGAGGCAGCGTCAGGAACAGACGAACAATGGCCTCGCTTGCACACATCCAATCTCCAGCTGTCATGTATAATATGCCGAGACCGATATGATACTGATGTTGTACGTGTTGTCGGTAAATGCCTCTGACGTATTGCCTTTCCATGATAGACTTAGCGGTTCCGGGTGGAGACCTGTGTGTGTGTGTGTGTGTTGGAAGTGGAGAGAGAGAGAGAGAGAGAGAGAGAGAGAGAGAGAGAGAGAGAGAGAGAGAGAGAGAGAGAAACATTCCCTAGCTGTGGAGCGGCTTTGTTGGTGTTCATGAAGAGGAGTTACAGAGGAGAGGAGGCAGACGAAAGAACATTCGGTGGAGAGTGAGAGAAAAAGGAGAATTCCAAGATGGTCTTAAGTTGGAGTGTCTCTGTCATACCCTGACGAGTATAACCAACTTTTGATGAAGCCACACTGCAGCAACCACTCGACCCTCAATAGCTCGTGCACCTGAAAATAAAGTCGGCCAGAGGGAATGTTCCCACTAAACGCGTGGTGGAAGTTGTACAGGAAAGAGTTAAGTAGCAATCTATCCTGCATCCTTGAAACAATTCATTTCTAAGGATTTTAGAGTATCAGGGGCGATGGTGGTGGTGGAGGTGGAGGAGGAGAAGTATGTGGGGAAGGTGGAAGATGTGGAAAAGTCGGTGGAGCCGAAGGTGGATAAGGGGGAACTTGTCATGTCTCGTTCTGTTGTTAGAGTTATTGTCTGATGGGACTAATGTTACGTAGTCTTGCTGCTCCTGTTGTTATTGTTGTCCTGATACAATTGTGGTCCTGGTTCTGTACTCTCTCTCTCTCTCTCTCTCTCTCTCTCTCTCTCTCTCTCTCTCTCTCTCTCTCTCTCTCTCTCTCTCTCCTATAAACTAACAGTGATCCCCCCACCCACACCCCCTCCAACTCCCTTTACACACACATGGCGTGCAGTCATAGAGCCATATAGTCCAGTAATGGCCCACCTCCAACATAGTGTACAATCAGTGAGCCATAGAGGAAAATAATGGTCCCCTCTCTCTCTCTCACTCCCTCCCACCTCTTCCAACGCGGTCTATAGCTAATGAGCCATATGGGGCTGTAATGCTCTCCCCCATCCAACCAGCGTATACACTAGCGGTCCTGGGCGGCCTTCCTGTTGCTGTAGCAGTGGTGACGAAGGTTATAATCATAAAGCTCTTTATCTGTCAGCATTCAAGTCATTCGTTGTTGCTGGCAGACGCATCGTATTTATGTAATACAGACTCAAGATTGTCCATGTCATTTGCATATGATTATCTTGATATTAATATCTCCCCAAATAGATTCATCCTCGCGACTTATACCCGGAAAAGATAATCATATATACTGCATATCCCCGGACGATTGCCTTATACAGATGATACCTTATATTGATATGCCGTACTTTATTCGCAGTTGATAATGTTATTATGAATTTTCGCTCCAGCTAGCATATTCAGTAATCCTGAAATGTAAACAGAACAGGAAAAAAAATCATCGTGATTAATAATACATTTAAAAACTGAAATAAGTAATTAATCTTCTTATGATATTAGTAATCAGCCATTGCCTCACGAAGCACTGTGGGACGATGTATTGTATTTATACGTCCACTGGGGTTTTTTGAGTCCCATCAGTGGATCAACAGGTGGCATTTTGAGTCCCATCAGTGGGTCAACAGGTGGTATTTTGAGTCCCATCAGTGGGTCAACAGGTGGCATGTTGAATCCCATCAGTAAGAAGAGTAGATAAACATCCATCTCGCTACCCAGGGAAACCTCCCCACAGAACTCACCTTCACCGCAAGGCGTCATCTTCCACTTTTCCTTTGACGGTGCGGCCAGTGTATACCTCGGCATGGCGACGACAGGACGCGCAAGCCTGTGTGTTGGTGTCGGGGGTTTAAAAGACTTTACGAACTGTTTGCACCAGATGAGGGGAGGAGGGTTGAAACCTGTAGTTCAGTGTGCATTGAAAAATACATGCTTAAGATAGAATGACCCGAATTCATACCGAATTGCGAGTTCACCTTCTTATATATAGATTGAGAGAGAGAGAGAGAGAGAGAGAGAGAGAGAGAGAGAGAGAGAGAGAGAGAGAGAGAGAGAGAGAGAGAGAGAGGACATCTGGATGACGACCGATTTTTTTAAAATCTGACCCAATCAAGCTATCGGAACGAGGCAGTGAGGATAGTTTGCCAGGAATTTAGTGAAAGAAAATATACCATCGAACTTTTCCGCGGTATTGGTCAACGTGAAATGTGTGGAGTGGAAATGTTTGAATCCAATATAAAGTTTTTGAGAAGATACGGTTATTACCAGTGGCGTCCAAGTGTCAGCCTTCTTTAGGTGTCGTTTCTCTGAACTTTATTCGTAATGTGGCCGAACTTTTCTCCTACGTTGATTTCCAACGATAGTTTCATGTATGACGGAAAGTCTTGACGTCGTATGATAATATTGGATTTATGAACTTTGACGTGGTGTTTGCACCACAGGTTGGATTCGAACCCTGGGAAGGGTTGTCCGACACAACCACTAGTTACCCAGTGGTTCTTCCATGTTCCTAACCTCAATTTGGTGTTTCTTTTGACAGTAATTGTCAATCGCTTACGTTTAAATGCCTCCCCTCATCACAAACAAACCAGGACACATTGTGCCTTGTGTGATACGTTGACACATACGCCAGATGTATATTGTTTAAGTTGGGCTGAAATTTCGTCGTCTAGGGAGATCCCTCGCTCTTCTCCAGTCTGGCATTACACAGTCCACTGTACAAGTGTAGCACAGTTCCATGCTGGGAGGTCAGGGTTCGAATGACCTTCCGCTGGTGACCCGCTTGTCGTCTGTCCGTCTAACACACACACACACACACACACACACACACACACACAAATACAACACCAAAGTAAACAGGTTCATTAGCATTCGTCACACTAACCATCAGTAAGGCAATATTGACTTATCAGAACCATGCATGAAAATTATATCATGTGGTTTCGATATATATATGTATCCCATTTTCTTTTGAAAACTTGTGAAAGATGATTGTGGAGGTAACAAATGTGGTGGTAGGTCAGTTTCCAAAGAACCAGCGGCTGGGCAACCCCCAAACCTCGTTTTCCATAATGCATCAGCAGTGCTTCAGTAAGTCATACGGCTTCTCGCTGGCGGAGTGACTCACTAACTCACTTTTATGAGCACATAGATCACGCCCTCACAACACGAAAATTAATGCTGGCAGATCACAGGGTTAACAGCACTTCCGAACTCACGATAAGTAATTGATGCTTCAACGTAGTTAAGAGCTTGTATTGCATTGATATGGGTCTTTATACACACACACACACACACACACACACACACACACACACATATATGTATATATATATATATATATATATATATATATATATATATATATATATATATATATATATATATATTCCTGGGAGTCGTCTCTTCGTTGTATATCAACTGACTGTTATATTTCTCTCTTGTGTCTCCCCTGATGATGTGATTATTACACGAAAGTGCACTTGGGAACTTATCGTGTTTCATTATCCCCGTGGACTCATAGGAATATCTTGATCACGCGCAAAATTGTGATCCTTTCCAATATATGTGTGTGTGTGTGTGTGTGTGTAAGACAAAATACTCTCCAAATTCATCACAAATATTTTCCCTCCTACACACAGCGCAAACGGACTCCCACTTATCTTCATGTAGTGAATTTACAATGTCTGCATAGAGCTACTTGATCAAATTTGCATACCAACAGCATCTTTGGACCCCGAGTTATGCAATGTGTAGCACCGACAAGACTCTAACATAACCTTCGTGGGAAAAATATATATGTGTATGAAAATTTGCCAGAAATTGGGATTTTGAGAGAGAGAGAGAGAGAGAGAGAGAGAGAGAGAGAGAGAGAGAGAGAGAGAGAGAGAGAGAGAGAGAGTTGATGCCATCATCCCCACCTCCTCTCTCTCTCTCTCTCTCTCTCTCTCTCTCTCTCTCTCTCTCTCTCTCTCTCTCTCTCTCTCTCTCTCCCTCAGCTCGCACTGTTGTCCTAAGCGGATCATCAGTCATAAGATTTCAGAGGCAGAACCCAAGGATGAACGTATTTGTTGCACTGCTGTTGTATTGCTGTTGTACTGCCCTCACACACGTGGTTGTAGCCTGGGAATTGTAGAAGCAAATAGACGTTTGCTCAGGAGACGATCTGCTTTCGAGATAGTTGACTTGTAGATGTAGAATTTACCGCTGCTCTGCCTAGGATACAATCCTGCAGTAGACGCCGTAGTTGTAGATACAGTATTCCTGGCGTTAACAGTTACTTTGGCTATGCATACAGTAAACTTGTTTATAGAATATACCAGCGATAGAGTCACTGGTAGTCCACACAGGCCACCTTCAGATAGAGTGTATCGCTGATAATGATCAAAACTACTCAAGACACAATATGCTCATAGATCGCAACATACCTTTTGCTTATCATACTAGACTGTCTTCTCATGGACAGTAATAATAAAGATATAATTTATAGCGATAACTACTTCCCAGCTGGGTGTAACCGTGGGTAGTGTTCGTGGTGTATAACTGCTAAGTCATTTATTTCAACCATGTTTGTCATTGTGTGCCACCGACGTACACTATTCATGTCTTAACTTACACAGTTGATTCCCCCAGCACATCCCGTCCATTCCCTTCCATGGCGTCCGCATCCTTATATTCTTTTCCTCAACGTAGGATCCATAGGAATGATCATCCTGAGTGAGGACACGAGACTGTATGGTTCACAAAGATACGTGGTCGAACCAAAGCTGGCTCTCTCTCTCTCTCTCTCTCTCTCTCTCTCTCTCTCTCTCTCTCTCTCTCTCTCTCTCTCTCTCTCTCTCTCTCTCCGTCAGCCGAGATAGACAATGGGATTTCCTCTGTCGACGGACCATAGATATTGTCCTTATCTGGTGAGAGCCATCAGTATTCTGTAGCTCGAAGCTTCTGTCTGCCTCGTCAGACGTCTCAGTGATTCATTTCGAAAGACGCGGTCGAGTGTGACTGTTGGTAAAATATGGCAACCGTCCTCGATAGATAAACTAGAGTCGAATTATTTTTTCGAACGAGTTGTTTTGTTTTTTCTTTTTTTTTTCAGAAAGTTCCTTTTCCTCATAAATCTGTTTCAGTGTATGATTTTATTGACTGGATCTGACAGATAGAGTCTCAGATTAATCAGTGATAACTTATACGGTTATTACAGTGAGTTGTAGATCACTGGAAGCTCAAAAAAAGAAAAAATATACAAAATTCAGTGAAAATATTTCAACTATTCCTCCATTTACAGTTGAATGACTGAGTTTATAAGAAGAAAACGGGGCATGAAAACCCCAGGCTTCAGTATACAGTATAATGGTCTCGGGATATATTTACAGTAACCTAATGATTTGTATTATCTTTATTTTCTTCTGTAATAAGCGTCGTCTCATGACCCGATGTCACCCAACACAGCAGGGGTCACACACATGCCGCCACCCACCACCAGACGTTGCTTAGTCGAAGCTGTTTCACAAATACACTGAGGTGTCGCACAGCCTCCACCACGAATCATAAACTTAGTCGTTTTCGCGTAGATGTCTGACCTTATCTTTCCCCACCTCCAGAGCATGAAGCATCTTTATTACTCTATCTGTGTCTCTCTCCTTCATGTTTAGGAAACCCCCAGATTGGTCAGCAAGAATTCCATGGTGATGTATCTTCCTTTGTTTTCATTCTAACTCTTCATCCTTGGAGGTAGGATGAATCACTGGTTCGTGAGACTTAAAAAGAGACTCATTCTTCGTGTCACGAAGGCACGAAGCTCAGAGGCACACAACAGAGACCTGGGAAGCCTTTCGTGATGGTCTCTCTCTCTCTCTCTCTCTCTCTCTCTCTCTCTCTCTCTCTCTCTCTCTCTCTCTCTCTCTCTCTCTCTCTCCCCCGATGTGTTTGTGTATATTCCTGCACAATTAAAATATGACGACTTTGTTGATGAAGTGCGTCCTGAGGGGGAGAAAAGGAAGAAAAAAAAAATTTGGTATGCTGTGACTCCATAATGAAATATTCACACTGAACTTTCCACAGTCGCCTCTCTACTTTGAGGTTAATGACAAAAAAAAAACGTTGTGGCAACTTGGCCAACGTCTAAAAGTTTGGTAAAAGTGCTTGATACTTAATCATATGAAGAGAGAGAAGTTTGGGCATTTAGTAGCCAGATTGAATAAACGAGTCAGATACACGCCACGCTCTTTGAAATGTTTAATGTATTAAACATATTTGAACGCGTGTGATAAAACATGACATTGATAAGACCTGCCTAGAGATATGCAGATACCTCAGAACTAAAGATCTGAGTTCATGCTTGCTTAAACGCGCTTTCGGATGCTTGCACGTACTTGTGTGTGTGTGTGTGTGTGTGTTAAATCAAAGTCGTACATGCCTATGCACATTTCTCTGCATTGGGTAAGACTATGGCTCCTCAGCAGAGACACAGGCAACATACATCACAACCTCTGCGTCCCCGCCTTCGACTCCTCTTTCCTACATGATGATAAATCCTTCAAAACAACTTAAATCCCGATGACCGGAATAAATCCTCGGGATTGATGGAAATCCGTCGCGAATCGGCTTGACTCACGCTTGGCGTCGGAGTGAGAGGGAAGCGAGAGCGAGGCAAGGCACACACACACACACACACACACACACACACACACACACACACACACACACACACACACACACACACACACACAGAGAGAGGACCCCCCCCCCTCCCCCCACCGGCCAGCATTTGGTCTACGCTCGCCGACAAATCTAGCCAAAAGGGCTATCAGAATGGCGCGGAGGGTAGTTTGCGCGAACTTCCCCGGGTATTGGGCCCGTGTGAAATGTGCGTGAGGGGAATTTTTCAAGTCGGGTGTAAAGATATTTCAAGAAGATGCGACACGACCAGAGGCGGACTCCGAAAAAAAAAAAGATATGGCTTTATCTCGACGTATTTTTGGAAAATTTCTTCAGCCAGATTTGGCGCCGATGCCTTCAGTTCTGCTCTGATACGTGATCGTTGCCCAAAAATTGGTTCTCTAACAGCGCGGTTTCTAGGCTCGTGCACCTATGAGGTAATTTTGCAAACGTATGTCTTTCAAAAGTTCGTCATGTTGCAAATAAGGAAAGACTACGGTTTTTTTTTTCCTAATTTTCTGAATTTTGTTTCTTTGGAAAGTGGAACAGATCCACTTTTTTTCCCGTCCAGTTATTTCAGGTATTTGCGAGGGGAATAAGTTATAGCTAGGTACACCCAACCCTAATGCGGGTTGTACGGAAACTAACGCAGTAACACAGTCAAGACGTTTTGGTAAGAAATGATACTAAAAAGTTAATGAAACCTGATAATGCTTTGACTCGTACCAAGGGGTTGAACGCGCATGGGTTCGAACCTTGGGCCCGGCATTCGGCCCATACAGAATCCAGGTGTTCATCCTTCCCTCATGGCTGGTCGTTAAATGGGTACCTGACTTAGACTGGAGTGTGTGTATGTGAATCACATCGTAGTAAAGACATGGTACATATATTTTTGGTTGACTGATGGGGCAACACGAGTGTAAAACTCTCTCTCCTTAACACAGGAATAGTAATCCACAAATAGCGGTCACGCAAAGCTTTTATCTCTCCAAAGCCCATAACCTCAGCATGTTTTGTCCCCAATCGTCGACGTCCCTCTTATCCACACTACCGTTCTCACGTGAGGTAGTCTCTGTTGCTCCTCACGCCTACCTCATATTCTCTTCAGATTCAGTTTCCTTATTGACTGCACTCAGTCTTCCCTCTGGATCATGCAGCCTTCCTCACCATACCTGACCTCCTCCCTAATCTTCAGCATTTCACAAATTTATCTCTTAACTGATAACTTATTAAGTTGTAATGGACCGTTTCACACCTATGGCTGTTAGCCAGTCATCAAGCGATACGGATTCGAACTCTCAGTCCGTCGCTCGAACATCATCGTTATGAACCTGTTGTTGTAATAATCCCAGCCAGTGGTGTTCGCACCCCAGTTAGTTAGCTTCACTTTTTCTCTCCATCTCCTCCTGATGGTGTACACTAACCCCTCGCCAACTTCGCGTCCCCATCCTTTTTTTTTTTCTTTTTAATATCTCCCACGTTACGTTCATCACCATTCACCCTCCGCGTCATATCTAATCCCTGGTGCCCCCCATGCAAATTAACGTCCTTCCAGCCACACCTCTGATCAACCCAGTCTCCCCCTAACAGTATTAATTAAGTGCATTACTACAGGAGGATTAGTGAAGCGCGTCATGTAACTCAGTGTAACGCCTGGCTTTCAGGTCAGCTCGACCCTGAGCGAGTGTTGGATTTCTCAGAAGCGTTTGAATTTTTATTCGATTTAGTCCCAAAGCTGACGCGGATATTCTCCAATGACTGGTTAGATATTTGTGGATATTCAGATTTGAGGATATTTGCTTAAAGTGTGTGCAGGCGCCTGCATACTCTAGCTTACCTTCCTGCCACAGGAGTTCCTTCCATGCTCTTCCGGCTCTTAGGAAGCCGGCCACGTCCACTGGGAGGAACCACACATAAGGGGTGTGGTGATGTATGTGTGTGCGTGTGTGTGTGTGTGTGTGTGTGTGTGTGTGTGTGTGTGTGTGTCAGTTTGATGTGAGTGCAGGACAGTGTAACAGTAAGTACTCCCTGTCTTCAGGATGGAAATTGAATTAAGTGTTGTACAGATGGGTGGTGTCCACAGCGAAGAGAAGGTATAACTCGTACACCCCTGGGAAGTTTGGTTTCCAGGTGGGTGTATGATTGGTGGAATGGTGTTAGGAAGGCCGGGTTTTTTTTTCTTTTTTAGTGATTGTTGGGTCATTTTGGTTGGTTTATGTTTTTGTTAGTGTTGTGTTTGTTGGGACTGGAAGGATTTGTGAGCACCGTGTGTTGCGAAGTGTGAAGCAAGGGTTAAGCTTTTTATTTTGACTATGGGATTGGTGGTTAGGTACAGACACACACACACACACACACACACACACACACACACACACACACACACACACACACACACACACACACACACACACACACACACGTGATATTTACCTCTCTGTCTACGTATTGCTTTCACTGGAAATGTAAAGAAAGGAAATTATTATTCACTTATAAACAGGCTCTGGTTGGTTGTTATTTTGGCCTATCAACAGCCAGGGTCATTAAGGTCGTCCTCGTCATGTTACTACATGCATCAACCGCAGACATCGTTCAACACATCTTCAGGGGTCAGAGGATAACTCTAGGGCCACGTATACCCTCACTATACATGTGGCCCATGACTGAAGAGAATCAGGTACCTAGTACAAAAAGGGTCATCCATATTGTGATGCTCTTGTCTTTTCCATATCCAGTTTACATGTTTCGCTTGTAACGTACTGGAAAAAAAAAAGTATTTTTTCCCCATTCTACATGGAGTAAGTTAATCTACATATAAATCCGATGTAGGCGACGAAGCTGTACGTATTCCCTTTATATATATATATATATATATATATATATATTTTTTTTACACGTGTATAGGAAAAAAAATGAAACTGGCGTTCAGGTATACTTCAAAAGAAATACTTAATGAGAGTTTTTGAAGTCTTGTGTTCACAAGTATTCTTATAACTGCATCTCCGAAAATTGTTTCGCACTTGCCTTCACAGATGAATAGTTCAACTTTTTGTATATCTTAACTTCTTCAGGATGATGACCTTACGACCCATGGGATGATGACGTGACCTTTGACCTGATCCTGAATGGTCACGGGAGGTTAAACTGTCCATCATATATGTAATATTTCCCTGCGTTGCTCCCATGGATGTTGAATGTGGACAGAGAGCCATATTGTCACACACACACACACACACACACACACACACATACACACACACACACACACACACACACACACAGAACAGATGAAGAATGACGCACAGAATTTACGATATGATAAATACGAATTTTCAATTAATACAAAGAATTTATTATGCAGCACTTGATGTTTATACGCAGCACCTTCCAGAGCTAACACACCAGAGATATCATAACTTCTTCATACATCTGTAGACGTGACATATGACCAACAAAAAAAAAAGAAAGCAAGAGGCAACAAATGTGAACCACATTTGCAACGGCAAATAAATTTTGATGACGTAACCACGAGAGTGTGTTCCATAAGTCTTATGTGAAATTAACATAATGTCTCCCAAGAAAAACAGAGCAGAGATCAGATATTTTCATTGTTGTTTCAAAGTTTCAAAAGACAGTCACTGTGTTCCACCACATTCTGTCTTCATCGCTGGGAGTTCAGTCTCGTCAAAGAATTTTTCACTCCAAAGGGGTTCATCATTTCCGTGTTACTGGCAGGAGCGCAGCCTTGGAGCTGCAGGAACTCCTGGAAAAGGGGTCTTGGAGCATATACTTATAACATGAACATATACCACGTAATGTATATCAGTGTATACATACATACATACATACATACATACATACATACATACATACATACATACATACATAAATACATACATATATATATATATATATATATATATATATATATATATATATATATATATATATATATATATATATATATATATATACATACACACATACATACATACATACATACATACATACATACATACATACATACATACATACATACCTTGCTCTTTCCACATTTGCATTAACCTTACACAAGGACATTTTGGAAAAGGAAAATTAGGCTTTAAAAGTAGTAAAGCAAACTCAGCCTGGCTAGCCTTCTGGTTGCAACCACGTGGAGCAATTTGCATCATTCTCGACGTCCTCTCCGTGCCCTTGGCGCAGGGCTCGGCTCCTTCAGTGAGAGGAACATAATGCAATATTTCCAGACAATCCTCTGGAACAGGGTCAAGAATTATCAAGAATGGTCGTCGAAGACTTGTGTCGTCCAGTTACCCTCCCTTCTTACGATCTTTTGGAGGTTGTGGAACTCAATACGGAGCAGCTTCCAGGCATTGGCATTCAACACAAGAGCCTCCTTCCAGGTTGTGGCACTCAACACAGTGATTGTTTCCAGGGAATGGCACTCAGCATGCAGCCGGCTTACGGGCTGGGGCACTGAGCACATACCCTGCTTCCATTATGTGGCACTTTCCACGGGGCCAGCTTCCAGGAGGTGGCGCTCAGCACGGAGCCTGTGTTTCCAGGCTCTGGAACTCACCACGGTGCTGTTCTTGGGTGCGGTCATCATCATATAGCGTACTCTCAGTCTTTAGCACTCGACATCGGACCTGCCTCACGGTTATGACACTCTATACCATACGTTGGTGCTGAACGCTTGAGACCTGCCTGGCTCCCGCTGCTGGGGTTAGCCTCTTACCTAAACTGGACCTAAAGGTTTTCTCAAACCAGATGAGAAGCTCTGCTTGATGATTAAGGATCTTGGGGTTCGTGGCATCAACCAAAATCTCCGCGTGTTCGTGTTGTTTTGGCAACTGTTTCTGTGCTTGGTTTATTGACGCTTGACGAAAAAGAAGAATCTATGCGGTGGAAAGAAATAGACATTTACGCTTCATAAAATGTGTTGATGTAGGGTTCGAAGCGAACGACAACCTATCAAGTTTAGTCAGTAAAATGAGCAAAGAAAACTGATTAATAAGTAGATTCCCATCATTCGTTTCTGCCTTTTAGGAAGCTACAGGAAATGTGATTTCTGTTTTTGCCCATAAAATTCCAATCTAGATATCCCAGACAGAAAGGGTGGGGTGCGGTGGAGCTCCTCATAAATCGCATTCGATTCTGTTTTGTTACTTATACAGATTTACGAGAATGCTTCATGCTAGACCCTAGACCATATATATATATATATATATATATATATATATATATATATTATATATATATATATATATATATATATATATATATATATATATATATATATTTGAGCATCAGAATTCTGATGCGGAATGAAAAATCCAAATTCACATACTCCAAAAACCAGTTGATCATATACCATAAAGTGCCAACCTGGAATTTCGACAAGGAAATATGTTTTCGCTGCAGACTATATATATACATTTGTATGACCACTCTGAGTCGTCATGTATAGGGTCAGAAATATATAGATTCAGCTCAGCAGATCCCAGGTTTTGGATTCTGCCCAGGTGAATCAGATCAGAAAGACATGGTACCTTCTTGCAACAGAAGATTCTTCCTCTTATAACTTCTCATGAAACTTTGTCGAGTCGAGTGGAGCCAGGACGACTGGCCCATCTCTCCCCTGGCAAGACCCATGACTGCAGAACACAGACGCAACGCGGCCGTGATGGCTTCGTCCTTCCTGTTGCTGGCGCGCGTCCGGTGCTGACTTCGCTGGAAAGAATGTGTCCATTGCTTTCTTTTTCGACGGCTGTGAGGCCAGCACCGCACACTACGTCGGGATCATGATCCCATCTCTAGGGAGGTATTCATATGGATTTCTGTGTATGATTGCAAGATTTCTCCTGTTTCTCTATCCTTACTTCAGCTAGAGTCAATATAGACGAACAGAGAGAACGTAATGGTGAGAGATGGAAAGATAAGAGAATGTTCATGGAAAACATGGATGTCCATAGCTGGGATGCGGTCGTGGTCTGCGCTCGTGATGCCACAAGAGCGAAGCAATTTCTTTCTTTTTTTCCCCCATTTTTTCCCCCCATTTTACGCTAGATTTAAGGACGTGAAATATGCACAGTAAGACATCTTAAGAAGTGTAACCGGGAAGACCATCAAAGTTGCATTAGAGTATGACAAACTGTTCCCCAGATGAGAATTTACGATAATGTTGACAACGAATGAGGACTATTTTGTTTTCTGTTCTTTGGGAGGAGATAGAGATCTCCACGAAGTATATTCCTCGGTTGTTCTATCTCGCATTAAGGGAACGCGACAGTAGACCTTTCTTGCCTCGATGGAAGACCCTCCCTGGTTCATATAAGGAGTGATGCTGTGATGCTGTCACGTTCACTCTGAACACCACAGGTACAGAGGAGCCTTTATAAGTGGAAGAGATGATGATAGGTTTCATCCTGGGTCACTCGGCATGGCACGTCATCCACCCTACCCTTGGAGGACTCAGAGTGGAGCGGGGCTTTATCTACCCACAGGTAGCTCTGAGTGGAAATGCTATTCTGTTTATCTACGTCACTTGGCGGAAACTTCATCCAGCGTTTGTCATGAGGAACTCGTAATGGCATGTTATCTTACTTCTCCATGGAAACTTGATGTGGTCAATGATCCAGCGTGACCATAGGTAACTCAGAGTGGCACTCACTAAGCATATCTATAGGTAACTCACTATTCAACATATCGCTGAGTGGTACTCATGCAGCTTGTCCCTGTTTAACTCATGATGACGTCCACCCAGCCACTCTTGAGTGGTAACTCACTACAGCACGTCACTCATGCTCATAACCGCAGATAGTAACTCACACATGTTGATCCTTGAACATCAGGAAATACCAACTTTGTCACATAAGACACGAAACTTGCACAGAAAACACCGCATCAAAGGCACAGTCCTTGCCTGCAGAGATATACACCACACAGGAGTGACAAAATGAAGAGCTAAAAAAATCTTGAAGTCAAATGAAATTAGACACAGGGAGACGAGAGCGCGTCTCTGCCACATGACAATTTGTGGTTGGGCCGTCACCACCTGGAACAGAGAGGACAGACGGATCTAAGTGTTTGGGGTGTCCCAAGTCACCAAGACGAGGCTCGTGTGTGCGTGTGTGTGTGTGAGTCAGACACAAGTCCTCCACAACTTACCCAGACTTCCCCCACTCTCAACTCACCAACATTCGCCTGAGCCCAAAACCCACCGGCAAGTTGTGCCAGACCTGAATTCGGGTCCGGCTACTACTCGCTCTGGATGAAGAAAAAGAATAAAGCCGGTTACTGCCGCGGCTGCTGCCTTACCAGAGAGGAAGATGCAGTAAAAGAAGGAGTCAGAAGAACAATGAAGCTCATAAAGAATGGAAAAGCTGGGGACAGAGATGGAGTGGTGAGCGAAAGAGCAAAGATTAGAGGTGGAACTTACTGCAATTACTCTCCTTTCACTGTCTTCCTGCAAGAAATATATCTCCACTGAGAGAAAAAAAAAAGAATGAGACTCACTCCGCATATATAACGAGTTCTAAGCTTATATCAAGGAATTATGGAACTTTTTTACTAGTCGAAAAGGAGGTATTAGAAACCATGACATTCCTCTGTGTGCCTAGGGTAAGTCTGGCAGTTAAAAGGTAAGAGTGCTTCTCTCGGCTGCTCACTGGATTGGACTGGCCTGCGGGAGCTGAAGATCGAGGTGGAGGTCCACTAGAAAATTCTCGAGAAATGCGAGGAACAAGTTAAAGTTAGGAAACAGATGAGGATCAGGAGCGTTGTAGGGTCTTCTGGGGAACCTGATAAGGTGATGCATTATTATTAAGTGTCAGACAAGCAATTACATTATTCCTCGTCAGGTCATCAGTCAGGAATAAGGTTGACAAGGTCAGTACGGCTGGAATAAGGGTCATCACCCTGGCACGAACTTTACTAGAGCCAAGAAGCTGGAGAGAGAGAGAGAGAGAGAGAGAGAGAGAGAGAGAGAGAGAGAGAGAGAGAGAGAGAGAGAGAGAGGGGCCCACCACCACACACCAGCACGCCACAGCCTTCGACCTCTCCCTTTCTGTGGCGTAACATCTCACTTTGTCACCTCCAGCGTCTGTGTCAATTTCAAGGCGTTCTTTATGGCTCCAGATCCTCGGCTGTGCGCACAAATAAAGTACTTTCTTCTTTTTTCTTTTCCTTCTTATCTTATCATCTCCTCGGATAAACTCCAGCTGATTACCACTATCGGCGCACGTTTACGCACTCTGGCGCAATGAGTCGCTCTCCTGTTTATTGAGTCGTCTTTTGTTTACTGTTCGTTTTTCATACGAATCAGTCCCAAACGCTGCTATCGGGTCCTCTCGCTCGCTGAACACCCAGAGGATTGATTTAGTTCCTGTTTCATCAATTCGCTCCTCTTCAGGAATTTCGTATCACTTCAGTTAAAGTTTCCTTTGGTTCGTATTTAGTTGCTATTTCATTATCTCTTGTGTCTTCAGGTTTATCGTATCATTTCGCGTAAAGCTTCATTTGAGTCGTATTATGTATAGATATTCACTGGACTACGTGTGTATAGGTGGTGGTGGTCTGATAGACTCGTTTGTGGTCTGTTTCAAAAGATCTTGACCTGTCTTCGTGTAGTTGTTGCAGGTTAGGTGGCATCTGGCGCAGCATGACACAGGTCACTTCGTTGTGTGTTTGGGATAGGTTATATCAGAGGTCACTGTGACCTGCTCCTAAGGCTGTATTACGGCTCATCTCACTGTGATGTTTTCATGGAGATATATTATGGAAGAAAATTAATTTTTTTCTGTGGATGATATGAGTGGAAGACGTCAGCTGGAGGTTCGTGTCGGAGTCTTTGACGTAATTATGTTTTTTTCATATTGATTTCATTACTTTCCTGTCTCATTCTTCATTTACATTTTGTGGAGAATTTTTCTTCTTTTTTTCAAGTTTTTCTTCATCATTATCATTTGGTTCCTGTTCCTTAATACTTAACGTTCAACCTAATCATTATTGTTATATCTTTGTGTATAATTCTTTCATATTTTTTTTTTTTTTTAGTTAATCTTTTTTCATCCGCGTGGATCTTCAGTCTCCTGCGCGATCGACCGACCACACCTCCCCAGCTTCCATTTATCTCTGTTCACCTCCTTACGTCAGCAGGAAACTCTCGTTGTCAGCATCACCCGCGACACAGATGGTGTTGGCAAGATTCCTTGGCCATCCCTCCCTTGCCAGCGACTCCGTGTTGCCCTGGAGCGTCACCCTGCCATCCACCTCCCTCTACTTACGTCATCCTGCCACCCTGACCCTGCAAATGCCACCCTGGCATCCCCAGGGTCGCGTACCGCTCCTCTTTAATCCACTGGAACCTTACTGCACTGACCTGGTGGAAGTCCGTTGTACTTACCAGGTGGAAGCCTGTTGTACTTACCAGGTGGAAGCCCGTTGTACTTACCTGATGGAAGCCCGTTGTACTTACCTGGTGGAAGCCCGTTGTACTTACCAGGTGGAAGCCTGTTGTACTTACCTGGTGGAAGCCTGTTGTACTTACCAGGTGGAAGCCCGTTGTACTTACCTGGTGGAAGCCTGTTGTACTTACCAGGTGGAAGCCTGTTGTACTTACCAGGTGGAAGCCCGTTGTACTTACCTGGTGGAAGTCCGTTGTACTTACCAGGTGGAAGCCTGTTGTACTTACCAGGTGGAAGCCCGTTGTACTTACCTGGTGGAAGCCCGTTGTACTTACCTGGTGGAAGCCCGTTGTACTTACCTGATGGAAGCCTGTTGTACTTACCAGGTGGAAGCCTGTTGTACTTACCTGGTGGAAGCCCGTTGTACTTACCTGGTGGAAGCCCATGGTACCTGGAGGAAGCCTGCTGCAATGGCTTGGTGGAAGCTTGTTGCACTGACCACGTAGAATCCTGTTTCACTGAAATGGTGGAAGCCAATTGCAAGGACCCTGTGAAAGCTGTACGTACTGGCCAGACGCAGTTCAACTTACACATCCCAAACCTTAGTTTACTGACCCAGTGAATGTCGTCTGCTGTGATGATCATGCGGGGGTTCCCGTGGGCCCAGGACGTGGAGGTCAAATACGGTGACCCATGTAGAAACTTGCTTTGCTGTCCTCCTGAGAGCTTAGTGTGATATTATAATGGAGACCTGATGTTCCTGATTTCATGGAGACCTCTTGCCCTAACTTAGTGGTAACCTGCTCTCCTAACTTAGTGGAGACGTGCTCTCCTAACTCTTAAATGCTTGCTGTACCAGCCAGTCTGGAGGCCAGCTGTTCCAGTCTTATGGAAACCAGCTGTTCCAACTGTTAGAAAGCTGTCGTTACAGCTTTATGAAAGCCTAATGTTCCAGCTTTCTGGCAGCTTGCTGTTCAAGCTTTATGAAAAACTAACTTTCTGGAAGCAGGCAGTTTCCAGCTATCAGGAAGCCTTCAATTCCAGTTCTGTGGAAGCCTGTAGTTTCCAGCTGGCTGGAAGCCTGTGCTTTCCAACTTTCTGGAAACCCGCTTTTGCCAACTTTCTGGAAACCTGCAGTTTCCAGTTTTTCTGGAGTCTTGCAATTTCCACATTTCTGTTAAACTGATTCTGTATGTACGAGATGTGGCTGCACTGACACAGTCTGGAATGTTCTATAGTATTTCGGATCCGATGACAATCAAAGTGAAAGAAGAGAATGAAGGTTTATAAGATCTGTGTCAGTACATTAAAAGATGAATGAGTAATTAGTATAATCTGCATAATTAGGCACTACGAATAATCCTCAAAATATGACTCAATTATTCATACAGACTTGAAATCATTGAGATATTTTGCATACATGAATCCTAATAAATAATAGATAACTTCTTTATGTACTGAAACTGAAAACATCCTTCACTGATTCGTTATAGTGGTAGAACGTCATGACAGCACGGGTGATTATCGTGAAACATCGTCACTTTACGAAAATGAGTAAAAGACACTAAAGTCAACCGTGGGACATAATATATTACAATGATCCTCCCGCTTGGGTAAACTTCTGGGCAGCAAGAGTGACTCATTAAAGTTCCCCACACTAACATTTGCCTCCACCTCGCCCGGAAGATAGTGTCCCGAGCCGCGGAGAGAGAGAGAGAGAGAGAGAGAGAGAGAGAGAGAGAGAGAGAGAGAGAGAGAGAGAGAGAGAGAGAGAGAGTTATTTAGATTCATGGAATTTACGATTGTTTTCACTTCAGTTCTTAAGGGGGGGGGATACACGTCGCGCGGAGGTTTCCCCACTGTGGCCTCTTACACACCCACATACATACACACACAAATGTCTGGGGACACTGCAGGTGTTGGGGGAATGTACACATCACATTTTAGTTGAGCTATGAATAATGTATTCACTTACACACACACACACACGCACACGCACACACACACACACACACACACACACACACACACACACACGCACACACACACACACACACACACACACACACACACACACACACAGCAAACAACTAACACCTTCTTACCTTACAACAGGACTCCCTTAGAGTCCTGTGTGGGTCCCTCTGCTTCATCCTCCCATCCTGCAGATGATCCTCCGCAGGTCCTAGCAATCCTCTCTCCCCCAACACATGGGGTTTCCCCAGGTCCTGTCTTGTCCTGGCATCTCATTCCCCTCCACGACGTGAGCCTCCCTAACGCGTGTGTGACCCGACGACTACACCCGTCCACCACATGACCTCGTGCCCCTCAAGAGGTCCAGTGTGCCCGGTGGATCCCATCTCCTTCCCTCATAACACCTCATGAGGACCGATGTGGGCTAGCATGTGAAGAGCCAGGGTTACCCCCCAGCACACTCATCGCCTTCGTCTGTTGAAGGAGAATGTCTCATGTATCTCACAACAGCAGTACGCCAGCCTCACCCTAGTTACAAGATCTCCACGAGTATTCTGGAAATATTTTGGAGCGGGTGTAACCAACCAGCGGAGAGAGAGAGAGAGAGAGAGAGAGAGAGAGAGAGAGAGAGAGAGAGAGAGAGAGAGAGAGAGAGAGAGAGAGAGAGCACAGAATAAACGAATAAACTCGTCTTGTTTCCCAATAGAATTAAACACTCTTCTACTGGGGATTTTAGAATACGAATGGACTTTTTTTATTTCTTTCTTTTTTCCTCCAAGCAAAGCGCAAAACTTTTACCTTTTAGATATTTTTGGGCGACCTGAATGGTAATATGATTTCTGTCACTCTTTACTTAGATTTGGGGCTCCTTTTCGGTAAAAGCTCAAAAGCAAGCAGTATGTTTTATTTTTTTTCTAGTTACACATTTTCTGGATCATGTTTACAGTTCCTGATACTTTTGGCTTCTTATCCTAATCATTTGATGCGAACGGATGATAAGTATACATATTCTCGACTTCCATCGAACGAAGAAATTACGTTTCATCATAAAGGCGGAACTACACATGAACGTGGAAGCAGGAATTCCAGTATGATTGTTCGTTACAAAGTTTGTTCATTAGATGAAATTATGTGGACAGTCGTTTACACAATTACAGGTAAACTATTATGAACTGATAACTGTAACTTATTAAAGTACCGTGTGAGGAAGACATAACTCCATGATTGTGGTTCATATCATATGTTTCCCTCGTTTGGTACTTTTCTTCTTTTATTTCATCTTAACCTTACGTTCGTAAGGAGGTTGTAAGATAGATATGCTGTGGAAAATATGTGAGAGAGTTTTCGCCACTATTCCTGACAGCATGTTAAGGCTCAGGGAGTGAAACACGTGGATTTGAGATCCTCATGAAAAAAAAAAAAAAATCGATATCCCTTCTAGAGGCAAAAACAGTTGGGTTTACATCACGTAATTTCGTTAAGTACGTGTCCGGGTGTTTCCTCTTGTGCTGCGGTGATATGGGTCTGTTGACGTCCAGTCTTCCTGTGGATGACTTTCATCAAACGTTCCCGTATAGACTGGTAATCACTCGTCAGTTCCACAACCTGGAACTGGTCAAAAAAAAAAAAAAAACTTCTCTATAGAACCATCCACCATACATTCATTCTCTTGTTCGGATGGTCTGTGTGGTGCCTTGTCTTGTGCTGTCTATGACTAACAATTTTCAGTATCGTCCATTAACTGTAACATATGTTCTCTGACATATAATTTCAGCTTGTAATTCTTGATCGTAGAGTACTAATGTAACAGTAAGTTTAAGATTACATTAAGATGTTATCCTATCTTAATAACAGGATGCACTAATCTGTGAAAATAATTTGTGTCAAGGATGCTAGTCCTTCCTTGAAATATATGTATGCTCTAGATATGTGAATCGAAACGAGAGAAAAGATGGATTAGATCTGATAGCAATATTGATATGTAGCGCCCGGCGCCGTGTATTTCAAAACATACACACCGATACATAACTCGGAAGTAGTGTCAACGGTTCTACGATAAAGAAATCGTTGGTTTTCGTTGGTTCTCATAATATAATATCATATTAACCAAGACCTACAAGCGGGACTCTGCGCTGGGTCTGAGTCTCAGCCGGCCTCCGCTTTGATGGAAAATAATATAGCTGAGAAATCTGGTTATTACTAGCCAGTGAATAGAACGCGTGCATATTTCTCCGACGGGAGTAAATTGAATTCCTACATCCCATTCAACAAGGTACCTTTTAAAGCTAACGGAACGCTAATTATATCGTGAAATCCCTGCGTGGAAGTTTCAGTCGAGTTCGTGTTATTATACAGAGAAAGGAATTGTTGCGATGTGATACTGATTTGCTCCAGCATACTTGACCCACTTCGAGGGAAAAATGCCCTCACGACAATATTGTTGCAACGGTAATTCTCTTTTCTCTTACTTGACCTCACGTGAAGTGCTTGACAAGAAGACTAGACCAGGTGGCGGCGCAATTTGCTATTACGTTTTCCATTCTCGTGAGTTGGACTCCCAACCAGTCCTGGACTCCCAACCAGTCCTGGACTCCCAACCAGTCCTGAGGTCTTTATATATCGTCCAGTGTCTGCCAGTATAATCAAGGCTGTGATTTCTCGATTTTGTCGTCAAAAAGAACCAAATGAGATGCCTTTTTTTTTTGGCATTGTTGTTGCGTTTTGATGCATCTCTCTTTGTCGTCTTGTCTTCCCCAGTAGCAGCTAGTGGTGTCCATAAAGTCTAAGACTCCATATATATTTATATATATATATATATATATATATATATATATATATATATATATATATATATATATATATATATATGTATATGTATGTATTTGGACTGTATAAGACCGGCCTGCTACGGACAGCTATGTAGGATTAGCAGCAGCAAAATACACTATGCTCAAACATGCAACACAGTGTTGGATTAAGCATACCAACAAAATTACCTAGAAAGCACATGCTTCCAATTCCTTCGCCTCCAGATTTCATTCTTGGTAATAATGAATAAATTCTTCGGTAAGGTTGGATAAGAATATCTCTTATACTGGTGAGTCATCTTCCTATGTGACTTGGTATATATATATCATATATATATATCTACATATTCTGTTTATGGTTTGCATCAGCTCAACGAGAAAACAGAAAGCCTTTTCAAAAACGTGTTGCTCGAGAAAAAAACTATTTTTCTGTTATTTGTGTCTTTTTTTTTTCAACACCTCCCATTTGGAACTAGGCTAACCAGATTCCACAGCACATTTCCATTGTGTATAACATGAACTATTTTTCTAGGAGCAAGAGAGGGCTTGCAGCCTCCCATGGGAAATCCTCACAGTTACGGAAGTATCTGACGTACAGCCAAGATCACGATAACTAAAATAAGAAAGGCCTTGAAACATTTCATTCCCAGTCTTCAAGTTGTACTTCACGGATGGAGTACTTTCAGATGTGTGCTGTAGTTCCAATTGCTGTGCGAGAAGCATATATAAATGACACAACCTTGGAAAAAATTATCTGTGATAAAGATAAGAAAAAGAGATAAACCGGAGCTATTTATATGGAGTCTGTAATCATTTCTTAATTTGTATTTTTGTTCGTACGAAACTTCCTACGCCCGCAACCCGCGTTGTGCGCACGCACATCGCGCAAGGGGCTACGCTATCCTTACCTGAGAATTGTGCCTCATTTATCATTATCTCTGATCTTTATCTTTTAGTTCGGTTTACTTTACATCTAATGTGATGTAAGTTGATAGTGTCAGAACTTAGCTAACCTAACCTAACCTGACCTAGTTGATGATGCCAGAACTAAGCGTACCTAGACAAGGCTAACCTCACCAAACCTAGCCAGTTTTGAATGTGGCGTCGATGCTGGCAAACAGTGGCTCTGTTGAAGCACATTTGTTTTAGCTGAGTATTTACCGACTTGTCGTGCGGGTTATGGCCAAACGCGGACCGACAACGTAGTGTTGCTGATACATAAATCTTCCCTGAAAGTGTGGTCTGCCATCATGTCTAAATCTGCATGATTGGTCGCATGCCATAAATATAAACTCTCCTCCATCGTACCAAAAACAAGATCACCTTCAACACACAACGGCTCTTTTTTTTACAGTTGTCCTTTCTACTGACGATATGGATTTTACGAATTCTACCAACATACCTACATATATATATATATATATATATATATATATATATATATATATATATATATATATATATATATATATATATATATATATATATATATATATTATAATTATATATATATATATATTTATATTTTATATATATTATATATATATATATATATATATATATATATATATATATATATATATATATATATATATATATATATTTTTTTTTTTTTTTTATACTAATCGCCATTTCCCGCATTAGCGAGGTAGCGTTACGAACAGAGGATGAGGACTGGGCCTTTGAGGGAATATCCTCACCTGGCCCCTTTCTCTGTATATATATATTTATCCCTGGGGATAGGGGATTAAGAATACTTCCCACGTATTCCCTGCGTGTCGTAGAAGGCGACTAAGAGGGGAGGGAGCGGGGGGCTGGAAATCCTCCCCTCTCGTCTTTTTTTTTTAATTTTCCAAAAGAAGAAACAGAGGGGCCCAGGTGAGGATATTCCAAAAAAGGCCCAGTCCTCTGTTCTTAACGCTACCTCGCTAACGCGGGAAATGGCGAATAGTTTAAAAGAAAGATATATATATATATATATATATATATATATATATATATATATATATATATATATATATATATATATATATATATATATATATATATATATATATATATATACATATATATATACACGTGCAAACTGAAAAAAGAAAAATAAGATAAAATGACAATGGACAAGAGAGACTGAGGAATTAAAATATTGAAAACAAAATGATTATAAACCATATCTATACTTTTCGAACGTGTGAAACTGACCAACGTAAATAGAAATGGCGAAAATGTTCAAGCGTCATGAAAGCCACAATAAAAAGGAGCGAAGCAAATGTGTGGAAAACCAGGAAGGAAATTATTATGATAAGGAGTATCCACGGAGCCAGCATGGGAAGCCTGGATAAAGCGAGATGGGTGAGAGGGTAAGTTTTAGCATACGTACAGTGGAGGTGTTCCTCTTGGTCTGGGCTGAGAAGGGAATCCAGACTTCATGAATTTGAGCCGCCTTATTCTTGCAGTCCAGCCTCAGCGTCCTTTGGAACCAGTGATATTTCCTTAACCTTTTACATGATTGTTAACATCTAGAACTACGAGAGGTATGTGTGTGTGTGTGTGTGTTTGTGTGTGTGTGTGTGTTTGTGTGTGTTTGTGTGTGTGTGTGTTTGTGTGTGTGTGTGTATGTGTGTGTGTGTTTGTGTGTGTGTGTGTGTGTGTTTATGTGTGTGTGTGTGTGGTTGTGTGTGTGTTTGTGTGTGCCACTGCCCTAAATCCCGCTGTATAACTTTTGCGAAAAAAACACATGTATAACTATGAATAACGTAACAAGTTCTTTTACAGCGCATTGACTTTTATGTTTATGCGGAGAACAAGGCTGTAACACAGAGAACTGCCGTGGTAATGGCCTGGAAAATGCGATTAATGTGGTTACATTTCTGTACTTTTATCATTGTTCATCGTACTGGAAAATGAAATGATATGTTTTGAAACGGGGTTGGGTGGGGGGGGGAGACCCCCCAGGCAATTGTGAACTCTTTTCTGTCGTGTTGGTGAAAATATCACTGAAGTGGCGGTTGTAACATCCTCTTCCGAGATGTATCATGAAGGAAACTTTTTCCTAAGTTATTTTTTTTTTCCTTCTTTAAAAGCACGATTAGGATTTTACTCCCAAAGGCGGTTAGGTTAGGTTGGGTCAAGTTAAAGATACAACTGAATTTATATAACCACAGGCCATTGGGTCACTAACAAGGCCGTTTGTGATAGTGGAAGGGATCGGATGTTACTAATGGGTTAATGTGGTACGAGCGAATTTTATATGGCTGGAATGACAGAAGAATATCCCAATCGCTCTGTTCGTACGTCTCTACGTTGTGATGGTGACTCGGTGTGTATTGATATGCCCAGATCAATATCCTCTGCTTTCTTTTCTTTACTCTTATCCTCTTCCCAGGATCCCTCGATCTTCTCATCAATCTTTCATATCGAGCGGAAAAAAGATACATCATTTTCCAGATTTTTTACCAATTCATTAATCTTACGATTATCTTCGCGAGTCCTCAGAAACGTCCAACCTTTCTACGCATCTCCTCTGGGTAGTCTGTTACATCTCATGCAACGTCCAGCATCGTCCTGGCTCTCCCATGATCATAATACCACATTGCCAGAGATCAGTAATGTGTCACACCATGACAGATCGAAACACGCCAAATGAGAGAGACACTTTCAACCGCAGAGAGCCTTTCTCCCCACTTGGCTCATCCATGATTGACCTATCTATTATACAACCTTTGTCAATGTTTATGAAGGAAAAAAAAAAAAAAGATGTAAAGTTCAGGGGGCGGGAAAACCCGGTTAAGTCTTGAGGTTCCTCGTGAGTGGCCATAAATTCGTCGGTCGACAGCGTCATGAGAACAGATTGGGGGACCATCGTCAATAATGCAACGACGGAGATTTTAAGATTCGCTCAGATGGAAACACATGTTGTTCTTAACTTTCCCTCAGGAGATGCGGTGCGGGAGAGGAGTTTGAAGAGTTATGGAGGCTTATGAGGTTCCCTGAACACTTGAGTAAGAGAGGCTGAAGGGTTCCAAGAGTGACTTGAGCATCAACTGAAGCGAGTTAGAAGGTATTGAAGGGTATTTGATTCACTGAAAGACACTGAGGATTTCTGGAAAGTCATTTAGGGTTTTACGATATTTTTTTTTTCTTCGTCATTGATCGATAACAAAGGCAGTTCGAAATTAAAGAGGGGCAAATTGAAATTAAGTGCGGACGCAAAATGTTACTGGTACCTACTTAAGAGAGTTAACGAATGACAGCAAGTGCTCCCGGAAAATACTTGCATGCAGCTAAATGTAATTTCTTATAGCCACTGAAATTCTAATGAGTTTGCTTGGAGTAAGTGTGGGTTCTTCGGTACCACTTGAGAATTACCGAGGATGATAGAGACGTGATAGAGATGAGATTATTACATTATTCATTGTGCTGTATGGTAATGGCTGTTCATTACTGTCATTTGTTGAGACCTGAGAGGTACTGATTATTGCTAAAGAAGAATAAAGAATAGACTTAAAGCACATTCGTTGATGAATTATTAAGTTTGCCACACACACACACACACACACACACACACACACACACACACACACACACACACACACACACACACACACACACACACACAAAGAAAATCATATTACCCAACACAAAAATATCTATTCATAAATCTGATATGTAAAGAATTTCTTAGAAAAGAGGATCAAGCGAGAGACTGTGGCAAAATTTGTGCAGACCCTCTTAGGCTGGCGTTATGAAACCCTATCACAAACAAGAGGATTACCTCCATCTACCCCAACCCCCCTGATCGGCTTTCCCTCGCAGGGGCTATGCTCTTGTATCTTATTAAGGAGGTCTGTACCAGGGTGTTCTCCTGTTTAGATCGATGTCCTTATTGTATAGATGAGAAGGCTGTCTGTTATGGCAGTCGTGAGGGAGTGGTTTGTCTGCGTCAAGACCATGAGTGTTGGCGGTGAGATTAGCTGGTGTTTAAGGGCGCAACATTAAAGAGTAAGTGGCTGGAATGTGTTTGTCACACAGTAGAATACGAACTTGTGTTGCGACTGGTTATGCCAATAAGATATACATACGGTGGTTATTAATGGCACGTGGTGTAGTAAAGGAAGGTTATCAGTTCAGGGCCAGCTGGACAATTATTTTGGGGTTAGATTAATGAAGACTGGATGGTTGAGGCCAGTTGCTGTTCTTTGACGTGACTGGTGAAGAAAGTGTAACTTGTGGTCCTCGAGCGCCTCAGCCAGTGCCTCCTGCTGCTGCTGCTGCTGAGCACTGTATACATGACTGCATCTCTGTCTCAGTTCTTCTATACAGTCTGTACAGTTTCTTTTATTCAAGTTGAAAACTGAATTTGTCGGTGATACTCGAAGCACCATTATCTTTTCTATTATCACCTGTTCTTATGGTGCCACAGCTGAAATGTTTTATTATTTCAAATTCTACTCAAAAATGATTATATACAACACGTGGAAATATCTTGAGGGCAGGCGGTTCCTCGTGTTGAGAAGCATTTTTATTTTTAGGTCAGGTCATACCGAAGGATATTTCATAATTTCAATGAATTCTTCAGTACTTCAGGACACCTGTATCCGCCTGTAACCTACTTGTAGCCTTAGCTCACCTACTGAACACGACACTGTATCCTTCGTCCCAATTAGCTGTTTGACTCCTTCTCAGAATCTCAGTTTCGAATATTCGTGTGTCATCACCATTCGTCATGTTTATGAAAAGGAATATGTAGTGAGAATATTCTAATGAATCTCACCCACACGTGCGTTTTGCAATATCCCCACGAGAAAGAATTTTCACATTCGCCAGCCACGAGACGCGGGTTAATCCAGTAAATGTATTGTTTGAGAACTTCTTAACCTCCGGCTGAATAGAAAATGATATTCCTTGAGGTTATAGTACAGGATCGGCTCTGTGGGATTGCCAAAGTTGATGGTGGGGTCAAGTGCACAAAGCCACGGCCGGAGGGACCCCGCACGATGCAATATGTCAACATGAACGAAAAACAAAATGTATTTCTGCCTTACCCCTTTACTGTCTTTATCCACGGGAAGACATAGTCGTTAGATGAATCTAAGTAAAGGATTATGGTCGGTGATACCAGTGATACGTATATGATAAATCAATATTAAGTTGCGGAACGTATTATAGACAGTCGTACGGTTGATAAAGTTATACAACAGGACTCCGTCGTAAGTCTGGGACTAGCTTTGTCGTACCCGACCCCTCACTGTGAGAGTTCTTCACGATTCTTTCGATGCAATGACCAAACTTGAGAAGCATATTCTAGATCTGGCCTTACGTAGGATATGAATAACTTGCTGAATGCAGTTCCTTAACCAAGAACTTGACTGTGGTTCAATATTTACCAGCAGACAGTTGGTCTCTTTGTCTCTTCTCTTAAGTTAGGTCCCTGACGGTGGGGTAGGGAAGGTGTCGACTATAACTGTCTCACACACAGATTCCTGCAGCTTTTATCTCTCTGGATGATATAGTGATATCGAGGCCTTTCTTTCGCTGTGGCCCATCCTCATTACACTGCATCTACTCGGCTTCATCACCTTCGAATCAGACCAACATTGGAGTCCGATTAGATCCCATTGTATGCTGATGCAGATCTTTTTGCTTCTCACTTCACTCATGACCTATGCATCATCTGCAAACATATTCAGGTAGGAGTCCATCCACACCTTTTGGATAGTTATCCTTATAAATCATGAAAAACAAAAAAAGTTGGTGTATATAGAAGTCAAAAAGGTCAACGTCTGGACGCGCACTGAAGAGAACACGCTCGCTGCCTCTAAGCTTACCCAAACTGTCGTACGTCCCTGGGGGGGAGGGGGTATGTATCGCTGGCCACATCGTCACATACTTCCGCCTGTGATTAGCACAAATCAAACTTCAAGTTCCAGAATATGATCATTTTTCGATATTAAACTTTATATTCAGTCCGGTGGGACCGATTCAGCGATACTATTGTTCCCGGAGGCAGCCAATAACGAGGCAGTAATGAACACCAGCTGCGGGTGGGCGGGTGAGGTAGCCTGAGCCTGGAAAATTAGTTATTGATCATCTCGTCAGTGACGGCTGCAGCATCCACTGACCAGGAGGTAACTTGCCCCAATTATTAGCCTCATCTCACGCCCATGATGCAGCACCAATGACTCGCTCACTGAAGAGTGGATGAATGAATAAGGCCACGCATTCAAACGCTCGGTTATTTATACCGGCGTCATGGTGTCTATAAAATATAAAGTTCAACTGGAATGCCGACCACTTCCTGGTAGTATTGCCCTTCTAAATCTACCGCAGGGGCATCCAGTCGTCCTTGTTAATGGTATCGTCCTTATTCACTGGGACATCCAGTCTTCCTTATGAACTGGAGTCATGTTGATAGTTCATATTACCCTTACTACACAGAGCAGACCGTGACAATACCGATCACTAACGCCAACTTGTCCTAGATAACACACATAACACATGTTGGCTAACCTCAGTCAGCCACAGTCCTCGTTTCCCTCACGGGAGTGTGTTGGTTCCCTGCTGTCTCTCAGAAAATTCATAAATTCTCTCATAGTCTACCCAGAAGCCATTAGAAAACGGTTGCGGGAGTTCCGCCTCATATGATATTTAGATTAGTTTTAGGAAACGTTGGATATAAAAGTGATTTAGATGCAAATATCTAACCATACCGATAGAGTAATAAAGATATATATTTATTGGTCGTCGGAACTTTTCCATTTTCCTTGTTTTTCTTCGTTTTCCTCGTGCTGTCATCTGCGTCTCCTCCCAGTTGTTCACATATTTTTGTTTCCCTCCTTTCTGGAATAGAAGAATCCATCTTGGTCGTGGTTAATGCTGGAATATAATGGCTGTAGACTGCCACACTATCTCTTCGACTTCAATTTGCTCTCTCAACTTTGGAAAAGGATTTAGCAATGTTACGTTCTTTAAAAGCTGCGATTCGATTAGCGGAAAGTCACACAGTAAATTTGTTTTATTCTTATCATTTTTGGACTGTTGAGCAAACAGGCTCTGGATCACTCTACTTAGACTAATCCAGAACAAAGGGAGAGAGAGAGAGAGAGAGACGGCAGCTGGACATTCCAGAACCAAATTATGCATGAGGTCGGTCCGTCTGCTTGTGATCCGTACTGACCTAATGTTTGGTCTCTTTGTACTCTATTTTGGGTGGAGCTGAGGGTAACTCTGCTCTGTTCTCTCGGCATCACTCGTGAAGTACAGCACTTGGTACCAGGTGGTAAACGTAATGATCAACATGGCTATGCTTACCCAATTGTGTGACGCCCAGTCGTGAAGTCCCTAATCAGGTCGTTGGCTGACTCATCACTGATTTATCTGGAACAAGGGTTCGAACCTGACCCCGACTGTGATCTGGTGGCAATGCACTGTACTCAGCCACCAGACAGGTTCTGTATTATGAAATATTCACGACTCTCGTTAATGACAATTTTTTTTTTATGTTTTTGTTGTCTTATGTCTGCATATAATTAAAGTTGATTGGTTCGTTCACATCTCGAATATTGTGTTCAGTTTTAGTCACCCTGCCTGAAAAAAAAAAAAAATGACGTAGACGGAATGGATAGAGTACAGCGTCCTGCTGCTGAGTGGATTCGTCGTATGGTCAGCAAGGCTAACCGCTGCACCACGGAAGCCAACTGTTGTCTGTAAATGCATTGTTTTCTTTTATGATAATTAGTTTGCGTTCGACTGAGTTAGTGAGTTTCGCAGTATCCGCCGTGGGCGAGGTTTCTGAGAAAAAGTTGAACGTGGCCTAAAGTGAGGCAGAGGCAGGGGGAACTAACTTAGAAATCTGCCACTGGACCGAAAAATACCTAGTGAACAGCAGTGTTCATAAATGATCGGGTTTTCTGTATTCCTGGTGCCTTCTCCGTTCTTGTGTTCTTTGTGTTAAGGTCACGCACACACACACACACACACACACACACACACACACACACACACACACACACACACACACACACACACACACACCCTCCCTCTATCATCCTCCCTATGATGAATGTGTCTTGTCCAGGAGAAGTATGATGTTATTTTTCATGGGATATATGACATATTTATGGGCGCAATAAATCTATAAAAATCATAAACCATTGTTATAATGGCGTATCAGGATATGATCCAACACACTGAGCGTACATCACGAACAGAAACCAATTTACTCTATTTTTGATGCGAAAAGAAAAAAATGGGTCCATAAATCAAGCCAGGAAAGGTCATCTCAGAAGGTATACAGTTTTTTCCCCCCGGTCACGTGTCCAAGCTGCCATCCTTGAAAAAAAAAATTCCCATAAGAGGAACAATTATTTTGTTGTTGTTTTGCAAAACTTTTGATTATTGTGTGTGAGTTAGCGATCTCCAGTACAGCCCCGTATCTCTTCTAAGGAGCGACTTCTCATTACTATTTCTCGTTCGCTTCTCATCATAAGATGGGAATATCTCTACTGAGAAAACAAGTGAGGCTGGGAAAGTGTAGGCGTCGAGAACAGAATCCGTCGTCCTCTCTCTCTCTCTCTCTCTCTCTCTCTCTCTCTCTCTCTCTCTCTCTCTCTCTCTCTCTCTCTCTCTCTCTCTCTCTCTGTCTGTCTGTCTCTCTCTCTCTCTCTCTCTCTCTGTCTCTCTCTCTCTCTCTCTCTCTCTCTCTCTCTCTCTCTCTCTCTCTCTCTCTCTCTCTCTCTCTCTCTCTCTCTCTGTCTGTCTCTCTCTCTCTCTCTCTCTCTCTCTCTCTCTCTCTCTCTCTCTCTCTCTCTCTCTCTCTCTCTCTCTCTCTCTCTCTCTCTCTACATCCATAGGAGACATCCTATTCGCTGTTTCGCAGTGGGTTTACGCGAACCCAGAATGCGTACCACAAGGAGCTTAAAGTTTATCAAGCGTTCCCAGGTATCCATTCCCTTATCCCTCTGTGTTTACATGGCTTGTAAATGGATTATTTCAAGCTGTTCTGTGAGTCTCAGTGGAGGTGCTGATGTGTGGTGGGTTTCGAAGCCTCTCGGCTTACCACATACACTTTACGTATACACGGAAGTTCTTTGGTTACCACACTCCTTTCATACACGTAGAGAAAATCTCCATTCATTTGAATATATTGGACTGACTATTTCCATTCACTCGTGCAGCTTAGCTCAAAAAAAAGAGTCAACATGAGCACTTCCGATACAGCTGAATGAGGAGTTACAATTAGATTTCACATCTCTCAAACCTCAGCTGATCACTGCTCCCACCTCGTATTTCACCGTTCTCAGTTTGGGCGAATCTGCGACACGTTTTGCCACGTAGTTCCTTTGCTTTTCCCCAGTGGTATAACGTGGTATACCCAGTGTGGTATTTGCCACATACATGTGACGGAGAAGAGAAGATGTCATCACCTCTGGTAAATAATGGCTCATATCTTACCCTATCGTCAGCTTCTCAAGTTAACGAAATATTATGACATGCAAAGCAGGTTTGAACATAGAGTCTCCTCTTGACTTAATTATGATGCGATTTGTTACGGCTTACATTTCCCCGGGAAGATGTAAGAAGCTTCGAGTAATCATGGGTTTGGCGTCGTGTCTGCTTGCCTCGCCCCCTTCCCTGAGGATCAGGAATTATATCTTGCCACTCACGATACAAGATTATGGCGTTCTCCTTCTAGTGGTGAGGGGTTTATTTTTGGCTTCCACGCTCCACACAGTTGCATCTCCACTTTTTCTCTGTCTGTTATGTATCTATTCGTTTCAGTTTCCTTTTTTTTTTTTTCGTGTGCACAAAGGGAACCAAGTGCATACGTGCAGTATTTTTTGCTGAAATTTATGTTGAAAGATGGGAGTTCTGAGGTCTAGTGTCAGAGACTTGACTGGTGGGCAAGGGATGCCCAGAACCCTTAAGTACCCTCGATGTCCCCAACCTCGAGGTGTTGATGCCCTAAAACCAAGCAAGACGATGTTGATTGTTTCAGGGAGTGAGTTTGCCTCATTTCATTGAAGACGGACCCGATTACTCTTGAACCTCTCTCAGACTTCTGTCTAGGTTTAGCTATAGTCTAGAAAGTCTCAACCAAACTTGGAGAATTTATGATTCAAAGTAGTCGACATTCTCATGTTACTGGATTGTATTTTCGGTCATTTGGTCCGTTTTGGGATCTCACGTAGAACCCGGAATCATAAAGCTTCGAAGAGTACCAACTGTCTCGGATGTGTTGACATCCATGAACCATCAGGGAAGCCCAGACTGTCCCTGAAGGAACGAAACACCGCCATTGCTATTGGTTATACGTCACGCCCAACCGTGGAGCGCATCGCCAGGCTGGTCAACCTTTAAGTGGGAGTATAAAGATCTGCTGGAGAAGGTCCAAAAGATGAGCAACGAAGATAGTACCTGAGAGAGGGGGATTATTCTCATTCTGGCCTCATAGATATATTAACAGAATTAATGGTGAGTAAAGATGAGAATTATAACGAGACGGAGTGTGATAGGGAGATGACGGAGCATGACAGGAAGGTGACATGATCTGGGATTCTGCCATCGTCCCTAAACCATTGACGAAAGTAAAACTCTTGAGGTGAAACTTTGTGTTGTCTAGCTCAAGGGGATTGTCCAGAGACGTTTTGTAGGACACTGCTCACCAGGAACTGAGTTGTGAGAGTGTCTCTTGTGATTCTTTTTGGTGCGAGGAGTCCGTTAGGGTTGAGACACTTGAGCATTTTACGATTCTTTATAATGCAATGGTGATGTAGAGTGTGACCATATAATGGGGGGGTGCGTCGAGTGTGAATAGGGTACGAAGGATGGAGTGCGTGTATCAAGGTAGGAAGCGCTGTGACAGACTTACACAGGGGTGCTACAGAGTGTGTTGTCGTGTGTTGATGTATGCACCGTGCGTGGTATGTTTACAGTCGAGACACATCTTTTATGAGGAAAAGAGTTTATCAGACGAGTTCGAAGTAAAAGGAGACTTAGAATCACACGTAAAATGGAGTTTTGAGTCAGTGTGGTGAGCGTGTTAATGTACCGGTCCACAGAGACACGGTCTCAGAGGCACAGAGAAGAGTTAGTGAGGTAGCTGAGAGAAGAAACCTTCCTCGTCGTCGGCTCCTTCATCTGTCGTAGCGAGCAAAGTTACACCGTACTGTCCGGGTGTTGGGGTAATTACCTGTGCTTACCACTCGTGTGTATTAAGCCCCAAGTCTGGCCCGAGGTTCCACCTGAAGGCTTTCAAGGCAAAAAGCATGAGACCGAAACACTTGCTTAGACAAGGGGAGGCGAGCGAAGCGTCTCGGGTTTGTGCTCGGATGATGGAATAAGCTTCGTTTGGCCTTGACGTCTCTGTTTTCATCTTAACATTGCAAGCTTTTAATTCTTCGTCTGTTTTCTTCTGTTTCCCCTAAAATGGACTGTTTTGAAGAAAGTCTGGGAACTATTTTTGTCTTGCGCTTTATAGTGTTAAAGTAAACAACAAATGATTTTTATTCTGGTTTAGTTTTTCCCTCCCGGAACTGGAGAAGATTTTGTCTGAAGGGATATTAAAGAACAGAACGAAGACGTCTGAGGCAACTCCAGCTCCATCGTCCACGATTTGACAACCTTGACTTCGCTTGTCGTGTTCCATCCTCGGCTGCGAGAGTCTCGCTCGGCTGCGAGGGTAAACCTCTTGTTTTAACAACTGACTCTTCAGGTAACTTGATGAAGTCTACCTTGTCACAAGTGTTTTGTTATGGCAGACCTTCGCTTCCCATTTGGGATTGTTGACGACATATTGTTTATCTCCCAGTGTTACCTTTCGTAAAGTACAAGTGTCCGGGACTCGTCCGTAATTAGGAGGAAAAATATTACTACTGCGTAAATACATTGTCTGTGGTGATGGAGGTAGCAGGAGATATGTGAACCTAAAGTACTTGATGGTGTAAGTGATCACACTTCGTCCTTGCGTTACGGCTCTGTTCTGTAATAAGTTTGGTGAGAAATGCGATGCCCAAGTGGAAGAAAGATACATGTAAATTACCTCTTCAGTCATAATCGTCTCGCTTATTATGCTCAAGAGTGAGAACTCAGCAGCGAGAGGAAACTTTGAAGCAAAGAACTTGGAAGGTTTTCTGAGAGAGTTTAGAAAGACTATTACCATGATCCAGGGTTATGAATATCTGTCTGAACTCAAAGAAAATTTATAGTGAAGATTGTATAGTCAAACGTTGGATCGTAAAGTGTGCGTTTGGTTATACTCAGGGCTTGAGGAGTATGAAGTGTGTGTGTGTGTGTGTGTGCGAGGCACCCATGAAGTGTGAGAGAAGGCTTAATGCATCCCAGTGATCCAAGTCATTCCCAGCACTGTACTGTAATCACATTCGAGCCATCACAACTTCGCAGTGATCCGCGTCGTTCACACCAACCCCGCAGAGTTGTGTTTCCTTGGCCAACGAGCGAGTTAAGCAGGAGGAACGTCTCTCGTGCTGGTTGTCCTCTGTAACGTGACCCTGTTTTCGGGTCATCACGCTTGTATAACCTTCAAATCCCAGAGTCTGGGCGTTAATGAACATTATTTTTTTTTTCGGAAATGGCAGTGTCCGCCATCCACGTCAATTGTTACGATCACATCCCATCCACAGTGATAGAAGTGGGAGGGAGGGGACCTGCTTTGCATTCGCTAACGAATTTCAGAATTGGTACTTTCTTCTCGCGTCGCCATACGAAGGGGAAAGTGGTGTCTTTCTCACATGCAAGAAAAGAGTGAGAGCTTAGGTGCGTGGGTGATGGTGTGCACACGTTCGTGGTGATGGTGTGCACACGTTCGTGGTGATGGTGTGCACACGTTCGTGGTGATGGTGTGCACACGTTCGTGGTGATGGTGTGCACACGTTCGTGGTGATGGTGTCCACACGTTCGTGGTGATGGTGTCCACACGTTCGTGGTGATGGTGTGCACACGTTCGTGGTGATGGTGGCCACACGTTCGTGGTGATGGTGTGCACACGTTCGTGGTGATGGTGTGCACACGTTCGTGGTGATGGTGGCCACACGTTCGTGGTGATGGTGTGCACACGTTCGTGGTGATGGTGTCCACACGTTCGTGGTGATGGTGTCCACACGTTCGTGGTGATGGTGTCCACACGTTCGTGGTGATGGTGTGCACGTTCGTGGTGATGGTGTCCACACGTTCGTGGTGATGGTGTCCACACGTTCGTGGTGATGGTGTACACACGTTCGTGGTGATGGTGGCCACACGTTCGTGGTGATGGTGGCCACACGTTCGTGGTGATGGTGTGCACACGTTCGTGGTGATGGTGGCCACACGTTCGTGGTGATGGTGGCCACACGTTCGTGGTGATGGTGTGCACACGTTCGTGGTGATGGTGGCCACACGTTCGTGGTGATGGTGGCCACACGTTCGTGGTGATGGTGTCCACACGTTCGTGGTGATGGTGGCCACACGTTCGTGGTGATGGTGGCCACACGTTCGTGGTGATGGTGTCCACACGTTCGTGGTGATGGTGTACACACGTTCGTGGTGATGGTGGCCACACGTTCGTGGTGATGGTGTCCACACGTTCGTGGTGATGGTGTGCACACGTTCGTGGTGATGGTGGCCACACGTTTCGTGGTGATGGTGTGCACACGTTCGTGGTGATGGTGGTCCACACGTTCGTGGTGATGGTGGCCACACGTTCGTGGGTGATGGTGTCCACACGTTCGTGGTGATGGTGTCCACACGTTCGTGGTGATGGTGTACACTACGTTCGTGGTGATGGTGGCCACACGTTTCGTGGTGATGGTGTGCACACGTTCGTGGTGATGGTGTCCACACGTTCGTGGTGATGGTGTCCACACGTCGTGGTGATGGTGTGCACACGTTCGTGGTGATGGTGTGCACACGTTCGTGGTGATGGTGTCCACACGTTCGTGGTGATGGTGTCCTCGTTCGTGGTGATGGTGTGCACACGTTCGTGGTGATGGTGTGCACACGTTCGTGGTGATGGTGTCCACACGTTCGTGGTGATGGTGTGCACACGTTCGTGGTGATGGTGGCCACACGTTCGTGGTGATGGTGGCCACACGTTCGTGGTGATGGTGTCCTCGTTCGTGGTGATGGTGTCAATGGTGTTCATGGCGTGTTGTAGTGACAGGATATGGCATCATGATGGCGTGGAGAGTAGATGGAACGAGCATTCAAAGCTGGTTCTCTGTACTGGTACTACTTACTGCTTTAAAACACATGAATAGAAAAGTGAATAAATGTATAAAATGGTGTATTTATCTACATAACAACATGAATACATTAAAATGTGAATAGATAAGCAGATAGATGAATTGCTAACTGAAAGACACACACACACACACACACACACACACACACACACACACATATATATATATATATATATATATATATATATATATATATATATATATATATATTATCCCTGGGGATAGGGGAGAAAGAATACTTCCCACGTATTCCCTGCGTGTCGTAGAAGGCGACTAAAAGGGGAGGGAGCGGGGGGCTGGAAATCCTCCCCTCTCGTTTTTTTTTTAATTTTTCAAGAGAAGGAACACAGGACGAGGCCAGGTGAGGATATTCCCTCAGAGGCCCAGTCCTCTGTTCTTAACGCTACCTTGCTAACGCGGGAAATGGCGAATAGTATGAAAGAAAGAAAAAAAAAAAAAAAATATATATATATATATATATATATATATATATATATATATATATATATATATATATATATAATGTTACTAGAGAGAGTGGAGATCATGTGCTCAGAGGGGAGATCTGTCACCCATTGTAAATTTGTCCTCTGAAAAGTTAGCTTGACTGATTCACCAGTTAACTGGAGTCCATACGTTGCCCCTCTTCGTGTGTCCCGGGGCTGAGGCACCAACCGTTATGGAAGGGATTGTGTAGGATTCAAGAGGATCTTGTGGCTGCTGTTGTGCAAGGAGGGGTCAGGACTTCTGTAGTCAGGCCACAAAGCACAGTGATTCACCGTGTCTAGCCAGATCAGAGATTTTTGTCTTTTTTTGTCAGTTATGCCTGTGAGGGAATCAGGCTTTCCCACACGGCCAGAAACGTTCTCTCGTGGAAAAAAAAATTAAACTATATATTCAGTTCATAAAAGGCAACTATTAACATAGAAACAATCGTTGCTTGTACATCATGAAAAGTGCTTTTGTAGATTTACGCTAATTTTTCATTAGATATTCATCTTAAGTTCCTCATAACCATTCAAGTAACAGTGTTTCAGAACTGGAGTGCATGCAAGGAGGTGTAAGTAACATCTGACAACATTAGGGTAACTTTCTCAAGAAATGCCGAGGTTCAGAGACCTTTATATTATGTCTGGATTCGATCTCTCTATGAAGCTGGTAAGCATGCACTCGGATCATCTTTCATCTGAATCGAAACCCTTACGAGGAGGAAGAGACATATATACATACACATATACATGAACGTATGAACCTAATCTGCATATGTTCACAAAATACATAGAGGAAAACACACACACACACACACACACACACACACACACACACACACACACACACACACACACACATGTACACGTACAGAGGCTCACACGTAATGATGACAAGCAACACATCCATCAGTTACCACAGGAGCAACACAAGTGTCGCCAGGTCAACCGTTCTTTACCAAATCAACACAACATTTTGGTGAAACACATTACGTTCCCTCTAGTGTTGTTAGCAGGCTCCAGCAGCTGTGACACAGCCACGCCCAGAGGGACTAAGAATATTTACTGAAAAACTCGCTTCACCTCAGAACATATGGGTAAATTACCCCGTGAAACAAGGACAATGAAATATTCTTATTAATTTAGACTTAAAAGAAAAAAAAGGAGCGGAAACTTAGGTAATGTATACATGGTAGTTTCGCCCCCTAGAAACAGATGGCTTTAATGGCCAATTAGGATCGGGAGAATGGCGTCATACAACAAGGATATTAAACATCTGGCGCAACTTCAGTAACGCACGTCTTACAATGAGACATAGATTGTGCTAATGGCCAGGACACGAAGTGGGTTCAGTGTCAAAACAAATATACGTCCATCTGTGAGTGACAGTGACGCGTCTTCACTGGTTGCACACTGCCTCCAAGACCTGGTGAGGGTGAGGGGTGGTACCATGGTGAGGATGGGTGCCTGGGATACAGTACTGTGATGGCCAGGTAAGGTGCAATGCCTCGCGTGTCGTGTTGTGTTGGTGTGGAGGTGAAGGTGAACCTTGGGGGCAGTGGTGATCAGATGATAAGTGCAGCGCATGTTTACGTCCTCTTGATAGATATCTGTGAGTTTATATATTTTTTCTTATCCATTTCTCTCTCCCACTCTGCCTTTCCCATAAATTTCTCCTTCTCCCATCCCTTATTCCATCCCTCCCCTGCTCCTCCTTCCCTCTTCCTACCTTTTAGATGCTACTTGAGGCCAGTCGAGCAGATGGGTTGTGTCCGAGTGACATCATGAAGTGCTCGGTACCCGACAGATGGCGCTGAGGCCGTCCAATCAGAAGGTAAATGTCGAAATTACGTCATGAAGAGGTCACCACCAACTAATGTTAACCCAAGTGTGAGATCCCACGATTGTCTCATTACATATGTACACCTGGCGACTTCAGTAGGTCTCTTGCCTCTTGAATGATAGTGTTTTCATCGTATATAATTCACTCTCATCAACTTGGCATCAGCCTCCATGCCTTTCAGTCGATATTTAGTATTCTGGATAGTTTCACGGAAGGGAAGTTTGTTATTCGAAAAAGGTTAACAAAATATAGCGCGGCTTCCACAGTGTGCGATCCAGGAGCGTGTCTTGCACTTGATTATTGTTTGCAAGTGTTGCACTGTGTGATGCTACTCTTATAACAATGTGGGACCATTGTGTACTGGCATCATCATGATCTAGAAATTCTAATGCATGATGTTCCGTTGTGTACATGATGCCCCGTTACGTGCTAGTATCGTAACCTAATGATACTCCACCGTGTACGAGCATTATTATATGACTGAGTTGTGTACGAGCATTATTATATGGCTGAGTTGTGTACGAGCATTATTATATGGCTGAGTTGTGTACGAGCATTATTATATGGCTGAGTTGTGTACGAGCATTATTATATGGCTGAGTTGTGTACTAGCATTCGAATACATGATCCACTGTGTGTCTACATTGTAATCCACACGATGCTCTGTCTGTATACTGGTGCTGTGAACCATGATGCCCACATTGTGTGTTGGTATCATAAGACTTAACCTTTTACGTATCGGTATTGAGAGTTGTGATGTCTCTCTGTGTAAGAATATCTTGAGACACGAAGGATAAGAATTTGCAGTGAGACATGAGAGGACTCGCTCACATATTTATATAGGCATAAATTAAAGCCGAAGGAACCATGTTGAGGAATTTTCCTGTCTCCATAGTGTCGTGACATGTAAGGGCATATCATGACGTGAACAGTCGACCTGATGCCTATGAAGTCATGTCAGTATAGCTCATGTCATGCTAGACTTGAGTTGCATAAGTAGATGAATGATGATTTGCGCTTCATTCGTCTTGAGATGGCGTGCAGGAACAGTTAACTGGAGCAAGATACATCAGAGAGGTGTGTGTGTGTGTGTGTGTGTGTGTGTGTGTGTCCTCTTCATCAGCAATACTTAAATATGCAAGATCGGCTCTTGTCACATTAAGGTCAGAGGTTAGGTGAAGTGTTACCTTAAACACGACATTCCCTTCATGACATCAACTCGTATTAATCAGTACAGGGTGGTGCGTGATGTTCTCTCTTGTTCTGAGAGTTTGGTTCAGAAGCAGTTTAGGTACAAATTGTGTTGCAGCCTCGTATCACTAAGTGGCTCATTCTCTATGCTATCCTCGTTAGAGATTGCCTTCCTCCCATCTTCTTCCATCCGAAATGTCCTCATAGCTAAAATTTTTCTCTCACAACTACACTTTTATAATACTTCTCAAAGAACTTGTGATCCTTAATTTTGTTATGGTCTTCCGGGTGACATAGTGCAAAGGTCTTCGTTTTCTACATTACCCTTCTTGTTATCATATATTTATGTTTTTGGAAAAGAAGTCTTGCTTGTCGATTATGATAACCGAGTTATCAAAAGGCCTGTTCGAGGAGAACAGTAATTGGAAGGTTTACTGTCATTTGACATTTTGATTGACGCATCACTCATTACTGCCAGTCGAGTACTGACACTGGCGAGGCTGTTAGATGGGAGATGATAACCATACATGCCGGTCTTCTGCATCTTTCTCTTCCTCAGTTACGCGTGGAGCGACCCTCCTCCGCCAACCGTATCTAAGACACGTAACACAGTTTAGCACATCTTCCACCACCTTACACAGCAGTGCCTGTCTTCCACCTTACACAGCAGTGACTCTGCACCACACAACGCAGTAGTGACTCTCTCCCACACCGCACAGCAGTGACTCTCCCCCACACACCGCACAGCAGTGACTCTCCCACACACCGCACAGCAGTGACTCTCCCCCACACACCGCACAGCAGTGAGTCTCCCACACACCGCACAGCAGTGACTCTCCCACACACCGCACAGCAGTGACTCTCCCCCACACGCCGCACAGCAGTGACTCCTTCACACCACAGAGCAGTGACTCTCCCCCACACCGCACAGCAGTGACTCCCCCACACACCGCACAGCAGTGACTCTCCCCCACGCCGCACAGCAGTGTCTCTCCCCCACACCGCACAGCAGTGACTCCTCCACACCACAGAGCAGTTACTCTCCCCCACACACCGCACAGCAGTGACTCTCCCACACACCGCACAGCAGTGACTCTCCCCCACACACCGCACAGCAGTGACTCCCCCACACCACAGAGCAGTGACTCTCCCCCACACCGCACAGCAGTGACTCACTCACACCGCACAGCAGTGACTCTCCCCCACACCGCACAGCAGTGACTCTCCCCCACACACCGCACAGCAGTGACTCACCCCCACACCGCACAGCAGTGACTCTCCCCCACACACCGCACAGCAGTGACTCCTCCACACCACAGAGCAGTGACTCCCCCACACACCGCACAGCAGTGACTCTCCCCCACGCCGCACAGCAGTGACTCTCCCCCAGGCCGCACAGCAGTGAGTTCCCTGCACTTGTGACATGTCTCCGTCAAGCTCCTGATGAGGAAGTTATTTGTTTATGCACCACGCGGGGCACCAGCTATACATTCTATGATAAACTTCAAAAGTTTCGTACGGGGCCCTCCAGAAGCAGGCGTTCCCTCCGTGCTGGGGAATATTCAGGCCTTGTCTCTTGTCTGCCGTTGTGTTATGCATGAGGGAGCTGTGTTCACCTCCTTCTTGGTTCTCGCCAAGGAAGGTGGGGACGTCAGACCAGCTAGGTGAAGATAACGTGGAACGCTTTACAATACTATGTCAGATTTCGTGAGTATGTGTTCGTATTAGTTTTATTCTGATATACTGATGAGATGAAATCTCTGTTTGGTCTCCTTCATGTTGAGGATTATCAGCTGTAAGATGATTCAGAAGGCACCGACGAGTAGTCTATAAAGAGTCACTCAACTCACAGTAAACTGTAAATTCGTGATGTTATTAGTATACACGTTGTATCTACCAGATTCAGAATGACGACAGTGTAGTGTGAGGCTCTCAAGCCACATAGAAATACTCTAGATATGTTGTACGTAAGAGTATCGACCACAGAGTTTCAGATTTCTTCTTCATCCTTCCTCGACCAGCCAGCTTGTCTTCAAGGTTATATGCTCTCTCCCTCGCCGTCGGTGTGTTGTGTTGCCTTGTGTTGCTCCTCCTGTTCGCTCTTACACTTGCTCGTTATGCAGTGTCGTAATCACTGCATTCATTCAATTTTCTGGCGTGCATTTCCCCTTGCTCGATCCTTCACGCTCACTGCTTCCCACTCTCACATCCCCCTCTCACCAAAGCTGGTCTTCCTCAGCTCTCACACATATGGCAAACTCGACCGAGTCTTATCATATTTCTGTGGCAGTGTTCGTAGATACGCTTCTCTACGTCTGTCTAACTTGTTATAGTACTTTTCGAGATCTTGGAACCCACAGGGAATAGAAGTAAGGATTCGCTTCATAAGGATGGTAAGTGATTGCCTCTATACGTTCTTTTGGACCTTCACTGTCCTACTTATGGTTCCATCTGCATCGATATGATATTCTAAGAGAGATTTTTTTCCATATCCCTTAAGATACGTGTCTAATCTGGCTCTGTAATAAATGCCAATGGATAGAAAATCTTCACGGATGGAAAGACCAAAACATCGTAATTGTACCGCAGTTTGGGGACGTTTTGTGGACCACATCGTACCCAGGACAGCGTCTCTCCTCCTGCTTGCCTGTCAGTGTATTTGCGAACCCTCAGAGTTTTTTGACAGTCTCAACCAATCACATGATCGGTCTAAGTGACCCATAGTGACGACATATGGCAGTGACTGGTTCTCAGTTACATATGGATCTGTGATAAATTTATGTTACTTCAAGTATTCGCATCACTTCAGGTGCGCATTCTGTCCACTCACTGAGCTTGCAGGCATCAGCCAAGACGTCTGCCTCGTGCTGCCTCATGAACTCCAGAAACTTTGTTTCACAGCCTAGGAAAACAGAGCGAGCAAACACCTGGACATGTGTAATGTCTTGCGTGTACACAAAAATGAAAAGTTGCCCACGTGCGAACGTACACATCCAAGGCTCCAGATATCATACTCTCACATACGCTATATATATATATATATATATATATATATATATATATATATATATATATATATATATATATATATATATATATATATATGTATATATATATAATATATATATATATATATATATATATATATATATATATATATATATGTATATATATATATATATATATATATATATATATATATATATATATATATAATACGAATAAAGTGTATATGAACGCGCACCTTCATAGAACATACAAAGCTCCATCAGCCAGGATCGAACCTGGGACCCCTTGTGCAAGAGGCAGGCATGCTAACCGCTAGGCTAAGATACTGTATGGAGCTTTGTATGTTCTATGAAGGTGCGCGTTCATATACACTTTATTCGTATTCATATAACTCCGCGTTGTACAGTCAGGTTCGGTAAAACGCTTTCAGCTGGCTATGTGTTCTGTTCGGAAACAACCGATAGACCCCGTTGCTCACCATAGTGAGACGAAGGGTATTCGAGTACTTAGTATTTCGAATAGTTGTTTCCTATTATACAGTCCCTTAGCCTAGCGGTTACATGCCTGCCTCTTGCACAAGGGGTCCCAGGTTCGATCCTGGCTGATGGAGCTTTGTATGATATATATATATATATATATATATATATATATATATATATATATATATATATATATATTGTGACGTAATTATTGAATGAAAAGGTTCATGTCAATGTATGTGCTAAGTTTTAATTAATTAGCAACAACTGCAACCTATTCATTTATTCAGTTTTCTAATGCGTTTTGTCCGGGATCCACAAGTCCCTCTTCACAGGTCACACTTTCTAGATCTCCTGCCAGATCCTATCCCCCTGTCTCACCCTTTTAACAAATCCCTACATCCTTAGCCATTCACCTGGCCGATAATCTCCCCTTTTACAAATCCCTAATCCTCTATCGGATTTCCCTCCCGTTCTCCTAGCCCTCCTACACTCTCCTGTACCTCCCGAATCTTCCACACACAATCCCCCCACGCCAGGCTCTGCCAATCTCCCTCCACCTCTGCCGAGTGCTCTTGCTTAATCTCCTCCACCAATCCGCTGACCACATCCCCCGGACTTAGTCCTCGCCATAAATGGAAATGAAATTACATTTCCCTTGTAACTTCCAACAGCCAAAAAGGGGTAGCCCCCCGCTGCACACCGTCGCTTGAATCCTCTCAGGCAATTTGGTGCCTCTAACCTCGTTTGTGATTACTAATGACTTAACTGCCCACCATCTGACAGGGAATGTTGACGATGATAAAAAAGAGATGACCCAGATAACGTCTAGATGATGAGTCATGAGGAAATGCCATGACGGATTTGCTTGTATGACTGTGAGTCAAAATGAGTCACATTATATCTGGGTTTTCATTCAGCTGTTGTGACAGACGATCGAGTGTAATTCACAAGATAAAGATGATGTGATAACCAACCAGCCAGCTGGTGCCATACTGGATGGAGGAGAAATACAGTGTGACCATAGCAATTCAAATTTTATTTCTTACTCTTGTGGAAATATTGATTATTAAAGATGTTTGGATGATTGTAAATGCCTTAGTTGAACACGAATGCATTCCTTTAAGTTCCCTAACGCTATACAAGTATTAGATTTTCAAAATAGGTTCCTAATGTAAATGAAGCAATATATACACATCTGGACTTCAAGTTAAGAAATGAAGACTCATAACGAAACGCTTGAAGAAAGACTTGAACTGTTCCATAAAGAATATACGCTAATGCATCTCATGTTGAGGATGGTGAATATCAATTGTGGGAATAGAAAAGAGTATTGTACGTACACATAAGAAAATGATGTATGTACGTAATAGAAGATAAAGAGATGAATAATGGACACCTATCACTGTGTACATAATCGGACAATCTTCATTGACCCGCTAACCCCAGTCATATAATTACGTATGTACCTCAAGGCTGTTACTCTCAATTACCAGTTCCTTTTCTTTTCAGCAAACTGATCGTTCACATTGAGTAGCCACTGCACACAACTCTACCATCATCTGCAGCAGCACCCGCTTATGTAATCATATCATCCATTACGAAACCTTGATCCAAGCTTCAGAATTGATGATACATTCCTTCAGTTTCTCCCCAAGATCATTAAACTTGATTATTGATTAATCCCGCCTTGTTCAGAGATGATCAATGCTTTATTGCTGTAAATTACTCAACGGTGCGCATGTCCCGCAAAGTATTTTCTACTATTTAATTATAAAACTTACGTTATGTTGTGCAAAGTCTTTTACGAACTAATAAAATCCAAGACCAGAATCCCGCTTGAATCCTCATTACCTTTGTTAGTTCGTAAGTAAATCCCTCTTCTTCTCTGAAATCCTCTTGTAAATCCCTTTCCTCTCCCCCCACCCTCCAACCCGGGATCCTCTGCCAAATCCTCTAACCTGCTCCACTAACCAGATCCGGGACTCTGCTATCGCCATTAGAGGAACTGAAATTACATTTGGCACGTGACTCCTAGGATCCGGGAGTGTTCGCTGCCTCAAGCAGTCGCTGGCATCCACTAGGCCACTTTGTTGTCCCATTATCCTTCTGGTGACGCTGAGTCTTGTGGCTGGGGATCTTGGCGGGAAAGACTACGATGAATGATATGAATGTATCATGCTGTTGTTAATGAATGACGACACTGACAGTGACGCGTAGTGATATATTAGATCTTTATGACGTGCAATACATCATCCCACCCAGCCCGAGTGATCTCGTAGAGAGGAACCCCCAGATTATTGTGCGTCATGCGGAGGCCGTCATTATGTTTGAGTGAGCTTTGCTTCCGGCATGATCTGTTTTTTGACTTGGGCTCGTGGATCTCTCTCTCTCTCTCTCTCTCTCTCTCTCTCTCTCTCTCTCTCTCTCTCTCTCTCTCTCTCTCTCTCTCTCTCTCTCTCTCTCTCTCTCTCTCTCTCTCTCTCTCTCTCTCATCTCTCTCTCTCTCAGTATAACTTTTCCTTGATGTGCACAAGGTCACTTTAGCCATAACTTTTCACAGAGTAAATACCTTGCCATAAGTGTAACCCCCCAGCAAAACATACATAGGAAAGTCTTCACATTTTCACACCAGCTGTAAAGTGAGCAGGTCTGAGTGGACGTGTGTGTGCCTGTTTTTAGCCTCTGCGTTGTGAGTGTATGAGTCAAACTTCTTTTAAATATTTTCTTGGACGTTGTTTCTCCTTCAGTAAGGAGGGTAACATTCAATAATGGTGTTAGCTGATCATCAGCTCTACATTCTGACAAGTACCTCAGTAATCTTCATCTGAGTGTAGAATTCTTATGAAGTTCAGGGAAACAGAGTACATCACTTTACTTTTCTGTCATTTGTCGAATTGCAGAGATCGTGTCTTTCATTCGGAGACAATGCTGCCATTATCCTTATAGTTATGGTACCTTTGTATCTCTTAGTTATTCTCTGTAATATCCTCTCGTACATCTTGGACGCCTGGCTGGTCAAAGAAATTCTCCTTCAACTGTGACATTTTCCTGGGTATATACTCGAAGATATAAAGCCTTGGATGCACTCACTGACGGCATCAATTTCCATATCCACTCGACCGAAAAGTTAAAACCCGGGATTCAGAGGGCATTTTTGCTCATTGCATTTCCCTCCATCGATGGTCTTTCTCTCAGGCCACGTGAAAATGCTCAGTTCGGTGGGGTTTGAAGATGTGGTCCTCTGACCCAGAAAAAGTCCCTCGCGCGCGGGAGAGGTATGAGAAAACCGCATGAGAATCATTTGTTTGCTGGGAAAGACTATCAGCCAGGTCTTGCCTACCCTCACAGAGATGGAGGTGTTCCCTCCGTAGATGATGAGGAGGAAGAGGAGGAGTCCGGGGTGTGTTGCTACACTGAGTGGTACGCGGACTGTGATTGATCTGCTAATCGTGGGTTGTGAGGGATTTTCAGCACTAATATGCAACAGAGGACAGAGCCGTAGAGAGAATAGCCTCACTTGGCCCTCTTCTCTGTTCCCTCTCTATTTTTTTTTCATACATATTCGCCTTTTCCCGCGTCAGCGAGGTAGCATTTAAGAAATATATTAATTCTTTTCGTTCACTGAAAATCCCTAATTACCTTTCCCCAATCTTATCCCTCCCAGTCCTTCTCTCATAGTATTCCCCTCCCTAATCCTTCCCTTCCAGTCTTCCCCTCCCGGTCCCCTGCCTCTCACTTCTCCCCTTCCCAGTCCTTCCCATCCTAATCCTTCAGTCCAGGCTTCCCTTCCAGTTCACACGCTTCGCATCTCTTCCACTCACAGTCCTTCCTCCTCCCAATCCTCCTGTATATTTCACTATTCACCGATAGAAATCCACCTTCCTCGAGTCTCATGCCAAATCCTCTCCCCCTTTTTTTTCCCCCTAATCCAATGTCAAATCTTCCACTCTGCCCATATCTCCCATGTAATAGCCTTACTCATCCACCCATTCCTCTATCGAATCTCCGCCCCCCTTCCCCCAGTTCTCTATTAAATCCCCTATCCCTTCTCTCCCCATATAACCAGATCCTCGCCACTGCAATCACTATTAGTGGAAATAGACATGGGAATGGTATCAACCGCATGACTTGTTCTGACCAAATATTTTCAGTGTGTCAGGCGACAGAGGAACGTTGCTGGGGGATCCATTTCGCCAATTTGATGTCCCATAACCCTGTTTGCTCCTGTGTTAAGAACCACGACCAAGCATCACCGAATTCTGGCTGGGTTTATATATATATATATATATATATATATATATATATATATATATATATATATATATATATATATATATAAACCAGGTTATTAATAAACATTGTGCTGAGATGGGTTGTGAAATAAGGCAGGAAATCGGTAGTTGAATCTAATGTGTTACAACTCTGGGTACAGACAGACCTACGTGTTTAGCATTGTGCACATGGGAGCCCTGGCCATTAAGTTTCACTGAGCAGCTGAAGCTGGGAACGAGCTGATGCAAAGCGGGAGTAAGAGAGTGTGAACAGTGTGGCTGATGAAATGTTTTGGTAGTGGAGAATTATGTAAAACTGGCAGAGATGCTGGGAGTGAATATATATATATATATATATATATATATATATATATATATATATATATATATATATATATATATATATATATATATATATATATATATATATATTATCGTACATATTTGCCATTTTCCCGCATCAGCGAGGTAGCGTTAAGAACAGAGGACTAGGCCTTAGAGGAAATACCCTCACTTGGCCCCCTTCTCTGTTTCGTATTTTGGAAAATTAGAAACGGAGGGGGATGATTTCTAGCCCCCCGCTCCCTCCCCTTTTAGTCGCCTTCTACGACGCTCAGGGAATACGTGGGAAGCATTCTTTCTCCCGTATCCCCAGGGATTATATATATATATATATATATATATATATATATATATATATAGAGAGAGAGAGAGAGAGAGAGAGAGAGAGAGAGAGAGAGAGAGAGAGAGAGAGAGAGAGAGATGATAGAGATGCTCTGTGGAAGGTATTAAGAATATATTGTGTTTGAGGCAAGTTGTTAGAAGCAGTGAAAAGTTTTTATCGAGGATGTAAGGCGTGTGTACGTGTAGGAAGAGAGGAAAGTGATTGGTTCTCAGTGAATGTTGGTTTGCGGCAGGGGTGTGTGATGTCTCCATGGTTGTTCAATTTGTTTATGGATGGGGTTCTTAGGGAGGTGAATGCAAGAGTTTTGGAAAGAGGGGCAAGTATGCAGTCTGTTATGGATGAGAGAGCTTGGGAAGTGAGTCAGTTGTTGTTCGCTGATGATACAGCGCTGGTGGCTGATTCGTGTGCGAAACTGCAGAAGCTGGTGACTGAGTTTGGTAAAGTGTGTGAAAGAAGAAAGTTGAGAGTAAATGTGAATAAAAACAAGGTTATTAGGTACAGTAGGGTTGAGGGACTAGTCACTTGGGAGGTAGGTTCGAATGGAGAAAAACTGGAGGAAGTGAAGTGTTTTAGATATCTGGGAGTGGATCTGGCAGCGGATGGAACCATGGAAGCGGAAGTGAATCATAGGGTGGGGGAGGGGGCAAAAGTCCTGGGAGCGTTGAAGGATGTGTGGAAGTCGAGAACATTATTTCGGAAAGCAAAAATGGGTATGTTTGAAGGAATAGTGGTTCCAACAATGTTATATGGTTGCGAGGCGTGGGCTATAGATAGCGTTGTGTGGAGGAGGATGGATGTGCTGGAAATGAGATGTTTGAGGACAATATGTGGTGTGAGGTGGTTTGATCGAGTAAGTAATAATAGAGTAAGAGATGTGTGTTGTTATAAAAAGAGTGTGGTTGAGAGAGCAGAAGAGGGTGTTTTGATATGGTTTGGTCACATGGAGAGAATGAGTGAGGAAAGATTGGACAAGAGGATATATGTGTCAGAGGTAGAGGGAACGAGGAGAAGTGGGAGACCAAATTGGAGGTGGAAAGATGGAGTGAAAAAGATTTTGAGTGATCGGGGCCTGAACATGCAGGAGGGTGAAAGGCGTGTAAGGAATAGAGTGAATTGGAACGATGTAGAATACCGGAGTTGACGTGCTGTCAGTGGATTGAACCAGGGCATGTGAAGCGTCTGGGGTAAACCATGGAAAGTTCTGTGTGGCCTGGATGTGGAAAGGGAGCTGTGGTTTCGGTGCATTATTACATGACATCTAGAGACTGAGTGTGAACGAATGTGGCCTTTGTTGTCTTTTCCTAGCGCTACCTCGCACACATGAGGGGGGGAGGGGGTTTTTACTTCATGTGTGGCGGGGTGGCGATGTGAATGAATAGGGGCAGACAGTATGAATTATGTACATGTGTATATATGTATATGTCTGTGTGTGTATATATATGTATACGTTGAGATGTATAGGTATGTATAGTTGCGTGTGTGGACGTGTATGTATATACAATTGTATGTGGTTGGGTTGGGCCATTCTTTCGTCTGTTTCCTTGCGCTACCTCGCAAACGCGGGAGACAGCGATAAAGCAAAATAAATAAATAAAATAATCAGTAAGAATAAAGTAAATGTCTACTCAATGTTCCACATAGCCTGGGGATTTCTCTTTCGTCCTGGGCAGGAAATATGAGAGTTCGTAGTGGATTATCAAGAAAGGAAAAAAACTCGAAAACAGAAAATTCATAATTACTAAACAACCCCGTCGTACCAAGTCCCACTTGTACCTCACCCTCCAGATGCAGCTGACACTCACCGTCATGCACCTCCTCGCACTACGCATGACCGTCATACTCACCTGAGGTTAGGAATCTCGAGACGTCGGTGATAGCCATGTCTCTCGTGGTCTCGCCACCGTCCGCGAGGACAGCTGGCACTCTCGTGCTTCGGGAACCTAGCCTGTCTCCTCACACAAGATACATCTGAGTATGTAATCCACCTGTCATTAAGGTGTTTCTGTATGATCGAAGTATACTCAATGTAAACTTCACATCAGGTATTAAAATCGTATGTTAAGTTCAGTCCATGAAAGCCGGGAGGATGAAGCCTCGGATCCAGTTGGCAGGAAGAATGAAAACCAAGAATTTGGAACCGAACCTGGCCATCGAATTTCCTGCCAGCGCCAATTAGACTGATCAGGTCGAAGCTTCGAAACGACCAGACGCTGTAATCCATATAAGTCCCGGGGAAGTCTTGATGAGACACAGGAAGTGATATGGGAAGGTCCTTCGTCAGTGACAGATCGTGTAAATCCTTCAACGTCCTACAGGACCCCCCAGGCATAGATGTAGGTCAAGGGGAAGAAGAAACGTCTGGTCCTCAGGGAACTTGTGGCTCGACGCCGATGAGAAATTTTCGCCTCCACATTTTGCTAAGTTTCCTCTGAGATAGAAAGAGTTTCCAGATGTTTATCACTGCACTAAGTATTAAGGTTCTTAAATGTTGTATTATCTCTGAAATAAATATTTATATTACTCTCCAACTAATATGAAAAGTAATATTTTGCAGAAGAGAACCAGAAAAAGACCAAAATTTTAAGATAAGATTTCTCATGTGTGAAACGTTTGATTCATTGCATTTTCCTCAAACATGACTGCAGAAAAAAAAAAACTTATAAAACCAGAAACTCATTCACTGGTTCTCACAAGAATTAATACGATCACTTTTTCATAGTCCGCACAAAATCTCTCCAGGCACCCACTCCACTCGTGTAGAACCTCCTCACATATCTTCCATCCCCTTCTGGCATGTGAAACCCATGAATCACACGAGTGTTCGCTGTCTCATACGACGCCAGCTCAGTGCTCGCTGTCTCACACGACGCCAGCTCATTGTTCGCTGTCTCACACGACGCCAGCCCAGTGTTCGCTGGGGTCCACTTGACCACTTTACTGTACCATAAAGTTGCTGTAGCAAGAGCCAAGTCAACGTCTGGCTGATTTCTGACACTCAATACCACACCGGAAAGTCTGATCAGATACGACGCCGGGCATCAAAGGCTTTAGAATAGAAAGAAAAAGAATGGAAGAAAATGGCAGATTATTGCATTTTGAAAAATGGTAATTCCAGTTTCAGCCCTTTGCAAGAAAATCTGCTAATTAGTTTCTGTTTCCTTTATTTTCATGAGCATCTGTCCTTAAAACTCTGGTGAGCCGCAATCCATTATGTGTTCAGGCTCATAAACCTCGTTGGCATTGGCTGGATTGTATATTTTCTCTACCATTTCCCAGTATCACAAGAGTCCATCTCATGGCATTAAGTCTAGCCTGTCTGTGAGGATCGATGATGCTCATTTGCATATGAGGAACACTCAAGTGTAATACTTTTGTACAGGAGAGAATTTGTGCTTATTATCGTGTGATCTGTACGATGTTACGTATTTCTACCTGACATCTTTTTTGTGTAGTGCAAATATGTTCAAAAATTCGTATTTCCACGCGAAATATGATAAGAAAAAACTTAATTTTTTTTTTTTTTTTGATCAAGGTTGCATTAAGTTCATACTGATATCAGCTGCTTCAGATGTGAGATATTAGACAGAAGATAAAGCTTCACATAAACATGTAAACATATTTTACATTTATTCATTCTCGATATATAAACACCGATCATCGCTCTTAAAAAAAAATTGCTGTGTTGAACATTGTATAGTGAATGTTAACCACCACACGCACTCAGGTGTGCAGTAAGCCCACGCTTTAACATATTCCTGATGGACGAGACTAGAAATGTTAACGCATCTTAATGTGCACACACACTAACAACACACAAAACATTTACATCACATAGGTAGATAAGGACACACACACACACACACACACACACACACACACACACACACACACACACACACACACACACACACACACACACGAATTCTACACAGACTCCTATATATTGCATTGAAATATGAGAAAAAAAAAGTCTTACAACCAGAAATAGACTATGATGCTCGGGACCAGAACATAGAAACATGAGAAGCCGAATGAAGAAATCATTGGAACAGAGGATCAGACAAGATCATTCATCGTACCCACATATACGTCATCCGTCGAGGGGGAGCGACAGATACGTCATCCGTCGAGGGGGAGCGACAGATACGTCATCCGTCGAGGGGGAGCGACAAATACGTCATCCGTCGAGTGAGTGTGACAGATGACATAAAACTTGGTGATCTTCGAAGACCCCGATACCAGCTGGAGCAGAGAAACAGTCTCGTAACTCCATAATCTATGTAGATGGAAGAAGGAAGGCAAAGTAGAAGGCTCTCAGAATGATGGCCGCCAGTTGGAAAATATATATAGCGTGGTGATGGAAAATAAAGAAGGAAGGAAAAGCGTTGGAAAAATACGCCCATCTGATGGAAACTGTGAACGGGATAAGAAAAATATCGTAGATATAAAAGCCAAGTTAGGTATTGCTTAGAAAAAAAAAGAAAGAAGAAGGGGATAAAAGAGTCTTTTTGTGGCAGTACTTTGTAAACTTTTTAACAGAATTAAGAGACGGGAAGTTTGGGATTTTACCGACGAAAAGAAAAAAAGAAAAAAAAAAAAGGACCCGATAGGGAACGAAACTGCACCAGCCAGGGAAATCATTGATGCTGGAGGTAGCAGCACACACCTCCCTCCACCCATGTATTACGCCGAGGTGGTGGTAGATCCGTGTAGACGTAGAGGTGATGTGGAGGATGAAACTGGATCTCAGTCTTTAATCTTTCCTCTCAGTACAATGTTGCAATCCAGTTGATGTCGTATGGAAGGAAATGGAAAGGTGATTCAATGGAATGTTGAGGAATATGCAAATTAAGACGCGTGAATGATGATGGTTCATGCAGAGGTTCGTCGCGGACATTGCTAGTGTCTGACAGAGCAAAACTGCTGTGAATTTTCGCTGTGAAAATGGCGCGTCGTTTGCATGTGACTCTCCACACTCCACATCGCAATTGTAGCGGGGAGGAGAGATGCGTTTGTATAAACCTGTCTCATATATCTCACAGATGCTTACGGACTATATAGATCCTCTCACGTCATGCCACTTGATAGAGTAATTTTCAGATTCATTGCCAGATAGAAATGTATTAAATCGTTCCAAAGTCAGATTTATTCCCGCCGACCGCATCGATTTCGACGCTCATTTGACTAGAAATGTAAAACCAATGAATTTTTAAAACGAATGCTCGGGCTCCTAAATTTCATTCTGTCCTTCGCCTAATCTCGAGCGTAGACGCTGATCAAGTTAGAACGCCGAGATAAGATTCTTAGATCCACGAAAGTCCCTGATATGTGACGAGCAAAGTGGAGGAGGATGTGGAGGAGGGGTTACTGCTGGAAATGGCCCGGTCAGCAGCAGGTCTGTGAGGACGCAGACACGCAACGAGACAGCGTTTGGCGACTGCGAATCATCACCCATTGGCCTACCTACATACTCTCACGGGAGGCAGTGTATATGTAAAAAGGTAGTTAGATAGATAGATAGATAGACTGAAGAGAGAGAGAGAGAGAGAGAGAGAGAGAGAGAGAGAGAGAGAGAGAGAGAGAGAGAGAGAGAGAGAGAGAGAGAGAGAGAGAGAGAGTCATCGTATAGTTTTAACATGACAGACATCTCTTCACAGTCTCACCCTTGAGGTGAATCGCTTCCTTTCGTGAATTCGAAACATCGATGATGTCGTCAGTCAGTTCGTTCAACATATTGACTTTTGGCAGTTCGTCCTGCAAGACGTAACTCCATTGACGGTGTTGGAGGAGAGAATTGTGACAGTCCCAACAGCAGTGGTTGTCAGGCGAGGTGCTGCTCCCCCGAGTCAAAGCCCTTTGTGTATCCCTCAACTTTCCTCTTGAGCGTTCCTCTCAAGAATGCCCCTTAAACTTGGTCATCCATCTTCCTCAGGCGCTGACGTCATGAGATGTGAGTTGATAACACCGTAGTAAAATTAGATAAGCTACTGCTTCTGCAAACACTTGTTTTTGTACGTAGAAAATGTAGCATGTCTTTGCAATACCGGGCTGCCAGTTTTCCGCAGAAAATCTTTGACCTTGGCGCTTAGCTTGGACATTTATACAAAACATGGTTAAACAGCTGCTTGGATACGAGTATCAACTCATATATTAAGGTCATAAACACGCGGCATATTTACCCTAAGTCTTACTGGTAGAGGCAGTGGTACACAGACCCGTACTACCACAAGCCTGACCTGACCTGGAGTGCTAACATTCTCGTTCGTCGAGTTTGTCCGAAACGAAGAAGAGGCGCGTTTGTGTAAACTTCTTCGGTCGCGAGTCTAGCCAAACCAGATGCGACCATTCTCTCTCTCTCTCTCTCTCTCTCTCTCTCTCTCTCTCTCTCTCTCTCTCTCTCTCTCTCTCTCTCTGTAGACCCAGCTATCATTAATCTTCCCTTGGGTTTACTCCTCCAATAGCGGAGTCTTAGGAAGGCGCCAGGCGATCCTCCACTTCATCATTACCTTACAAAATACATATTTCTCCATTTTCTTTATCATTCCGGTTACGGTGCAGTGTGGCAGTGTTTCCAGGGACGCGTGATGGATGTGCTGGTGCTTGTGAAGGCGTGTGAGGTCGACTGGTGGTATACAAAAGTGGTGTTCAACTTTGGGATGTTATTTCGGTCTACGTGATATTGATCGGGCGAGTTCAGGGAGTGGCAGGGAGACGTGTAGCAGTGTACAAACTTTCATAAAGATGATTGGTGAATCTTGGGCCACGAAGCTGCAAATTAACATAATACTACTGATTATCAACAAAATATCAACCTCACTGTAATATATAAAAATCTTTATGGGTAATGTGAGTGGCACAGCTGCACAGTCAACTGTATTTGCTCTCAGTGTTGAATTGCGCTCGAGCACAGATCGTGTTTGCAACGAGTTTCAGGCTCAAAAGTCTGAAGTAAAGATAAAGCTAAGTTAGAACAGGAAGACGTAGATAGCGAGTTAACGTATCTCGTCCCGTCTACCACAGTCACTGCTCTGGGATCTAGAGGCTGGGGACAGTGAAGAGAAAAGTGCAATAAGATAGACGGTAGGATATGTTCCTCCTGCCCCGAACTCTCTCCCCCTCTTCACTCAGGAATCGAGACCCCCTTCCCCTTCCCCTCCCCTCCCCCTCCCCTCCCCTCCCCTCCCCTCCCCCCTTTTGCATCCGATATACAGTTTTCCATCTTTTGATGTTCCCGGTATTGGCCGTGTCCTGTATCTTGTCCAGGATGATAGATTTTATTTGCTGTTATTCGTGTGTCATGTGTTCTGACTTATTCAGCTTGTCCGCCTCTCTCACTCTCTCTCTCTCTCTCTCTCTCTCTCTCTCTCTCTCTCTCTCTCTCTCTCTCTCTCTCTCTCTCTCTCTCTCTCTCTCTCTCTCTCTCTCTCCGCTTTTTCCTCACAACTACGTTATTTTTCTTCAGATAAAGTTCATGTCATGACGTTTTTCCCTTGTGATTCTAAGCTCGTTCTTAAACCAAATTCTCTGGAAACCTACTTCATCTGCGTCACAGGGTCACAGTGTCGGTCTGTGTGAACGTACGTACGTCTCGCATCTTTCAAGACGTCTCGGGTTTTTTCCTTTACGAGGTGGAGAAGTCTCGTTCCACCTGGTCAGGGGAGGAACCATTTGTGGCAGTGTCACATCCACGTCCTCAACCCAGGTATGTAAGGTCTCATGGTGACGGCATTTGCGTGCTCGCGTTGCACAAAGCTGCCTGCCAGCCCTTCTCTGGCCCCACCGTCCGCCAGTTCATATGTTCGGAGTTTCGAGGATTTACGTTTCCTCGTCGACAGAAGCGTTTCCCTCCTACCCAACGTTTCTTAGCCTCACTAAGTCCACTCCTAGCGACAGATCTGATGGACGCCTCTCTCTCTCTCTCTCTCTCTCTCTCCTCTCCTCTCCTCTCCTCTCCTCTCCTCTCCTCTCCTCTCCTCTCCTCTCCTCTCCTCTCTCTCTCTCTCTCTCTCTCTCTCTCTCTCTCTCTCCTCTCCTCTCCTCTCCTCTCCTCTCCTCTCCTCTCCTCTCTCTCTCTCTCTCTCTCTCTCTCTCTCTCTCTCTCTCTCTCTCTCTCTCTCTCTCTCCAGCCAAACCTACCGTCCTACCGGCCAAAGCGCCTCTCTTATCCAACTCTCGTGTTGATTCTTTTCTGCTCTAGATTGTCAAGGACAGTAGAAGATAAGTGTTTCACTGTTAAGAAATCACTGTGTGCGATTAACCTGCGTGTGAAGAGCTCGTCATATTTTTTTTTTTTTTCTTCGGTCGTAGTTTTAAGTCGTGAGGAAGTAATCGTTTTCTTTTGTGTCAAGGAGACTTGGATATCCCATGTGTTCCTGTGGCCTGTGCCATCATTTTGAACGACAGGGATAACACAGTCGACACCCCAGCATATTGTCCAACGAAACATACCTTCTGTTTAACACTGAGTCAGCCATCATCTGGTGGGATAGATGGGAGACACGTTACACGAAGAATGATACACGGCCCGCTGAAGATTTTATAGCCTCGTCCTTATCATGATGATAGGTTATGAATGGTAGGCTAAACATCTGGTCTATATAGGTAATCATATGCTTGTGTATATGATCAGATTGTATCAGTTGAATACCTTCTCACAAACTACGATCGTCTGTGGAGACATGTGGATGGATGATGAGCGAATAGAAAGAAGAATGTGAGGAAGAGGTGGGAAAACGTAGCGACATCCTCGAAATTTATGGAGAAATACCGTAACGAGTGAGGGAGGGAGGAAGTGAGGGAGGGAGGAAGGACTAGTGTTTGGTGAGATGCCAGAGTGGTGATGCCAGGTTGCGATGCCACACATCTTGCCTTGACCACAGTGCCAACACTGCCAGCAGTGCCACTGATCTTGGCACTGTGACGCACCTTTGCTGTCGCCGTCAGTGTTAGCCTCGTCGCTGTGTCCGTTGTTTTCGTGGGCTTTGGTCAAGTCTTGGCTCTGGCAGTATAATTCTTTGCTGTCTCTATGTATCTGTGACTCCCTGTGTGTGCGTGTGTTATGCGTTCTTTATAGCTTCTAAATGTCGTTCATGATTGTGTGTTTGGATGCTGTTAAAGACCGATATCTCCACGGTCTTGCTGCCTGCTCCAGTGAAGGTATTGTGGGCGTCTTAATTGTCATCGATAATGACGTGATTAGCGGGGAAAAACAACATCTGGTACCCTCCCTTGACGTTGTCCCGGTGTCCATGGTTCTGTGTCTCCCCCCCCTCACTAAGATCACCTGAGCCGTCCATTGTTAATATGAGATAGTAATTATCCTTGTTATCATTATAATCTTCCGCCGCAGCTCGCTATCAACAAGCACCATAGTCTGCTGTCACCGTCTGTCAAATATTGTATAATGATCGGCGTAGAACACAGCGAACACCATCAAAATCATTGTCCATCTTGATGACCTTATCACCAACACGGGTTTTCACCATAGCTGTCACCATTACGGTACATTGTTTATTATATTGTCATCATGAATATCACGGCAGCTTATCATCATCATTATAACTGTAGCACACCATTGATTAATCACAATTAGTCATTAGCATCGCATGGTAGATTATAACTGCTGGTCTTCACTATCTTCACCATCATCGGAATAATTGATCCATCTCCGTAGCCTATTATCATCAGTAATAATCTCTATCATCATCATAGTCCATCATCATGACTCAAGTTCAGCTGACACCATCATGAGTGTAGTCCATCACCATCACAAAATTCCTCTCTCATCATCACCATCACATCTCCTCTCCCCCATCATCCATCACCATCTCCTACCCTCACCATCATTACCACCACCGCTGGTCATTACCACCCGTGTCATCATCACAGCTCGTAATCATCACCCACACAGTCCACACCGGACACTCTCACCACCTCATCCTTTTTCAAATATAAGTTTATACACATTTATTTATTTTTTTTTTCTTTCCAAACTGGGGTACGGAGAGACTTTTAAAACATTTTAAAATTTTACATTCTTATGTAAATAATGTAAATCTCATATTCCTGTGCTCTTGTGTTGGAAGGCCGGAACGCTAGTAATTTTGGTCGTTATGCACAAGCAAAATTTTTGTTAGTTTTTTGCAAAGTCACAACTTTTTTTTTTTTTTCATTTGGGAAAATGCATGTGTCATTTCTGTTAAATTCATATCTTACTTATCATTTTTGTCTTGGGTGTCGTTATCTTGATTCAGTGTCTTAATTATGTCCCGTTTATGATTACATGAAAGATAATTGGTGCTACTTACCGTAATGGGGTGTAGTGGTTAGTATGCAGATCCTCAATGCATTAGACCAAGTTCGATCATCGGCGCATGCAGTTCACCCAGCCGTTCATCCTTCCTCTGGTTGTTAAGTAAATGTTGACCTTCTTGCGGTGGTGTAAGGCGCCGCAGCTGCGACAGGCCTAGCCGGCCCTAGGAGCTTGCAAGTTGGCTGTGCTAGGTTCCCAGCCCACGGGTATGCCGGCCCTAGGAGCTTGTAAGTTGGCTGTGCTAGGTTCCCAGCCCGCGGGTATGCCGGCCCTAGGAGCTTGGAAGTTGGCTGTGCTAGGTTCCCAGCCCGCGGGTATCCGTGTCAGAGGACATGACCCTGGTTGGCAGGCCAGGTGGGTGATCGATCCTACCGTGAGGCGGGCGGTCTTGCATTGCCCTTGCCTACGTCCCGATCATGACTGAGGCATGTTTCGTCCGCGCTCTTCCTTTACCCTGAAAAGCAAACGGCCAGGGACAGTTAAGGAGAGCAGGGGCCGTAAATAAACAGGAAGATAAACGAGCAAAACAGAAACTGAGGAGAGGACATTTTGGAAGGTAGTGGTCCACGAACAGAGTGCTAATGTACTGTGGAACTCTTAATCTAGGTTGTTCAGAATGAGAATCAGAAGCCAAGGATATTGACTGAGACTGACCAACAACATCCCACTTGAGCTTCACCTTCGACAACATCACCACCGTGACCGATGTGTTTCTTCCACAGTCTCCAACTGTTTTCCGTCAGTCACCAACGCTCCACCATCACCACCGACACTTCCCGTGAAATCGACACTCCATGTCGCCGACACCACTTGTAGCCACCAGCGCTGGAATTCTGTACAAACACTCATCACTGCCAGTATTTCCAAGCTGCAGGTAATACCCTTCAGTCACTCTTGGTTCCAGAACAGAATCCCATTCATCTGGAAATTGGAAAACGTAATACAATTCCTAAATCCTGGCGGACCAGCAAACCTATACCATCTTCCTACCAACCTATTTTCCTTCTGTTAGTCTTCCTCAACCTCCTCGGAAATGTGATCCTTAAAGGGTTGGACCCAGACACCCCACATCTCCCCTCACAACGTGGACGCTGCCCCTCAACAACTCCTCACACCGGACTTACTCACAGTACATTGGACGATACCGCCCTCCTCACCCTCCAGCCTGCACCATGCTGATCGCCGCAGACATAAACATGGCTTTAACGGCACCCTGCAGAGCAAAGCTCCCCCTTCCTGACGGAGTTGCCCCAAAGGCGTCTGCCTTTTTCCCCTCATCATCCTTTTTCAACACTTCCTTACACGACCGTACACCACCTCTCCCAAACTATGAGATCCTCGTAGTTTCTTAACTTAGGCAACCTTACCCAGTACGTCGAAATACTTGAAGCCATTAATGATTTACTGTAGTACCTCAGACGTCTCCCAGTATGGATCCTCCACAAACTTCACCCCCAAAAATTCTGTCGTGTCACAGTGCCGCCTTTAGTCGCATCTCCTGACGTCATGCCAGAGTTCTGAACACCAGATAAGGCGGAGGACAAAATCACTGAACATTCTCAAGCCTTGTTCATGCGAAGAACAGAGAACAAATCGAGCCGCCTTGTAAGTTTGCATTGATAAACATCTTTGCATTAGGGACGTTGCAATAACACAAGCTTTCGTCGGAGCATATTGCGTTGGCTCAGGCCACTGCTCGCTTAGGGCTGGAAAACACGGTCTCTCGAGGGTAAATCTAGGCTTTATCCATCCTACAGACCGTGTCCGTCTGGCCTCATGTCTGAGGGACGACATCGTGTGACGATGAATTCCGTAACTATTAACATTTTCCGCTTAATATCGCGAGCGATCTCTGGATATCATGGATATGACAGGAGTCACCATTTCCATGATCGTTATCGGTAAATGTTCATGACAGGTCACAGCTTCAGCCAGCCATTAGCAATATCGGCGAATTAGCTCGATAAAGCAAATGAAGCCGTTTCAATTAGCAGTTTCGGTACATCCCGCTGATGTGACGAGAATCAATGTTTTCATTATCGTTTTCTCAGAACGTCTCACATCGCATCATCGCACTTCCTGTTTCCATTAGCAGTTAGTTTCAAATTCTAGTTCCACCAAGTTGTTCAAGCCTTCAGTGTTACTGACCTTCTTCCCCGCCCCACCAGGGTTTTCTAAGGCGAAGGTCCTCCAACAACCGTTAGAAACATTTTGAAAGGGTTTTATCCCATGGCAGGTTGGGGGGGGGAGGTGAGTCGCCTCTTATTGTCCTCGCTCAGTCCTCCCCCAGGTCTTCACATGGCCCCTCCCGGCCCTCACCTGAGACCGGCCTTGATCCCCCGTCGTTGCTCACCCCTCACGAGGTCCTCAAATAACCCTCCCGCCCACTTTACGCCTCGCTTAAGGCCTCACTGAGAGGTCGAGCTTCTCACCCAGCGGCTCATATTTTCATTTACGAGTTCCTGTCCCAGATAAGAGGCGGGTAAAACGCCCTCACTTAATTATAATACTCCTTATCACATGGCGCCGACGGTCTACCATTGTGACTGAAGCATCGAGTGTCTTAATGCACCTCCCAGGCCTTCTGATGAAGTGTCTGAATAGTTAATATCATCCATTATTCCTTTAGTATTATTATGATTATTATAGATTTCTTTTCAGTATGGTTTTGGTTGATAGCCATTCCAGATTTGATATTTATTCAGTCGTTCCCCATCATCATGACATTGGATTGGATATTCCACATCTCTTCTATCTCATTCCTGTTCCATATTCTCATTTATTTCAAAGACCTGATTATTCCCCGTCCCTGACTGTCACCAACCTTTGAATGATGACCATCCATCATGCTACTCATCCCCTAAGATTACCGCCAGGAGGCATCGCGGACCAACACACCCTGATTAATACCGACACATTATGGTATGGTGACACCACAGAAGCCGTCCTCTGGCTCTTAGCTCGGAGGACGTCGGCACCGTACCGGCCGTGAGTAAAACTTATGTGGTCGCGGAAAAGGATGTGACGAATGTTATAAGAACTATTCCCTATCGGGCCCACCCCCATAATAACCTCCTGTTTATCATGTTGACCATAACGTCTTCTTCCACTGTGTATTGTACCAACACTCTCTCTTCGCTGACGGTAATGACCCCAACACTTACAGTCGGGAGGAAGTAGACACTCTAGTGGAAAGAGGACTAATCTAATCCCTTTTCAAGCAGTTCACAGCTCGATTGACAAGACTCTTCAATCCTCCAGTGTACTGCCATGTGTAAGTATGCTCACTGTGGTGAGTAGGTTACCTTTGATAAGTATGGTTGATTTCAGAGAATTCTAGCTTGTCCTAACAGGTTAAGTAGAGTGGCGGACTATAGACCTAAAACACGCCCGACTAAAGTTTAAGGTCGTAATTCCCATGGAGTGATGGACGAATGTTGCCTTATCACCATTGCATGATGGCCTGGCGTGAGGGATCATGTGCCCCAGAAATGGACTCAAACACTCTGATCTTCTGTGAAAGCGAAGACCTTAAGACTTAATGAGAAAGTCAAATGGAAAATTGTAGCGAGCGCGCCAACGGTAAATCGGGAAGGTGGGAAGGAAATGTGGTGTGGCGTAAGCTATTTGATAAATCCGTGGAGCGAAGCCTACTGAAAAATGAAAAATGGAGTCACTCAAAGAACTGATAAGGCGGAAAGGAGGTATAAATCAAAGGAAGAATTTATGCGCGAGGAATTCCTCCACAAGTACGAGAGTGCATGAAAAAGCGAGACAGAGTGTAAAGGGATGACGAGAGCTTTGAGAAGAAAGAAGCAAAGGTGATGAACCGACCAACAGAAGTGTGAGAAATTTTTCCACTGTAAATAAGGGTACGTTCAGAGTCGAGGTGTTGGAGTATCTTAAAAGGAAAATGTGAAAGAAAATGCAAGAAGTATTGGAGGGTAAATATAAACTTTCAGGGAGGAAAGCAACATAGGGAAATGACGAAGACGTGACTGGAAGATCATAGAGGGACGAAGTTGAAGAGCCTGTATTGGTGTGTAGCCTCACAAAATGGGAGGTGCGTGGATAGATTTAGAATCGAATAAAACTAAGTCTTTTTTTCATTTGGATACGTAAGACAAGGTGACAGAGGGTTTGTAGACCTGGGGTTAGAATGGTGGATGGGTGATGTCTAACCTCCCCTACGAAGGAATGACTGACACGGAGGAAGAAACTGCTTTTGGGACGAATGAAAGAGGATATGTTGGTCTACAAAGACGATTGGGTGATACAGAACCTCTGGAGGAAAACGTGGAAGTACCTACCACTGGATTCGAGGAAGCAAGACGATATGGGGTTGTCCCTTGGAGGACGCTCGTACACCTTCTGGGGAAACCGAGTGATTGGACGCTTTGTTAGGAGGAAGGATGCTGTGATGGAGGAGGAGGAGGAGGAATTGCCTCTAGTGGTTTACATACGTGAATACTAATGAGGTATTTGCATCAGGGATTGTTATCAGAGACTGGTGCGTAACGTATAACTCATGTCCACATGACACGGGTGATGATGAGCTGGGGTGTTTTGGCCATAAATCAAACTATATCGGTCTGTGTTCTTCTCCCTTGTTGCAGAGGTCACAAACTTCGTCCCCACACTCATGCACAAACATGAACTGAAGCCACGAGTGCTTACCACTAGACAGGAGAGAGAGAGAGAGAGAGAGAGAGAGAGAGAGAGAGAGAGAGAGAGAGAGAGAGAGAGTCTCTCTCTCTCTCTCTCTCTCTCATCAGTTACACTTCAGGTAGAAATCAAAGCCAACCCGGCCTCCACTCCTTATAACTTTCCTTTCCATGAATAATTGCCCGCCATTATAATGGAGTCCGAGACTTCTTTTTTATTTCCATATTAAAGAACTATCTTCCTAACCCTGGGAGGGAGGCGGGTCGTCAGAAGCCTGGTGTGACCCGTGCCAGGTTAAGGCCTGGATCATGCTAGATTAAAGCCTGGCCCGTGCTAGGTTAAAGCCTGGCCCTTGCTAGGTTGCCTAGGAGGGAATCTGTGCCAACAATGATTATGCCCTAATGTTTTACAGGAGATATATCGTGTGTAGATGAAGTGACCAGGCCAGCACCAAACGTGGGTGTTGGTGAGGTGTGGGGAGGTGTAGGGGGGTGGTGGCCAGCACCAGACGTGGGTGTTGGTGAGGTGTGGCGAGGTGTGGGGAGGTGTAGGGGGGTGGTGGCCAGCACCAGACGTGGGTGTTGGTGAGGTGTGTGTGGGGGGGGGGGGGTGGGGTGTGGCCAGCACCAGACGTGGGTATTGGTGAGGTGTGTGTGGGGGGGGGGGGGTGTGTGGCCAGCACCAGACGTGGGTGTTGGTGAGGTGTGGCGAGGTGTGGGGGTGTGGCCAGCACCAGACGGGGTGTTGGTGAGGTGTTGCGAGGTGTGTGTGTGTGTGTGTGGGGGGGGGGGGGGGGGGGGAGGCCAGCACCAGACGGGGTGTTGGTGAGGTGTGGCGAGATGTGTGTGTGTGTGGGGGGGGAGGCCAGCACCAGACTGGGGTGTTATTCCACAGACGCAGTTCGTGGAGACAGGCGTCGCAGGCGTGAATAATGAGTCATGTCTCACAATCACGCCGCCGGAACACGTGTCTCTCGGAAACGTGAGCCCTTCCACGTTGGTGTGTTACGTCACTGCTCAGAGGTAACGTGTTACCTTTCCGATATGTATTTCCATAATGTCTATAATTTGAGAGAGAGAGAGAGAGAGAGAGAGAGAGAGAGAGAGAGAGAGAGAGAGAGAGAGAGAGAGAGAGAGAGAGAGATTGGCTTAGATACGAGTACTTACGAAGAGATTTTGCCAAAAGGAAGGGTTAACGCGTAGAGCTCACCTCTGGAAAATCAGTGTCTACGAGAAACGAGTCAGTCACGTGTGTCACGTGTTGCCAGGTGTTATGTGTGAGGTGGAGGGGCTGTCAGTGTGTGGACCGAAAGCCAGCGTGTGTGTGGTGGTTGAGAGGCAGAGAGAGAGAGAGAGAAGAAGGACGGCAACTGTGCCAGGGAGTGTGGATTGTCAGCCACTGAAGTGCTGGCTCGCTGAGCAGCCATCACTAACCCTCCCAGAACCCAGAGAGAGAGAGAGAGAGAGAGAGAGAGAGAGAGAGAGAGAGAGAGAGAGAGAGAGAGAGAGAGAGTGTAGTTTGATGTTTACCACGCCACTCACTCAAAAGATACAATCCCATGAATGTTCTTGTTCATATAGTCCCTCAGAATTACTGTATATATATATATATATATATATATATATATATATATATATATATATATATATATATATATATATATATATATATATAGATATCTGGGAGTGGATCTGGCAGCGGATGGAACCATGGAAGCGGAAGTGGATCATAGGGTGGGGGAGGGGGCGAAAATTCTGGGAGCCTTGAAGAATGTGTGGAAGTCGAGAACATTATCTCGGAAAGCAAAAATGGGTATGTTTGAAGGAATAGTGGTTCCAACAATGTTGTATGGTTGCGAGGCGTGGGCTATGGATAGAGTTGTGTGCAGGAGGATGGATGTGCTGGAAATGAGATGTTTGAGGACAATGTGTGGTGTGAGATGGTTTGATCGAGTAAGTAACGTAAGGGTAAGAGAGATGTGTGGAAATGAAAGAGCGTGGTTGAGAGAGCAGAAGAGGGTGTTTTGAAATGGTTTGGGCACATGGAGAGAATGAGTGAGGAAAGATTGAGCAAGAGGATATATGTGTCGGAGGTGGAGGGAACGAGAAGTGGGAGACCAAATTGGAGGTGGAAAGATGGAGTGAAAAAGATTTTGTGTGATCGGGGCCTGAACATGCAGGAGGGTGAAAGGAGGGCAAGGAATAGAGTGAATTGGATCGATGTGGTATACCGGGGTTGACGTGCTGTCAATGGATTGAATCAGGGCATGTGAAGCGTCTGGGGTAAGCCATGGAAAGCTGTGTAGGTATGTATATTTGCGTGTGTGGACGTATGTATATACATGTGTATGGGGGTGGGTTGGGCCATTTCTTTCGTCTGTTTCCTTGCGCTACCTCGCAAACGCGGAAGACAGCGACAAAGCAATATATATATATATATATATATATATATATATATATATATATATATATATATATATATATATATATATATATATTACCCTCCCCGGTCTTTCAGAGTGGAGGGTCCTTGATCGTATCCTCTGTCGTTCGTAATGTCGTTGCACCACAGGAATAGCATCACTAGGAAGCCAGGAATAGCTCAGTAAGGAATAGCATTACCAGGAACGCTACTGTCATCATCATCATCTACGGCACTACCAGGAATGGTACCGTCAGGCATGATGGTACTGCCTGGGATGGTTCCTTGGTGGAATGGGTACCTCGAGGGAGGGACGTCGTGATCTTGTGAGGTGAGGCCGCGTCCCTGATTGCATTTAAGACGAACCTAATTCTGATAGTGACGCGGGTACGTCTCCGCTCCGCGGGCGTTGAAAGGGAAAGACTTCCTTTGCTTCAGCGGTGGGCTTTCAACCATGTGTATTTGGTCGCACTCTGTCATTTGGGAGACGGGGGGGGGGGGGGGGGTGTCAAAGCTAACCCTCACGGCGCCAAACAATAGGAAAACAAAAGGTCTGGGGAAAAAAAGAAGAAAAATCCTTAGTTGAACATACTTCCCTCTCTCACATTCTTTCCCTTTTTTTTTATATCTGTGTTTACGTTTCATTACGTGTGTAGGCAAGACAGTTCAGCTCAAAGGAAGAAAAACCACACAAACGAACGCTCGCACACACATACACACACACACACACACACACACACACACACACACACACACACACACACACACACACACACACACACACACACATACACACACATACACACACACACACACACACACACACACAGGAGATCGGTAAACAAGTTGGATTTTCTAGCAGGACGTAAGAGGTTTGAGGGAGGACAAAGGACACATGGCAGCAACGTCTCCTTGAGGTGGTTTGAGGTCACCAGTCACGTGCCAGTATTTTATGGAACAGTGTGTGGATAATGGAATTTTCAACGCTTGAAATACGCTTCTCAAGTTTGGTCACCGCACTTGAAGAGGCGCAAAGAGCTAAATAGAGAGGGTGTGGAGGTGGGCAACAAAAGTGGCAGCAGAATTTGAAGGAAGTTGAATCACAGAAATCATCGAGAGGCCTTAATTCTCCTACGATGGAAGATAGAAGAGTAAGAGGTGATATAGATCACACCAGTTTCATGAAGTGGACACTGAGCAAGTCTTCGAAAGATGCAGAGAATACAGCAAACCAGAGGATCTTGTTAGAGAAGATGTAAAGAAGTGCTTTTGCTGAATGGATAAAAGAAAAAAAAAAGATTAATGAGAATATTGTGAATGAGGACAGCACACAGACGTTTAAAAAGTTTTATGATACGAGAGGAAAAGTTCAAGCGATGCCACCCCACGAGAGTAGAGCTCCCTCCCTGTACGAAGATAAATTATTTACTACACACACACACACACACACACACACACACACACACACACACACACACACACACACACACACACATCGTTTGTGGAAGGACCTTCCAATTGAAAGTCCAATTGTTCTGCAGTGTATGTTTTTATCACACAGGGTCATTACGTCTTGGCTCATGTTCTAGTTTAGCGCAGTTATGGATTATAACGTTCAACCCAAACTTCCATCACAACATAGATGAACAGTTCCCTGTGAGGGTCCAGATCCTCTCGAATGAAAGAAACAAAAGATGGCGGGAAGGGAGACAGAATGACTATGACCCTCCTCAAAAAAAAAAAAGAAGATCTTTTGTTGGCCACGTAGCGAGATAAACCACCCAGTAATAACTTGCTACACAAGAGAAGGCCATACTGTGATAAGAAATCCCGGAATCCTGATGCAATTTCCGCTGAGACATTCATTAGATTACGTTCTGTTCATTGTGGTGGCCGACAGCACATAAGTCCCTGTATAATGGAAACTTGGGGGAAAGATATTGGCGTCCTTTTGTATTCTCTCTCTCTCTCTCTCTCTCTCTCTCTCTCTCTCTCTCTCTCTCTCTCTCTCTCTCTCTCTCTCTCTCTCTCTCTCTCTCTCTCTCATATTTTCCCTGTTCTCAAATGACCGTCATCATTACTATCATTGTAACAATGTTCATTATCATTACTATTTATCCTGATATATTAGTATTGATAGTAGTAGTAGTAGTAGTAGTAGTAATAGTTGTAGTAGTAATAGTAGGAGCAATAGTAGTAGTAGTAGCAGCAGCAGCAGCATCAGTAGTAGTAGTAGTAGTAGTAGTAGTAGTAGTAGTAGTAGTAGTACCAGTACCATTATATACAATGCACCACCATTTGTCTTGCATGATAACGCCATCAGTTACTGCATTCTCCGTTGATTTAGAAACAGGATAAGTATCCTTCAACGTAGAATATACAAACGTGTAGATTTTCGTCATGCAACCTTCAATGAGCCAGCGCGGCTCAGTGGACTCATGAAATGCTCCCTCAGATGATGATGATATGCTCATTTGGACTCCAGCTGTGTAGGGAAATTGCCTGATTTCCCAGCTGTCGTCACAGGCAGCTGTTGACACACATGACTTCGATTCTAAGACTTGGGTTATAATGAGCGTAGGTAGTTCAGCTGTACAGCTCGACTCTGTAGATCCGGAGAAGAAAAGCAACTTTTCGCTGTTTATCTAAGAAAATAAATCAACAAAGTGTCATCAAGACAATTCCGTCTTATGAAACTCACCAATGTTTTCTGATAACCTCTTTGCACCACATATCTTTCTCATCTCTGTGTATTTCATACCAACTGTACAATGCAAATTATACATATCTTCTGCTTACATTTTTCATATGTTATGACCTTTATACACTTGGAATTCGCAGTCATTCATCTAGGTTGCGAGAAGCATTCCTTTCATGCCAGCTTCATGAACGCTAAGCTTATTATTTCATTTTATTATTTCCACTCACCAAAGCTTTCAGGGCATCCCCATATTTCTTCCTTGTATGACTGCTTCTAACTTCACCTTTTCCACTACCGTCTTTACCAAAATTTTCTCTGATAATATCTAAACCTTTCCATAGCTTCAGATCTTACAGTCTGGCCTTCTTTTTCTTTCGAAAACAAGCGTCTTAATTCTATTTTGACAACATCCACCTTCAGCATCTCTCTTCTGCGTAATACATCACTGAACCAGCTCACTCTTCTGTCCGACTCATTGCCTCTTTATCTGATCTAACTAACAGCACAGCGTCATCTGCATATAACAACTGTGGCAACTTTCTTCATGGTTCATCATCACACTACAGTCACCTTACCTTCCTCCCATCCCACGCAGCGCTCAGTCCATGCAAACTTTGAATTAACCACAGTGACATCACACAACTGTGGTGGACTCCCACATTTATATCATACCATTACGTTAATCTTACACATGAGCAGCTTCCAGTATTAAACTTATTAGCCTTGCATGTTTTCCATACGCGCCATAGTTTATCAAATGCCTTTTCTAATGCCATAGATAATTAATACATCTTATTTTTCCTTAAGACTTTCTTCACTACTTGTCAGGATAAAACATCTACTGTACACACCATCATCATACCTTCCTGAACCCGTCTTGTTCTACGCTAATAAGGGGTTCATTGATCATTTTACCGTATCCATCTCTACCCTTCCATATACGTCACTCGCCGTTTCAAGGAGACTTATTCCTCTATAATTACTCTTACACTCAGTTCTTCTCCCCTTCCCATTATACCGTGGAACAATTATTTCCTTCGTCCAAGCACCAGGCACCTGATCACTTTCCCATGCTCCCATCCACAGTGTTTAGATCCGCTCCACAGCAGTTTGCCCTCCACCCTCCTCCACCTGGCTCACAACAGCCCTGGCTGTTCCATTCTTCAGGCGTTTTATTGCTCGTCTTACTGACTCCTTGCCTTTGTTCCTACTGATATCTCCTTGAAGGTACGTTTCAGCCACTCGTTCCTCGACTTGTCTGCCAGATAACACTCTTAATACGTTAGCAGGAACCGAATATTAGTTTCGTTGTTGTTTGGAGATGTCGAGGAATCTAGCAGGACAAGAAATATACGTTCTTTAGGTAAAAACAAAAGTACTTTTAGCGCGTGTCATTTGGCGTCGTGATTCATCAATACACTGATATTTTTTTCAGCGCTCATGGCATTGACCAAAGCAGTGGTCGAAGCTTCGTGTTCCAGTCTGACGTGCTTCGGAAAAAGTTTCGTCGAATCGACTCACTGGAAAGTTTGACATGATAACTATCGTTTGCATCGGCGATAAATCAGGAACGTCACATTTTTCGTACCATTTGTGGTCCTCAGATCAACACTTCTCACTGGAGGTCCTGAAAACCTCTGCTTCGTCATCAGTCTGAGAGGAAGAGTAAAGTAACCCAGAATTATGTAAATGCGTGGGCGAAGTTGTCAAGACTGGGAGTTGACTTGGTTCTGCGGTGCTGATGATTTTACATCTGAAATCCAGCTGATGAACACCTGTGTGTGTGTGTGTGTGTGTGTGTGTGTGTGTGTGTGTTTATATGTGTGTGTGTGTCTGTGTCTGCGTATCCATATAAAGTGTCTATGTATGAGTATGTGTATGTGTGTGTGTGTGTGTGGATCGGTGTATATCTAAGTGCATTTGTCAGTGTATTTGTGAGTTTGTGCATGTCTGTCTGTGCATGTTTAAGTGTATATGTTTAAGTATGTATGTATATGTATGTATGAGTCTTACGACCTAATTGTATGTTTCTCTAAGCATGTTTGTACACGTACATACATGTGTATATACAGGGGCTTTTGTTAAGGAAAAATGAATTTCTTCTGGCATTTGTGTGTGTATGCATATGAGACAAGGCGTGTGTCCTTATGAACAATGACTGTTTGCATATATACAATGCAATATGCATAACGGTGTTTGCAGGGAAAATATACGAGAATTCGGGAGTCCCGAATTCGTATATGTGATTATACACACACACACACACACACACACACACACACACACACGCTGAATGTAAAACTCCCTTCCCGTATAGTACAAATAGGTGTTTTCAAATAGATGATGACACTCACATAGTTAACTCTTTCTTTGGCCGTTCCAGTGTAGTAGTTGATGAAACTACTTCCTTAGTCTGTCCTTACAGAAGTGGTGTTCCACAAGACTCTCTCCTGTCGCTTACACTTTTCATTTATAGAATGATCACCAATTTATGTCATCATTATTCACTCTCATGCTGATGGTTCTACAAACTTTTAAATAATTTTTTTTGTTCCCTGTTCCCTCTGTACTCTCATTGTGAACCTGTGCAACGGCTGAAAATGGGAATGCAGCCCCCTAGTTCGTTTTCTGGGAAAGACCCTTTGTGACCCCCTGTTAACCCCTCTGCGCTGTCGCCCACAGGATGAGCATAAGTGGACAGTAAACACACCACTGACGGAGGCACATTTCAGAAGTGGTCATGGTTGACAGTGGCTCAGATACAATTCGTCTCTAATCATCTCTCGTCGTCCTGGTGTTCATGATCAAAACACCGTAGTTCAACTGTTGTGGACAACCACGTCCTCCAATATGTGCCGGAAGCTCCATATGATCAGTATCACAGTCCACCTCCCAGAAGCTAGGTGTGCCTTATATATAAGTTCCATCATAACTTCTCCTTTTTGAGCAGCTGTTTCGTGTGTTCGAGGGTTTTATATTCATCCTAGTGTGGATGACGCTAACATTTCTGGGTGGTTCTCTCTTATCTCCACCTTTCCGTTTCTCATACTGGCATCAGAATTCTTCTGTTTCATTGGTTCTCCTGACATCACGTCTCTCTCTCTCTCTCTCTCTCTCTCTCTCTCTCTCTCTCTCTCTCTCTCTCTCTCTCTCTCTCTCTCTCTCTCTCTCTCTCTCTCTTCTCTCTCTCTCTCGTTGCTCTGAGGACATTATTTTGGCCTCTGTCCTCATGAGGTGGCTACATATCTCCCCGACCAAAAGGCTAAGACCGGAGGCATTCGTCTGACTGCAGTTTCTTATAGTTTCTGTGTAGAGACCTGACACTCGAGGATTGCCCGTTATGGTGTACCACCTTCCTCCCTCGTACAGCTTGGTTGTGGAATTCTCTTCCTCTCATCGTCTTCGTAAAATCTTTCTAACTTTAAGTCAGGTCTACAAACGCCCGAAAACAACCTCCTTAATTTCCACATTCTTTTTTTCGTCTCGCCTTTTCTTCCTTTCGCACGAGATGGCATCTGACTAAGGGCATGCTTTGCCACATCTGCCTGGACGAAAAAGAAAAGAGGAATATGCATAAAAGATGGAAAAAAATATGCCGTTCATCTTCACGAAACGGTGGAAGTAGCATGAAGTATAGAAGTTAACCAATGGAAAAAGATATATATCAGAAATGCATATTAGAAATAGATATACGTATATTCTATGAAAGGTTTCAACGGTAGAAAATCTCTCCGGTAATGTGACAGATAAACAAAAGCAAGCGTTAGCTCTTCAGTGACGTGCATGTTCATAGAGCTGTAAACTGATTAGCGCGGGGTGCATACCAGGGTGTGTGGCAGTCTGGCCAGAGAAACAGACTGGAACTGCGAGACAGAATCTGTGACAAGAGCTGTGGGCTTGGGAGCGATACGAGGGACTGCAGAAAGAATACACACACACACACACACACACACACACACACACACACACACACACACACACACACACACACACACACAGTGAGCCCTGGGGTTGAGGCTGGAAATCCTCTCAATGCGCATTAAGACTACGAAAGTTCTTGAATTAAGCCGGGCTGAGATACCCAAGTTGGGACGGTTTAAGATGCCAGCTTAGTTTGCCCAACTTCGGATATGCTTCTGGTTTGGGTCGAAGTCATGGAATCCTCATCAACAACACACTTTTGTAAGTGGGATAATGATACACAGATAGATGGATGAATAGATAGATAGTTACATTTTTGATTGTGGCGCATTCACGGGCCGCGTGGGGGTCGGGCCCCTAGTAACTAGAAACCTAGTGGCGACAGTCAGTCTGCACTGAACCCAGCTGATCTAGACAACAAATCTGGCTCTTGGCCTATATATATATATATATATATATATATATATATATATATATATAGTGTGTACAGTGTAGAGTAATAAAAAAAAAGCCTTGCATTTCCATGCATATGAAATTATACACCATGGCTGCTGAGGCAAGTATTCAGAGTGCGTTCCAGTTGTCACTCTGAATTTCAAATTAGCGTCATGTCTGCGAAAACGCTATTGTTCCTTGAAGAGAGATTTAAACCCCTCCCCCCCCCAAAAAAAGAAGAAATTAATAAATAAGTAGAATAAAATAAATGAAAAATGAATAAGAAAGTGTAAAACCTAACCACTCTTATACGACATCCAGGAAAAGACTTAAGTAAGTTTGAAAGTAGAACTTTAGCAAGATGGATACAATAGAAACGCTTTGGCGTGGTTGACCGGAGTGCGCAAGGACGAACACATAGACGTGTGGAGGTGCATTTGCACACGTGGGAGAGATATATTTGCTGTTGGTCGAGGTGATGGAGAGCGATTTCTTTTCCCTCTCACTGTAGCGTAATAGATGTCATCATGTCACTTGACAATGTGAGACAGTGAGACTTTGCAACCCAAGGAGACTTTGCTGAGAAAAAAGAAATACATTTGGGATTCATTTGTTTTCCTTGGGTGTTTCCTGATCCGATTTTCGAAAGTAGGTTGAGGCGAAGACGAGAGAAGGAAGCGAATTCAACAATTTCTGTGCACGGGAAAAGAGGAAGGTATAACGGCCAATCCTCGTTTGGCTGGTCTCCACACACAAACTACGGGAAGATGCAGCCAGTCTCGTGCCGCGCGCCCACTGCTACAAGGAACTGGGACAGACGTTGAAGGTGATGGCTGAAGAGAAGTGGTGGCACATACAGTGATATGGCGGAAATCTTTTGGTTTTCTCTGGCTAAGAGAGAGATGAGAGATGAAAGATCAACACTCCATTCATGGACGACAAAGACCCATAGTGGTTAAGGAATAATTGCTTAGATGAGAAAGAATTGCGTACACAACACCCTTAACGTTTGGGAAGCAGATTGTATAATGATCAGTGCTTGGAGTTCCAAGGTTTCATGGGAAGATGTGATTTTGCTCAAGAAGTTTATGTTATTCCAGAACTAAAATTGGAGTTGAGCTGAGTTGAAATATGTTCGTAGAAAACGATCGCAATTTAGGTACGAAGTGTATTTTTTTCACACAGCAGAATTTATGCAGTTTACTGGTTTACCTGCTCGGAGGTGCTGTTCAGGACTGACTTACGAGAATACGTATTTTCAGTGCGAGAAGGAGTTGGTGAATATACAGTGCAAATATCTGCATAAGAGGTGAATGGGGTTAGAGGTTAAAGATGAACGATCGTTTATGTTGTGGGGGGGGGGGGTAATTCAACAACTACCTCAGTAGAACAACCAGATGATCAGCCGTTCATTAGAGAACAGAGGGAAGCGGGAAAGCAAATCATCGTTATGAAATTGTTATTATTCTGATTTGGCTGAAATAATTGGTTAGATATTGACGACGAGATCTCTCATTAATCCTTTAATTACATGACAAGTCGGCAGTCTCTTGTGAAGCAATACAAAGGATGCGGGTGAAAAATAAGAGATGAGTATCTTACTCACAATGGGATACTCAGCATTGTTGTGTGTCTAATTGCTTCATTGTTCAAGTTTACACTGGTCTCAACGGGCGAAATCGTATCAAAAAGTTGAAGAAAATAAAAGAAGAATTTAGTCACAGTGAGGTAATTTTGATAACGGCTCACTGAAGTTTCGTTTGGCTCTTGTGTTGTAATTTAGGCGTCTTGGCTCAACAAGGCGACCTCAAGCTCACGTTGGTGATGGAAGAGATGACTGTGTTACCTCGAGGGCTGGCTATGGTTCTTGTACGGAGTCTGGGTTAGTCTGTCTGCCAAAGGTACCGCCAATGTCGCTGAGTTGGAGAGCTCCTCTGGTGAGCACATCCAGGAGTTTATAGACTGGAGGCATTAGCATACACACACACACACACACACACACACACACACACACACACACACACACACACAAAACCGTGCCGTGTGACGTGGGCGTTGGGTGGGGGAAAAAGCTCTCAAGAGTGGACAGGATCAAGACACCAGATGAGAAACAGGAGAAACTGTGAGTGTGTCATCCTCCACAACACACACACACACACACACACACACACACAGACACACACACACACACACACACACACACAGACACACACACACACACACACACACACACACACACACACACACCATGATTCATCCTGCGACGTTGCAAAAGAAGATTAGATCCCTTTGTTCGGAGCGAGGACAAACATATCAGATACGCTCTTGGAAGAATATTTTATTCACCGTCCTCAGAAAGGTCATTGGCTCTACAGTACTCTTTGTGTGTGTGTGTGTGTGTGTGTGTGTGTGTGTGTGTGTGTGTGTGTGTTGACCTTTTTTGATTCACCTCGTCGAGTAGAGGAGAAGGCCATGTGTGTGTGTGCCACAAAACAGGTTAAGTACATAATTACTTCGGTGCGAGATTGCTGTTCAATTTTACACTCCCACGTCAGAGGAGGAGCAGCAATCGTTAGCAACCAGCTTCTCGTTTTCAGTATCATTTTCCTGCTTTGTAATGCAACGAAGCTTCTGCCTGGCTGATGTTCATTTGGCGGACGTGTGACCGCCAACTTTCTCCAGTTCTGGTTGAGGTTTGAAGTTGATGGGCTTGACACAAAAGAGTTTTTGAAGCAAGTCATCGTCTGTATTAGGTGGGTGTCCACCCTTGTCTAACCAGGAACTGAGGAGATTTTTACCAGTGGCATCAGCGCCGGCCAAAAATGTCGCCCCACCTGGCATGTTATGCCATTGTATTGTCTCGTGGTGAGAAAATGGTTTGTTTTCGTGTGGCTTTGGTAGAATTTCAAAGGGATCGGATTCCTGTTTGGCAAGAGGCTGTAACCTATCTGTCTATCTATCTGCTTATATATATATATATATATATATATATATATATATATATATATATATATATATATATATATATATATACACATACATACATACATATTACGCAGTGTAATCCTATATTGTAATTGAAAATGATTTATTTCCAAAAGTGTAATTCCTGTTCCATTTGTAAATAGGAAGGCTATATATTTTTTCTCATTTTTTGCGATTATCGTAAGAAATCGAGGACAATCCAGCAGGCAGAACTGAAGCCAAACATTGGACAGTCTGACGTAAGATCTATCCATCGTCGCCTAACGTCGGGGCTCAACACTACCCCACACGCCCAAGCCTCGCTGGCCACGGAGTAACGGCTGGTGCAATTTTTTTTTTTCCTTTTTTGTGAGTGTGTGTGTGTGTGTGGGTGTGTGAGTGTGTGTGTGTGGGTGTGTGTGTGTGTGTGTGTGTGTGTGTGGCGTTACGGAGGAAAAAGTTTAAAGTTTGGGCCAATACCGAGTGAGGTGGTAGCGATCAGCCTCGGTGTCTCTTACCACTATCCTGTTGACGTCGGTCGAGGCCAGAGCTTTGACCGTCCGTCCCGTCGTATGTGGTGTACAGTTATGCCGTCTATACGTTGTCGTCTATGGCAGTGACCGGTGAGCCTCCTGTCTACCCTGTCATTTATAGAAAGGACGAACGTCTGTCTGTGTAGAGTATTCCCGTCTCCTACGGTAAAGGATCAGTTTCCCGTCATTTCGTTCCGTCGTCCGTGTATTGTATGACAGTGACCAATGTCTCTACCGTCTAATTCGCCGTCTTTGGAAAGGGATATGCATTTCCCTGTCTCTTCTGTCACCTACGACAGGAATCAGCATCCATAGTGTCTCCTCCCGTCATATGTAGTGGGGACCAGCAAATCTAGACTGTCTATCCTGTTACCCGCGACAGAGACCAGTTTCCTTACTGTCTGTTTCCGTCCTCAGTGGTGAGGACCAGCACTTCTCCTCCTCGATCCGTTACATAGGGAAGGTCCCAGGTCGTCTGTCGTGCTGGTTACAAGTGCCAAGCTGCGCCTCGCTCCTCCTCTGGTTTAGTAGTCATGATATCCACCTTCCCTGTCCAGCCAGCCTCTTGATAACCCAGTTAGGTAGACGGACACTCATCCACACGTACGGGACCGCATGGGTTCGAATCCTGGACAACAGCGGTTGGTTCACAGTCAGTCTCATGGTGTTCTTCTTCCCCTCGGGGCTGGTCGATTGATGGGTACCTGGCCCAGGCTAGGGTGTGTGTGTGTGTGTGTTTGTGTGTGTGTGTGTATGTGTGTGTGTGTGTGTGTGCACTCAAGCGAGAGAACATGGTGCATATTTGAGGTAAAGACATGGGCCAACACAAGTGTAAAGCTCTTCCCGTAAAACACACACACACACACACACACACTGGAAGGTCAGACAGCACACAGAAGTTCAAAAAGCTAATTAATGACAGAGAAAGCTCGAGAGATGGACCCTCACGATTGTAGAACTCCCTTCCTCCCTCCCTGCCTGCCTGCACCCTACAAGAATGGTAATTACACACACGCATGAACTGACACACACAGCACTTAGGGAGAGGCATATAACAGCGCCTGACAAGCAATACTGAGAAGTTAACAACCAGCATGGATAGTCGTCAGTAACGAACACTTAACAACCAGCATTAAAGAATAATCTCGAAAGTCACTCATCCTCGAGGAAATATAATTGTTTCCCTTCCACATTACTGGAACATAGAGATCCCTGATGATGTAGTCTAAGTATTGTTATCATCAGTAAGTGCCTTTCTCTGCGGTATGGAGAAGGGTGGTAATGTATCTCCATGTGTGTGTGTGTGTGTGTGTGTGTGTGGGTGTGTGTGTGTGTGTGTGTGTGTGTGTGTGTGTGTGTTTTTGTGTGTGTGTGTGTGGGTGGGTGGGTATGTTTGTGTGTGTGTGGGTGGGTGGATGGGTGAGTATTTACAATGAACAAAATATGAGTTGTATACAGTACAGAAAATAACATTCTGTTAGTTGAAAAATAAATCTTTTGTTTCTCAGCTTATGAAAAACATCATCCGTTTCTATTCATTTTTCATCGTCAGTCATACCATAAAGAGGGATAGAATACGTAATGCCTACCTAGTGAATAAGATTACATTTTTCATAATAAAAGCGGGAAAAAAAAAACGCTGGAGGGCTTCACTTCTTGATGAGTCAAAGGTATATTCATTAGGAAAGTCAGTAGAGTCATATAATGTTGCCTCAGCAGTGTGATGGAGTTCACTGTGCCATGATGGACATTCATATTATATACATGTGATGACAAGAGACACCTTACTATTTTTGAGGCGAATTTACATGATCCTCTTCATATAAAAAGATCTAATGACTGAATCAGATCAGCGATCAGTCACAAGTATCTATGTTAGCAGATAAACTTGAAAGTACTTATATATATATATATATATATATATATATATATATATATATATATATATATATATATATATATATATATATATATATATATATATAAAATTTCCTTGAAGGTATCATTCAAAAAGTTCAGTATGTAATTGTAATTTTTGTTGTGAAGTTTGATCGATATAGATTTAGAAAGGTAGTTTGATGAATAAGTTGTTGCTGTCTCCGACCACAATACTTCAGTCCTCTGCCAAAATAGGCAGAGACGATATATTTGATAGAGTACGTGTCAAAAATAAAAGAAAAGCAGAAACGAAGCCATTTTATTTAGGGGGGAGGCAGTAATGGAGGCCTTCCATTTTGAGTGTACCCAAGCCAACGGTCAGTGGTACAGTTTCATGTCAAATTATCAAGATAAATATTTTCTGTGGACCAGAGATCGTTGTACTTTGGAGATGTAAAGAGTTGCAGTCTGCTGGACGAAGCTTAGCAGCTTGAACCTAAACAGAGGTTTTGTTACTATGGCAGAGACAAGGCCGATCCTGGAAAGCTTTGTACACTGGATTTCTATCCTTTCTAAACTCAATATCAATGTATGAGAGATAGAGCTGACGAGTGTCGTCACGTATAGAGAGGACAGAAGAGATGGTCTTGAGTGAGGCCTCCTCGAGCCATGGGTTGCGGTACAGGAAAAATCTAAGAGAAACACCGTGGGCTGGCCTAGGGCACCGGTAGTACATCTGGACGACAGGTCTAAAGACACTTGGGCCAGCAAGTTAGTGCTGCAGGTGGAGAGGGATGTGATATTTACGAAGCAGTTAAAGGTGAGGTCGCGTTTCCACAGCCGCAGGAAATGTCTCATTCTATGGGATAAAGAAGAGGAAGCTCGTTACATTAAGGACAGAATCATTAGACTCCTTATGTAAGAATGGCCGAGAAACTACATATATGTGATATAAGTACAGTCGCGACTTGTGTAGTTTTAGAACATTCACGTTCGGCTATTCCTCTGCACAACAAAGCCAAAAACATGGTTAAAAACATTCCATAAAATTTCACACTCGACTTTGCAATACCTGCCAGATTTTCCATCTTCGTTTTCTTCTTTCTGTTGCTTTGCTCATAGTCCAGCAGCTAAGTTAAACCAAGTACACATGCCTTTTGCTATCATTTTGCTCGACCGTTATGGGAAGAGTTTGCGATTGTGTATCCGCGGCCTGACAAGCGTATAGTCAGCCGGGGAAGGGGAGCTGGTGGTCAGCCGGGGAAGGGGAGCGGGTGGTCAGCCGGGGAAGCAAGGCTGCGGCTTCCGCCTCTTAGTTCTTTTTTTTTTTTCTTTTTACAGTTACGTATAATGGCAAACAAAGGCAATAGAAACAGGTAACATAACCCATTTCATAGAAGCTGAGAATTGTAATAATGGAAATGTCAACATTTATGAAAAGAAGAATAGGAATGATTCAAGTAGAGAGATCATTCCACCATGAGTTATCTAGGATAAAATTTTGTTACCATAAATAATGTTTGAGTAGTTTGTACTTCATCCACGAGGTCGTTAGTATGTGAGAAGAGATAACAGATATGTTATTGCTACTTGTAAACCCTGGTTAGACATGACCGCGTACTGAGCACAGTGGCTTGAACATACACAAGTCATTCTGATGTAAGCTGATGGAATATGCAGACTTGTTGTTGCCACATTGCCCAAGCTTGAAGCATCCGGTCTGACGCAACCTAATAATGTCATCAGCCGTCAATTTTCAAGAGACTCTTCTCATAGTTCTGAAAAGCATCATGTATTGATACATTATCATTATCCTTATTGATTTGTATACTTATTTGACACCTCTTACTATACCATTTTCCAAGATGGGCATTATTACTTTTGTTTTATCCTTAAAGAAGTGAATACTTCATTTTCCCGAGTATCACTGATTCATAAAAGTGCACCTGTTCAGCAAAGTAGCAAAAGTTTGAAGTGGTAATTCATAATTGACGTCTTTCACCATCAGATATTATACATTTCTCATCTTAAAGATCCAAGCTCTCAGAAATTCATGAAAAAATGCCTGTGATCCTCAGCCGTCATCGCTCTCAATCAACGAACCATAACTGGAAATCACAAGGGAGACGTTATGTCGAATTTTTGTGAGGAAACCAGACGGGTCTTCTAATAGCAAAGCGTTCCCAGCTCCTGATCCAGTCACCTTAGATCATATGTGAAACATACATAACTAAATCGTTTGAATATATATATATATATATATATATATATATATATATATATATATATATATATATATATATATATATATATACACGAACTTCAGCTTCATTAGGTCCGTCAGGAATTCGCTTGAAATAATCAATTTCTCGACAGCTTCCTCTCTAACAATGACTGTGATAACACACCTCACACTTAACACTGGAAGTATCCCAAAAAATCAAATGAGAAATCAACCCTCCAAATACTGTCGAAATATTGCTTCATGAAGTTTTTTTTTTTTCAATTTTGACGAAATGTCGTAATTCTGTCCCTTTCAAAATGTGTTTGAAAAGGAGAGAGATAAGATCGAGTGGCGGCGGAGGGCGTAAAAGTGAGCATCGTGTTCCAACACCATGAAATCGTTTAATTTGAACTGTAAAGGGACTCGGATCCCTTTCGTTTATGGCGGAGAATTTTTATCAACTGGAAATTGTACAGCGTGAAAATTCCCTCGGTAGTTTACGAAACAGTGGCTGAAAGATGGATAATTTACGTCATGTTCCCACTCGCATACGAAGCTCCAAATTGCATTATTGACACCACGACTCATAAAGATGAGGGAAGAGGAGAATTCTCTTCCAGGAAGTTTTAAAAGCTTACGTCGGTGACAAACAGTGGAAGTCACTGTGGCGTCAGGACGAAAGGGAAATATAATCATGAGACGTTGGGATCACGTTGATAGCTAGACTGGTCACTATAGGTTGAGTAAGTTTTCCCTCGTGGCACTGTCTTAATCTCCATGGCACTGTCATATCCTCCATGGCACTGCAATGTCTTCCATAGCACTGTCATATCCTCCTTGGCACTGTAACGTCCTTCACAGTGATGTGATACCTTATGTGCTTTGGCACTGTAATGTCCTTCACAACGCTGTAGTACCTTCTGTGGCACTGTAATACCTTTCTTGGCACTGTGATATCCTTTATGACACCGTGGTGTCTTTCACGACGCTGTAACATCCCCCATGGTAATGCACTGAACGTCATGGTACCATGGTATCCATAGTATACCAGACCTTCTATGTCAGTATGATGTAAATCATGGTAGTATAAGCATCTCCATGGCACTAAGATACCCTATGTGGCAGTACACTGTACAGCATGGCACTATCATGCCCTCCAAGGGACCATAATGCCCTCTGTGCCAGTATACGATGCATCATAGCACTGTCATGCCCTGTAAGGCACAGCAGCCCCTCCTTATAGCACAGTCTTGCCCCACCCAGTATGAAGTATCGGCTTTAAATACAATTTGGAGTGAAGGTTCTTGACGTAGGCGAGGTGCAGTGTGTGTGTGTGTGTGTGTGTGTGTGTGTGTGTGTGTGTGTGTGTGTGTGTGTGTGTGAAGGTGAAATCGCAATTTAGTAGGAGTTCATACAATTTTATTTCAACTTGTAATTTTTCTTTACATGCGGCACAAATTACATGTTAAATAGAATTATATGAACTGTTAAATAGCGATTTCACCTTCATAATTTATCATCACGGACAAGTGTGATCAACATTATATATATATATATATAT
>NC_092238.1:26321902-26326902 GCF_036320965.1 Panulirus ornatus
CGCAGGGTTATCTGATGTGGTGGCCGTCCCACGTGGTGTGCCTCGCCTCCTCGGTCCTCACAGGAGGGAGGTAGAGAAAGGAAGAGGTAGAAGTTAAAGGTAGGAACCGAGGGTAGATGAGAAGAGTGAGGGGGGAAAATAGATGAGGTAGAAGTGGAAAAGAGAAGGGTGGGAGAGAGCGAGAGAGGAAAAGAAGAGAGGAGTACTGGAAGGATATGACGAAATGAAGGAACGAAAGGTAAAGTGAAGGAAGTTGATAAAAGATAAAGAGGTAGACGGAGGTTGGAAGGGGCATCATGGGAGTGGGAGGGGAAGAGAAGTGGAAGGAAGAAAGAAGTGGAAGATGGGAAAAGGAGAGAACATAAGAGAGGGAGTAGATGGCATGAGTTTACTCTCGGCGCCGGAGTAGCTTGGTGTGTGTGTGTGTGTGTGAGTAGGAAGACTCTTGTGATCATAGTCGTACACGCAGGTTTGGTCTTGGGTAACAACGTCGCGTCTTAATCATCCAGCCACCAGGACTGAGCCTCACTGTCCCCCATTGCTGATATGGTTAATGATACAACAGCCGGATGCCATCTCCATCCAGGTGGCTCTGTCATGGAACTGTTGTATCGTGACCCCACCTTCCTCAACTGCGTCTCGCTGGCCTGGCTGGCTTGACCTCGACCTCTGGAACGCATCCAAGCCAGACACGTCCAGTCCGGCACAGGATGTCTGCATCCAATTGTGGCTCATCCAGCGTATCATCCATGACCTCCGCTGACGTCAGCATTTCTTTCCCATCGCCATACATAAGAGGAATTTCCCACGAAGAAGATGACATTATTTCCTGTTATCTTTGATATATGTATATGACATAGAAATGTTAAGAAATAAGATCATAGACGTAGAAAACTAACAAAGAGATTGCTAGAACACGTAATAGACTAACAAAGAGATTCCTAGAGTAGGTAATAGACTAACAAAGAGATTGCTAGAACACGTAATAGAGAGAATACTAGGAAACATATTAGACTAACAAAGAGATTGCTGGGGAAGGTAGCATTAACCTTATGATAATTTCCATTTTCTTTATGGAGACTTACCATTTCCCCCTCACATATAGTCAGTCTCTCCAATATTAACCTGGGTCTTCATCTTAGCCACAGTCTTGCAGTATCATGTTACTACGCATCTCCGTTTTCTTATATTAGCTGGTTATTGATCTCACGTCTCGCTGCAAAAGTTCTGCTTGTCTCCAATCAAGATCTCAGGGATCCGTGAGATTTGTTGAGTAAAGAATCATGTTCATACATTCCCGATTTACCTTGGCACCCGTGTCAACGTCTTCCCTTTTTCCTTTCAGATGTTATGTGTATTTTCTCTGTTTCCGAATTACTTTTCATCTGGCAGTTATTATAACTTAGTTATGACATTTTGGTTTGATTTTGATACTGTGCTAAGATCATTTCCTTCACTCTTCTAAATTTGACGGAAAATGTCTAGTGACTGAAAATGTCAGTTGCTTTTATCTGATTACACATCAGGTTTGTGTGGGGACAGACCCAAGAAGGTTACAGAATTAAGCTCCTTACTGCTGGTGGCCCGCCAGCAACACCGGAGTGTTTCTTGAAAAATTTTCTTCAGTTTTCACCGGTTGCCTTCGCCTTAAAAATTGTACATAGTAAAGTCTATATCTGTAACCTTGTTTTACTATCGTGTTTGCTTCGTTTCGAAGCCAATGACAACAGAAAAAGAAAAACAGTTGTGCTTCAGCAACTTGATATTTTACTAAATTAGTTGATGGCTCGCCTTTGTCTATAACAGTCCAGCTTCCTAATTTGGATAAGATACTACGTCATGCATAGGATCTACTCTGTCTTCCTCTGAATGGATGTCTACTGTAGCCTTATCTCTCGAGGGAGTCGAGAGATACTTCCATATACGTCAGCTTTACCTTCCTGCTAAACAACAATAACCGAGAGATCCACTAAGCTTGGCTGAGCGTGGCCAAACACAGCTGAGCATGGCTAAACACGGTTGAGCGTAGTCAAACACGGCTGAGCATGGCCTAAGCGCGGCTGAACACGTCTTAGCGTGGCTTGGCGTGGCTACACACGCCATCAATATCCAGGGTGACGTAAATGACTTGGTATGAAGATAGAAACCTGAAGAGTGGAGCGAAGGGGAAAGCGATGTTGACAGCCTCAGAATATTCAAATATCTTCACCCTTACTGCATTGCACTAGCCTTAGGCTGGCGTATGATGGCGCTGCTGAGTGACGGATAATCCTTATTACAGAACTAGACTACCAGTAGCATGAGAATAGCACTGTCAATCCCCCGCCGCGCCCCACCCCCACCCAACCCCGTGAAATGCTTCTTCTTCAGAAATTCCTTTTGCTCGTTGGAAAAATTGCTCGCTCGAAATTATGTTCGCTAGACAATTACTCGATTACAGAAATGCAAGATATATCATCGTACAGCAAAATTCGGGCGCTGTTTGGGGATTTTCTGACTGCCTTTCTAAGAACGTGAGAAGGAGGAGGAGGAGGAAGAGGAGGATGTGATGTGTGGTGTGTGAGGAGCGTGGTGTGGGTGTGTGTGTGTGTGTGTGTGTAGTGCTGTGGTGTGGGGGAGGAGGGTATGGTGTGTGCAAGTCTGGGAGAGGGGGTATAGTGTGTATTGTGTTGTGAGGTGGGTATGGTGTACGTGTAGTGCTGTGAGAGGTGGGGACAACGGTTGTAGTGCACGTGAGCAGTAGTGTATGAAGTCTCGTACAGTAACGAGTAGATTGCATTCACAAAAGGTGGTGTCAGATTCTGTGATTTCCTGAAGATGGAAAATCCTGGCACATGGAGTGGGAAGGTAACACCTCTTTGCCTTTTACTTAAGGATAGCACTTTTTGCCCCCGACACCTGCACCAGCAAAGTGCCGGAAGGGGCTTTCTTACCTACCCCATTCTCTCTCTCTCTCTCTCTCTCTCTCTCTCTCTCTCTCTCTCTCTCTCTCTCTCTCTCTCTCTCTCTCTCTCTCTCTCTCTCTCTCTCTCTCGTGTGTGCAGTTGTAGGTAGGTATTCTCTGTCTTAACCATCTATCTTCCTCTCTCCATTACTGACCGAGGAAGATCCTCCTCACTCCTCTCTGATCCAGGACGTGTCCAGAACACAAAAGGTATCGGGATTTCTTGTAGTGCCTCAAGTCCTGAATCATCCAGGAGCCCCCAGCCCCCCTGAACCCACCCGAGAGCTCCAGCCCCACAACCCACCCGAGAGCTCCCAGCCCCACAACCCACCCTGCAGCCACCAATCCCAAGACCCCATCTCGAAGCTACCAGCCCACAACCCACCTCTGGAGCCACCAGGCCCACAACCCACCTCTGGAGCCATCAGGTCCAGAACCCACCCCTGGAGCCACCAGCTCACAACCCACCTCTGGAGCCACCAGGTCCACAACCCACCTCTGGAGCCACCAGGCCCACAACCCACCTCTGGAGCCATCAGGTCCAGAACCCACCCCTGGAGCCACCAGCTCACAACCCACCTCTGGAGCCACCAGGTCCACAACCCACCCCTGGAGCCACCAGCCCACAATCCACCTCTGGAGCCACCAGGCCCACAACCCACCGTGGGGCTTCCAGACCCAACCTCAGAGTCTCCAGCCTCAGGACCTACCCCAGAATCCCCCAGCCTCAGAACGTACCCCGAAGTAGCTAACCCCTCAACCTTCCCAACATCTAACTGTCTCCTTATCTGTAATATCTTATCCACACGGTACGACCCCTGAGCACGACGGTACGATCAGCGAGCACTGGCCAAAGACCAGTCCTGTTATACCCAAGGGTCGTACCATCGTGCTCAAGGCCGTACCATCGTGCTCAAGGGCGCACCATCGTGCTCAAGGGCGTACCATCGTGCTCAAGGGCGCACCATCGTGCTCAAGGGCGTACCATCGTGCTCAAGGGGGGGGGGGGGGTGGTACCATCGTGCTCAAGGGCATACCATCGTGCTCAAGGGCATACCATCGTGCTCAAGGGCCTACCTTCGTGCTTCAAGGGCCTACCTTCGTGCTTCATGGGCGTACCTTCGTGCTTCAAGGGCGAACCATCGTGCTCAAGGGCGCACCATCGTGCTCAAGGGCGTACCATCGTGCTCAAGGGGAGTACCATCGTGCTCAAGGGCGCGCCATCGTGCTCAAGGGCGTACCATCGTGCTCAAGGGGGGGGGGGGTACCATCGTGCTCAAGGGCATACCATCGTGCTCAAGGGCATACCATCGTGCTCAAGGGCCTACCTTCGTGCTTCAAGGGCCTACCTTCGTGCTTCATAGGCGTACCTTCGTGCTTCAAGGGCGAACCATCGTGCTCAAAGGCGTACCATCGTGCTCATAGCGTTACGTTTCAAGGGTCACTCTAGACATCCGTCTTAGTGTGACTAAATCCACTATACCATGGAAGGATTTCTGTACCACCAAGCTCAGGCATACATACTGATGTAATCTCGACCCCGAATGTATTTACCATGAGGACGCTCGCGTGTTTAGCCCGTTATGGATGCATGTCCCTCAGCAGTCATGAATATGGAGCGGATTATCCTCCATGAACGTCCTATAGAGATGCTATCCTCCCAGACTGACATCAACAACCACTGGGAATTAGGAGCATCTGTCTCTGGAACATCTATTCCTGGAGTGTCTGTCCTGTTCTTATCTATTCTCTTACTCTCCGTTCTATTTTCATCTCTGACATATAACATCTATCCCTGCGCTATCTATGCCTTTATCATCTATCCCTTTACCATCTACTCCCTCATTATCTATCCAGTATCAACTACCACTTTACCATCTTTTACTTTCCTGTCTGTACCTTCAAAAATCAACCCCTTCAGCCCTTTAGATATCTTAGTGAAAAAAGTTTTCTTAAATTCTTTTCTCCTTGGGGAAGAGGGAAGGGATGAAATCTACCATCTTTCCATAACTTTCTGTCGTGTATCAACATCCACGACCCGTGCCACGACCCATGC